>NC_092535.1:15660000-15970000 GCF_037038585.1 Patagioenas fasciata | reverse complement strand
GCTTCTTTGGGGAACTGAGAAATTGCTGAGCTGACACCAAGTCCTGCTGGGTCCCTGTCACCCGCAGAGTACCCGCATCCTCACCACGGTAGCAGGCATTGTGACAAAGGTTCTATGTCAGCTGGGTGTGGCAGTCGAGCACCCCCGAGGGGAGGGGGAGCCTGTCAGCCCCGGGCCTGTCACTGCCTGCTGTCCCTCCTGTCAGCAGCGAGGCCTCTGAAAAGTTTCAAAAACATCCCCAGACTTGGGTCCAAAGTGGCCAAAAGTCTCCAAGAGACAAGTTGGGAAGAAGGATATGGAACAGAGGGAGAAAGCGAAGGGAGCTGGACAAAGAAAGGGAAGAGGAAAAACTAGTGCGGGGCTGCAGGACTGAAATGGAGGAATTGAAAGACAAGAGTCAGGAAGCAGGAGAGTTTGAGAAAAGGAGAGAGGAAAGAAGAGACATGCAGCCAGAGGAGGGGTTAGTGAGAGAGGCTGGCACAGAGAACAGGATTAGAAGGAAATAAGGCAAGGCAAGGCAAGGCTACGCCAAAGGACGTTTCCCTGGTTTATATTTTCTACCACATTCATCTGGAGACGAGGAGGAAAGCCATCAGACCTGATGGATTAGGCCCAAACAAAAACCCCGGCTACTTGAGACACTTAGACTAAGCTTAAAATGCAAGGATCTCTCCATAAGGATGGGTTTTATCCTGTACTTCCACAATCTGCTGACAGTACAAAAGAATAAGCGGCAGATCTACTCAGGCTGAGTCATGGTGCTTTGGTGCAGAGACCATGCATATCATGGGAATATTTCAGCATTTCTATTCTGGTTTTCAGTGTATTACACTAAAACACCCACCTGATGACATCATTTCAAGAGCAAAAGCAGCAGTTTGCAGAATTCAGCTTCTTTGGGGAACTGAGAAATTGCTGAGCTGACACCAAGTCCTGCTGGGTCCCTGTCACCCGCAGAGTGCCCGCATCCTCACCACGGTGGCAGGCATTGTGACAAAGGTTCTATGTCAGCTGGGTGTGGCAGTCGAGCACCCCCGAGGGGAGGGGGAGCCTGTCAGCCCCGGGCCTGTCACTGCCTGCTGTCCCTCCTGTCAGCAGCGAGGCCTCTGAAAAGTTTCAAAAACATCCCCAGACTTGGGTCCAAAGTGGCCAAAAGTCTCCAAGAGACAAGTTGGGAAGAAGGATATGGAACAGAGGGAGAAAGCGAAGGGAGCTGGACAAAGAAAGGGAAGAGGAAAAACTAGTGCGGGGCTGCAGGACTGAAATGGAGGAATTGAAAGACAAGAACCAGGAAGCAGGAGAGTTTGAGAAAAGGAGAGAGGAAAGAAGAGACATGCAGCCAGAGGAGGGGTTAGTGAGAGAGGCTGGAACAGAGAACAGGATTAGAAGGAAATAAGGCAAGACAAGTCAAGGCTACGCCAAAGGACGTTTCCCTGATTTATATTTTCTACCACATTCATCTGGAGACGAGGAGGAAAGCCATCAGACCTGATGGATTAGGCCCAAACAAAGACCCCGGCTACTTGAGACACTTAGACTAAGCTTAAAATGCAAGGATCTCTCCATAAGGATGGGTTTTATCCTGTACTTCCACAATCTGCTGACAGTACAAAAGAATAAGCGGCAGATCTACTCAGGCTGAGTCATGGTGGTTTGGTGCAGAGACCATGCATATCATGGGAATATTTCAGCATTTCTATTCTGGTTTTCAGTGTATTACACTAAAACACCCACCTGATGACATCATTTCAAGAGCAAAAGCAGCAGTTTGCAGAATTCAGCTTCTTTGGGGAACTGATAAATTGCTGAGCTGACACCAAGTCCTGCTGGGTCCCTGTCACCCGCAGAGTGCCCGCATCCTCACCACGGTGGCAGGCATTGTGACAAAGGTTCTATGTCAGCTGAGTGTGGCAGCCGAGCGCCCCCTAGGGGAGGGGCAGTCTGTCAGCCCCGGGTCTATCACTGTTGCTGTCCCCCCTGTCAGCAGCGAGGCCTCTGAAAAGTTTCAAAAACATCCCCAGACTTGGGTCCAGTGTGGCCAAAAGTCTACAAGAGACAAGTTGGGAAGAAGGATATGGAACAGAGGGAGAAAGCGAAGGGAGCAGACCAAAGGGAGGGAAGAGGAAAACTAGTGCCGGGCTGCAGGACTGAAATGGAGGAATTGAAAGACAAGAACCAGGAAGCAGGAGAGTTTGAGAAAAGGAGAGAGGAAAGAAGAGACATGCAGCCAGACGAGGGGTTAGTGAGAGAGGCTGGGACAGAGAACAGGATGAGAAGGAAATAAGGCAAGGCAAGGCAAGGCTGGGCCAAAGGACGTTTCCTTGCTTTTTATTTTCTACCACATTCATCTTGAAACGAGGAAGAAAGCCATCAGACCTTATGGATTAGGGCCAAGCAAAACCCTGACTACTTGAGACACTTAGACTAAGCCTAAAATGCAAAGATCTCTCCAGAAGGACGGTTTTTATATTCTACATCCACAATCTGCTGGCAGCAAAAAAGAATAAGCGGTAGATCTACTTAGGCTGAGTCATGGTGGTTTGGTGCAGAGACCATGCATATCATGGGAATATTTCAGCATTTCTGCTCTGGTTTTCAGTTTATTACACCAAGACACCCACCTGATGACATCATTTCAAGAGCAAAAGCAGCAGTTTGCAGAATTCAGCTTCTTTGGGGAACTGAGAAATTGCTGAGCTGACACCAAGTCCTGCTGGGTCCCTGTCACCCGCAGAGTGCCCGCATCCTCACCACGGTAGCGGGCATTCTGACAAAGGTTCTATGTCAGCTGGGTGTGGCAGCCGAGCGCCCCCTAGGGGAGGGGCAGTCTGTCAGCCCCGGGTCTGTCACTGTTGCTGTCCCCCCTGTCAGCAGCGAGGCCTCTGAAAAGTTTCAAAAACATCCCCAGACTTGGGTCCAGTGTGGCCAAAAGTCTCCAAGAGACAAGTTGGGAAGAAGGATATGGAACAGAGGGAGAAAGCGAAGGGAGCAGGCCAAAGGGAGGGAAGAGGAAAACTAGTGCCAGGCTGCAGGACTGAAATGGAGGAATTGAAAGACAAGAACCAGGAAGCAGGAGACATTGAGAAAAGGAGAGAGGAAAGAAGAGACATGCAGCCAGAGGAGGGGTTAGTGAGAGAGGCTGGCACAGAGAACAGGATGAGAAGGAAATAAGGCAAGGCAAGGCAAGACTAGGCCAAAGGACATTTACTTGCTTTATATTTTCTACCACAGTCATCTTGAAACGAGGAAGAAAGCCATCAGACCTTATGGATTAGGCCCAAATAAAAACCCCGGCTACTTGAGACACTTAGACTAAGCCTAAAACGCAACGATCTCTCCAGAAGGATGGTTTTCATACTGTACTTCTGCAATCTGCTGGCAGTACAGAAGAATAAGCGGCAGATCTACTCAGGCTGAGTCATGGTGCTTTGGTGCAGAGATCATGCATATCATGGGAATATTTCAGCATGTCTGCTCTGGTTTTCAGTTTATTACACCAAGACACCCACCTGATGACATCATTTCAAGAGCAAAAGCAGCAATTTGCAGAATTCAGCTTCTTTGGGGAACTGAGAAATTGCTGAGCTGACACCAAGTCCTGCTGGGTCCCTGTCACCCGCAGAGTGCCCGCATCCTCACCACGGTAACGGGCATTCTTACAAAGGTTCTATGTCAGCTGGGTGTGGCAGTCGAGCACCCCCTAGGGGAGGGGGAGCCTGTCAGCCCCGGGCCTGTCACTGCCTGCTGTCCCTCCTGTCAGCAGCGAGGCCTCTGAAGAGTTTCAAAAACATCCCCAGACTTGGGTCCAAAGTGGCCAAAAGTCTCCAAGAGACAAGTTGGGAAGAAGGATATGGAACAGAGGGAGAAAGCGAAGGGAGCTGGACAAAGAAAGGGAAGAGGAAAAACTAGTGCGGGGCTGCAGGACTGAAATGGAGGAATTGAAAGACAAGAACCAGGAAGCAGGAGAGTTTGAGAAAAGGAGAGAGGAAAGAAGAGACATGCAGCCAGACGAGGGGTTAGTGAGAGAGGCTGGACAGAGAACAGGATTAGAAGGAAATAAGGCAAGACAAGGCAAGGCTACGCCAAAGGACGTTTCCCTGATTTATATTTTCTACCACATTCATCTGGAGACGAGGAGGAAAGCCATCAGACCTTATGGATTAGGCCCAAACAAAAACCCTGGCTACTTGAGACACTTAGACTAAGCTTAAAATGCAAGGATCTCTCCATAAGGATGGGTTTTATCCTGTACTTCCACAATCTGCTGACAGTACAAAAGAATAAGCGGCAGATCTACTCAGGCTGAGTCATGGTGCTTTGGTGCAGAGACCATGCATATCATGGGAATATTTCAGCATTTCTATTCTGGTTTTCAGTGTATTACACTAAAACACCCACCTGATGACATCATTTCAAGAGCAAAAGCAGCAGTTTGCAGAATTCAGCTTCTTTGGGGAACTGAGCAATTGCTGAGCTGACACCAAGTCCTGCTGGGTCCCTGTCACCCGCAGAGTGCCCGCATCCTCACCACGGTAACGGGCATTCTGACAAAGGTTCTATGTCAGCTGGGTGTGGCAGCCGAGCGCCCCCTAGGGGAGGGGGAGTCTTTCAGCCCCGGGCCTGTCACTGTTGCTGTCCCCCCTGTCACCAGCGAGGCCTCTGAAAAGTTCCAAAAACATCCCCAGACTTGGGTCCAAAGTGGCCAAAAGTCTCCAAGAGACAAGTCGGGAAGAAGGATATGGAACAGAGGGAGAAAGCGAAGGGAGCAGACCATAGGGAGGGAAGAGGAAAACTAGTGCCGGGCTGCAGGACTGAAATGGAGGAATTGAAAGACAAGAACCAGGAAGCAGGAGAGACTGAGAAAAGGAGAGAGGAAAGCAGAGACATGCAGCCAGAGGAGGGGTTAGTGAGAGAGGCTGGCACAGAGAACAGGATGAGAAGGAAATAAGGCAAGGCAAGGCAAGACTAGGCCAAAGGACGTTTCCTTGCTTTATATTTTCTACCACATTCATCTTGAAACGAGGAAGAAAGCCATCAGACCTTATGGATTAGGCCCAAACAAAAACCCCGGCTACTTGAGACACTTAGACTAAGCCTAAAACGCAACGATCTCTCCAGAAGGATGTTTTTCATGCTGTACTTCTACAATCTGCTGGCAGTACAGAAGAATAAGCGGCAGATCTACTCAGGCTGAGTCATGGTGCTTTGGTGCAGAGATCATGCATATCATGGGAATATTTCAGCATGTCTGCTCTGGTTTTCAGTTTATTACACCAAGACACCCACCTGATGACATCATTTCAAGAGCCAAAGCAGCAATTTGCAGAATTCAGCTTCTTTGGGGAACTGAGAAATTGCTGAGCTGACACCAAGTCCTGCTGGGTCCCTGTCACCCGCAGAGTGCCCGCATCCTCACCACGGTAACGGGCATTCTTACAAAGGTTCTATGTCAGCTGGGTGTGGCAGTCGAGCACCCCGTAGGGGAGGGGGAGCCTGTCAGCCCCGGGCCTGTCACTGCCTGCTGTCCCTCCTGTCAGCAGCGAGGCCTCTGAAGAGTTTCAAAAACATCCCCAGACTTGGGTCCAAAGTGGCCAAAAGTCTCCAAGAGACAAGTTGGGAAGAAGGATATGGAACAGAGGGAGAAAGCGAAGGGAGCAAGCAAAGGGAGGGAAGAGGAAAAACTAGTGCGGGGCTGCAGGACTGAAATGGAGGAATTGAAAGACAAGAGTCAGGAAGCAGGAGAGTTTGAGAAAAGGAGAGAGGAAAGAAGAGACATGCAGCCAGAGGAGGGGTTAGTGAGAGAGGCTGGAACAGAGAACAGGATTAGAAGGAAATAAGGCAAGACAAGGCAAGGCTACGCCAAAGGACGTTTCCCTGATTTACATTTTCTACCACATTCATCTGGAGACAAGGAGGAAAGCCATCAGACCTGATGGATTAGGCCCAAACAAAAACCCCGGCTACTTGAGACACTTAGACTAAGCTTAAAATGCAAAGATCTCTCCATAAGGATGGTTTTTATCCTGTACTTCCACAATCTGCTGACAGTACAAAAGAATAAGCGGCAGATCTACTCAGGCTGAGTCATGGTGGTTTGGTGCAGAGACCATGCATATCATGGGAATATTTCAGCATTTCTGCTCTGGTTTTCAGTTTATTACACTAAAACACCCACCTGATGACATCATTCCAAGAGCAAAAGCAGCAATTTGCAGAATTCAGCTTCTTTGGGGAACTGAGAAATTGCTGAGCTGACACCAAGTCCTGCTGGGTCCCTGTCACCCGCAGAGTGCCCGCATCCTCACCACGGTAGCGGGCATTGTGACAAAGGTTCTATGTCAGCTGGGTGTGGCAGCCGAGCGCCCCCTAGGGGAGGGGGAGCCTGTCAGCCTCGGGCCTGTCCCTGCCTGCTGTCCCTCCTGTCAGCAGCGAGGCCCCTGAAAAGTTTCAAAAACATCCCCAGACTTGGGTCCAAAGTGGCCAAAAGTCTCCAAGAGACAAGTTGGGAAGAAGGATATGGAACAGAGGGAGAAAGCGAAGGGAGCTGGACAAAGAAAGGGAAGAGGAAAAACTAGTGCGGGGCTGCAGGACTGAAATGGAGGAATTGAAAGACAAGAACCAGGAAGCAGGAGAGTTTGAGAAAAGGAGAGAGGAAAGAAGAGACATGCAGCCAGACGAGGGGTTAGTGAGAGAGGCTGGGACAGAGAACAGGATGAGAAGGAAATAAGGCAAGGCAAGGCAAGGCAAGGCCAAAGGACGTTTCCTTGATTTATATTTTCTACCACATTCATCTGGAGACGAGGAGGAAAGCCATCAGACCTTATGGATTAGGGCCAAGCAAAACCCTGACTACTTGAGACACTTAGACTAAGCCTAAAATGCAAAGATCTCTCCAGAAGGACGGTTTTTATACTCTACATCCACAATCTGCAGGCAGCAAAAAAGAATAAGCGGTAGATCTACTTAGGCTGAGTCATGGTGGTTTGGTGCAGAGACCATGCATATCATGGGAATATTTCAGCATTTCTGCTCTGATTTTCAGTTTATTACACCAAGACACCCACCTGATGACATCATTTCAAGAGCCAAAGCAGCAATTTGCAGAATTCAGCTTCTTTGGGGAACTGAGAAATTGCTGAGCTGACACCAAGTCCTGCTGGGTCCCTGTCACCCGCAGAGTGCCCGCATCCTCACCATGGTAACGGGCATTGTGACAAAGGTTCTATGTCAGCTGGGTGTGGCAGTCGAGCGCCCCGTAGGAGAGGGGGAGCCTGTCAGCCCCGCGCCTGTCACTGCCTGCTGTCCCTCCTGTCAGCAGCGAGGCCTCTGAAAAGTTTCAAAAACATCCCCAGACTTGGGTCCAAAGTGGCCAAAAGTCTCCAAGAGACAAGTTGGGAAGAAGGATATGGAACAGAGGGAGAAAGCGAAGGGAGCAAGACAAAGGGAGGGAAGAGGAAAATCTAGTGCCGGGCTGCAGGACTGAAATGGAGGAATTGAAAGACAAGAGTTAGGAAGCAGGAGAGTTTGAGAAAAGGAGAGAGGAAAGAAGAGACATGCAGCCAGAGGAGGGGTTAGTGACAGAGGCTGGAACAGAGAACAGGATTAGAAGGAAATAAGGCAAGACAAGGCAAGGCTACGCCAAAGGACGTTTCCCTGATTTATATTTTCTACCACATTCATCTGGAGACGAGGAGGAAAGCCATCAGACCTGATGGATTAGGCCCAAACAAAAACCCTGGCTACTTGAGACACTTAGACTAAGCTTAAAATGCAAGGATCTCTCCATAAGGATGGGTTTTATCCTGTACTTCCACAATCTGCTGACAGTACAAAAGAATAAGCGGCAGATCTACTCAGGCTGAGTCATGGTGCTTTGGTGCAGAGACCATGCATATCATGGGAATATTTCAGCATTTCTATTCTGGTTTTCAGTGTATTACACTAAAACACCCACCTGATGACATCATTTCAAGAGCAAAAGCAGCAGTTTGCAGAATTCAGCTTCTTTAGGGAACTGAGAAATTGCTGAGCCTACACCAAGTCCTTCCATGTCCCCTTTACCTGCAGAGTGCCCGCATCCTCACCACGGTAGCGGGCATTGTGACAAAGGTTCTATGTCAGCTGGGTGTGGCAGCCGAGCGCCCCCTAGGGGAGGGGGAGTCTTTCAGCCCCGGGCCTGTCACTGTTGCTGTCCCCCCTGTCACCAGCGAGGCCTCTGAAAAGTTTCAAAAACATCCCCAGACTTGGGTCCAAAGTGGCCAAAAGTCTCCAAGAGACAAGTCGGGAAGAAGGATATGGAACAGAGGGAGAAAGCGAAGGGAGCAGACCAAAGGGAGGGAAGAGGAAAACTAGTGCCGGGCTGCAGGACTGAAATGGAGGAATTGAAAGACAAGAACCAGGAAGCAGGAGAGACTGAGAAAAGGAGAGAGGAAAGCAGAGACATGCAGCCAGAGGAGGGGTTAGTGAGAGAGGCTGGCACAGAGAACAGGATGAGAAGGAAATAAGGCAAGGCAAGGCAAGACTAGGCCAAAGGACGTTTCCTTGCTTTATATTTTCTACCACATTCATCTTGAAACGAGGAAGAAAGCCATCAGACCTTATGGATTAGGCCCAAACAAAAACCCCGGCTACTTGAGACACTTAGACTAAGCCTAAAACGCAACGATCTCTCCAGAAGGATGTTTTTCATGCTGTACTTCTACAATCTGCTGGCAGTACAGAAGAATAAGCGGCAGATCTACTCAGGCTGAGTCATGGTGCTTTGGTGCAGAGATCATGCATATCATGGGAATATTTCAGCATGTCTGCTCTGGTTTTCAGTTTATTACACCAAGACACCCACCTGATGACATCATTTCAAGAGCCAAAGCAGCAATTTGCAGAATTCAGCTTCTTCGGGGAACTGAGAAATTGCTGAGCTGACACCAAGTCCTGCTGGGTCCCTGTCACCCGCAGAGTGCCCTCATCCTCACCACGGTAACGGGCATTCTTACAAAGGTTCTATGTCAGCTGGGTGTGGCAGTCGAGCACCCCCTAGGGGAGGGGGAGCCTGTCAGCCCCGGGCCTGTCACTGCCTGCTGTCCCTCCTGTCAGCAGCGAGGCCTCTGAAAAGTTTCAAAAACATCTCCAGACTTGGGTCCAAAGTGGCCAAAAGTCTCCAAGAGACAAGCTGGGAAGAAGGATATGGAACAGAGGGAGAAAGCGGGAGCTGGACAAAGAAAGGGAAGAGGAAAAACTAGTGCGGGGCTGCAGGACTGAAATGGAGGAATTGAAAGACAAGAACCAGGAAGCAGGAGAGTTTGAGAAAAGGAGAGAGGAAAGAAGAGACATGCAGCCAGACGAGGGGTTAGTGAGAGAGGCTGGGACAGAGAACAGGATGAGAAGGAAATAAGGCAAGACAAGGCAAGGCTACGCCAAAGGACGTTTCCCTGATTTATATTTTCTACCACATTCATCTGGAGACGAGGAGGAAAGCCATTAGACCTTATGGATTAGGCCCAAAGAAAAACCCGGCTACTTGAGACACTTAGGCTAAGCCTAAACCACAAAGATCTCTCCAGAAGGATGGTTTTTATGCTGTACTTCTACAATCTGCTGGCAGTACAGAAGAATAAGCGGCAGATCTACTTAGGCTGAGTCATGGTGCTTTGGTGCAGAGATCATGCATATCATGGGAATATTTAAGCATGCCTGCTCTGGTTTTCAGTTTATTACACCAAGACACCCACCTGATGACATCATTTCAAGAGCAAAAGCAGCAATTTGCAGAATTCAGTTTCTTTGGGGAACTGAGAAATTGCTGAGCTGACACCAAGTCCTGCCATTTCCCTTTTACCTGCAGAATGCCCACATCTTCACCACGGGTCCGGGCATTGTGACAAAATTCTATGTCAGCTGGGTGTGGCAGTCGAGCGCCCCCTAGGGGAGGGGGAGCCTGTCAGCCCCAGGACTGTCACTGCCTGCTGTCCCCGCTGTTCACCAGCGAGGCCTCTGAAAAGTTTCAAAAACATCCCCAGACTTCGGTCCAGCGTGGCCAAAAGTCTCCAAGAGACAAGTTGGGAAGAAGGATATGGAACAGAGGGAGAAAGCGAAGGGAGCTGGGCAAAGAAAGGGAAGAGGAAAAACTAGTGTTAGGCTGCAGGACTGAAATGGAGGAATTGAAAGACAAGAGCCAGGAAGCAGGAGAGTTTGAGAAAAGGAGAAAGGAAAGAAGAGACATGCAGTCAGACATGGGGTTATTGAGAGAGGCTGGGACAGGGAACAGGATGAGAAGGAAATAAGGCAAGGCAAGGCAAGGCAAGGCCAAAGGACGTTTCCTTGATTTATATTTTCTACCACATTCATCTGGAGAGGAGGAGGAAAGCCATTAGACCTTATGGATTAGACCCAAAGAAAAACCCTGGCTACTTGAGACACTTAGACTAAGCCTGGAATGCAAAAATGTCTCCATAAGGATGGTTTTTATCCTGTACTTCCACAGTCTGGAGGGACTGAAATGAAGGACTTGAAAGACAAGAGCCAGGAAGCAGGAGAGTTCGAGAAAAAGAGATAGGAAAGAAGAGACATGCAGAGACATGCGACCCAGGAGTGCCCCAAGGCACCCGAGATTTTGGGAGAGACACAGGAGTTCGAGAAAGACCCAGGAATGCCCCAAGGGACCCAGGAATTCAGGGGAGACCCAGGAGATCGGACATTGACCCAGGAGTGCCCCAATGGACCCAGGAGTTCGGGAGGCACTCTGGAGTGCCCCAAGAAACCCGGAAGTTCGGGAGAGACCCAGGAGTTTGGGAGGGACCCAGGAGTGCCCCCACATACCCAAGAGTTCAGAAGGGACCCAGGAATTTAGAAGGGACCCCAAAGCAAATAGCACTCTGGGAAGGACCGAGGGGTGCCCCAAGGAACCCAGAGGTTTGTGCAGGACCCAGGAGTGTCCCAAGGCAGCCAGTACTCTGGGAGGTACCCGGGAGTGCCCCAAGGGACCCAAGAGTGCCCCACGGGACCCAGGACTCTGGGAGTCAGCTAGAAGTGCCCCAATAGACCCAGGAGCAAACCAAGGGACCCAGGAGATCGGAAGGGACCCAGGAGTGCCCCAAGGGAACATGGAGATGGGGAAAGGGACCCAGGAGTTCAGGAGGGACACAGGAGTTAGGGAGTGCTCCAAAAGAGGCAAGATTCTGTGAGGGACCCAGGAATGCCCTAAGGGAACCAGCAGTTCTGGGAGGGACCCAGGAGTTCTGGGGGGGACCCAGAAGGTCAGGAAGGACCCAGGAATGCTCCAAGAGACCCAGGAGTTCAGGGAGGGACTCAGGAGTACTCCAAGGGACTCAGGAGTACTCCAAGGGACTCAGGAGTTCAGGACGGACCCAGGAGGTCGGAGACGGACCCAGGAGTGCCCTAAGGGACCCAGGAGTTCAGGACTGACCCAGGAGTTCCCCCAGGTACCCAGGAGTTCAGGAAGGATCCAGGAGATCAGGAGGGACACAGGAGTTCTGGGGAGGACCCAGGAGGTCAGGAAGGACCCAGGAATGCTCCAAGGGACACAGGAGTTCAGGGAGGGACTCAGGAGTACCCCAAGGGACTCAGGAGTTCAGGACGGACCCAGGAGGTCGGAGACGAACCCAGGAGTGCCCTAAGGGACCCTGCAGTTCGGGACTGACACAGGAGTTCCCCCAGGTACCCAGGAGTTCAGGAAGGATCCAGGAGTTCAGGAGGGACCCAGGAGTTTGGGAGGAACTTAGGAGTTACCAAGGGACTCAGGAGTTCGTGATGGACGCATGGGTTCGGGAGGGACCCAGGAGTTCTGGGAGGGACTCAGGAGTACCCCAGGGGACTCAGGAGTTCAGGACGGACCCAGGAGTTCGGAGAGGGACCCAGGAGTTAAAGAAGGACCCAGGAGTGCCCCAAGGAACCATGAGTTCTGGCAGGGTCACAGGAGTTCGGGATGGAGCCATGAAATTGGGAGGGACCCAGGACTGCCCCACGGTATCCAGTTCTCTTGGAGGGACCCAAGAGTGCCCCAAGGGAGGAACCTGACACACTAATACGGTGTTCACAGAGTTCGCTTTATTGTCGAACCGGGCCAGCTTTATAGCAAAGCTGCCCTGTCCACGCGCCTTACAACAATGTGATTGGTTGTAACTCCTGTTATACAATAACGTGATAGGTTGCATGTACTGTCCACGCACTCTGCACGCATGTGTCCAGCGATTGCTCACTCATTATTACCTTCTAATGGTGCTCCTTTAGTTTCTTTTGTCTCTGGTTTCACCTCTCAGCCAGGCTGGCAACAACTCCATCCCCCTGGGGCAGGGGTGGGGGCTCTGCCACTACATGTCCCCCTCTTTTATTTAATATTAACAATATGCTGTATCATGCTTTAAAGACAGTGTGAAATACAGGGTAAGAACATTAAGGCTAATACAATTACAATTAACAAGAACAGACCTGTTTTCAATATTCCTTTTAACCAAACAAGGCATTCACCCAAAAAACCCAATATCTTCTGTTATTTTCTTGTTCTGCAAATCTTCTATCTTTTTAACTTTTAAGTTCAAACACCACATACAATCAAACTCTTCATAACTGTGAACATGTCAAATAACAAAAAATTAATTGCTGCTCTGTTAGCTAGCCAAGGTCTCACCCACTTTGCTGGGATCCACGAATTTTTGTGGTTACCTGTAGAAACACAAGCATATCCCCTTCCCCAGGTTATTAGTGACATAGGACCTTCCCATTGTTGTGTTGTTGAATTATACACACTAACCTTAGGCACATTTTTGGAAAAATCTTTGACATTTTTGATATGGTGCATAAAAACCGGTTCCATTTCAGTTTCACTTTTAGGATTAAGCCAGTTCAGCGCATACAATGTCTTCATCAATACCTCTTCTGGGCTCACACCAATTCCCCCTTGTTTTTTCAAAACAGACAAAAGATTTTTTAATGTACGGTGTGCACGCTCAATAATTGCTTGGCCAGTAGAATTATAAGGGATTCCAAACAGGTGTTGTACTTTCCACTGGGCGAGGAAGGTTGCAAGTCTGTCAGAGTGGTATGCAGGGCCATTATCTGTTTTGATTTGTGTGGGGACACCCATGACAACAAAAGCCTGTAATAAATGACGTTTTGTTGCCTTTGCATTTGCTGAGGTCAAAGCTGTAGCCCACAGCAGTCCTGAACAGGTATCTATGGAGACATGAATGTACTTTTGTCAGTCAAATGGTGGAAATTCAGTAATATCGGTTTGCCATAACTGACCTGGCTGCAAGCCCCGAGGATTTACTCCCTTTTGTTGGAGACGCACTATGCGGGTGCAATCAGGACAAGCTGCAATAATGGCTCAAGCTTGTTCCTTTGTAATTGTAAACTGCTTTCGGAGTACTGCTGAGGATTGATGAAAGAATTCGTGAGCTTGTCTGGCTTGTTCAAAAGGGGATATATCTGTTACTGCCACAAGTTTGTCTATAATGCTATTTCCTTCTACTAAACCACCTGGTATGTTAGTATGGCTTTTTATATGCATGATAAATACTGGTGCTGTCCTATAATCTAATACGTTCCACAAATCTAACAATGCTTCAAACAACAAGGAATTGGAAACTCGCTGCAAAAGCGCTCTATGTATTCTTTGTACAATTCCCACAACATAAAGAGTATCTGTTACCAGATTAACTGGAGAGTTATGCCATTTTTGTAATGCTGCTAAGCATACTGAGGGCAGTTTCTTTTAATATTTCCTGTCTGTCTGCAAGCAAAACATGCTAGGCCACAAGAAGAAGGGCTTCAGCCTTTCATTGTAGGCTTAAGTGCTGCAGCCAAGGCTGCAGCATGGGCTTGAGCATGTATTTTTGCCTTTTCTATCTCCTGTTGCAGAATCGGCACCTGTGTGCAAGCTTCCACCATCTCTGCTAAAGAAGCAGTTTTTCCCAAACCAGCTAATATCTGTTGGCATTGGGTGTTTACATTCATCTTAGCCAAATCTTTCCCCACAGCAGCTTTTGCCTCTGGAGTCAAGTTAGGAGAGGCATCTATCGCTTCTTTTAAATGATCCACAAACGTCATATATGGTTCCCCAGGATCCCACTCTATTGTAGAATAGAGTGGCACAGGGTTACCTCTATTTGGCAATTCTTTCACTGCCGCCAGAGCAACCCCTTGTGTTTGCTGCAAAATCCTTGGATGAAGCGCTGCCTGAGTAGCATCATCAGCATATTGCCCATGACCCAGTAACTGGTCCATGCTAGCTAACTGCAACGGATCATCAGCTGGTAAACGAACATTTTCTAATACTGCCAATTCAACCTTCCCCTGCCACTTGTCCAAGAACAGCAAATACCCCGTTGGAGGAAGCAATAACTCCATCAATGCCCTAATATCTGTTTGAGTTAGTACTTGCCCCTTGAAAAATGAATTGATTAGCTGCATCACATGCTTATTATCCATATCATATTGCATAACTGCACTTTGCAATTGCTTAACTGTTTTCCGATCAAAGGGTAACCACTGCCTTTGTCCTCTATTATCTATGTGCACTGGCATTGCTGTAATACTACCAGGTAACATGATCCCTTCAATGGTTGCATCTCTGATTACCCCTTGCCAACGTTGCCCTGCATTGTAAGAATGATCTCGAGGAATATCTCTACCCTGATGCACAGGGCAGCACCCAAATTATCATTATTATCACTGCTATACAATTCCTTTGTGTTTCCCTGTCGATCAGTAAGTCAACGCTTATTTGCAAACCGATCTGCTAACCCAGTCTCCAGGCCTTTTCCATATTGCGCTCTCAAATATTCATCTGCTTCTCTTACAGACCACATCCCATCTTCAACACATTGTCTAGCCCACTTTTGTATTCGCTTCCTTTTAATACACAACTCCTCAGGAGTAAGGTCTAATTCCGCCCCCTCCCTTTCCTGTTTTCCTCGTTTTTCACATTCCCTGCCAATTGCCTCCAGCCCGTCCTTAATTGCATCTGATGCCTTTTTATATGCTATTAACCGCGAAGTTTTACTGTTACCGCCATCTAGTCGTTTCATAGCTTTTAGAACTTCTTGCACCTGGCTCTCCTGCCATCTCAGTAAGTCCTTCAGGCTTTGCACGTGGCTCTCCTCCTGGAAGTCAGGGCAATTCTGCGGTGCTCCGTCCTGGTGTTCCATTGGGTCCTCCGGCAAAGGCACGTCGGTTGGATTAACTTGTTCTTGCTTGTTGAAACTTGCTGGTTGCTGCCATTCATCGTCGGAGCCAGGCAATGGCTCAACAAGTGCAGAGGGTATAATTTGCTCTCCGCCCCAGAACTCCAGATCTGATACGGGACATACCAGCGGTGTTGATTCTTCGGAGTTCTCGGAGGGGGGCAGCTCACGGCGGGCAGCTCCGAGGGGACAGCACACAGCTCCGGCTCCTCTGAGACTTCCTGCATCAGCTGTCTGACCTCCCACAGTATCCAGTTCTCTTGGAGGGACTCAAGAGTGCCCCAAGGGACCTTGGAGTTTGGGGGGGGACCTAGGAGATGAGGATAGACCCAGGAGTGACCCAAGGGACCCAGGAGTGCCCCAAGGGACCCAGGAATTCGGGAGGGAACCAGGAGAACCCCAAGGGAGACAGGAGTTTGGGAAAGATGCCCAGGAGTTGGCGACAGGCCCAGGAGTTTGGGGGAAGACCAAAGAGAGTTCAAAGGGACCCAGGAATTTTGGGAGGACCCAGAAGTTCGGGATGGACCCAGGAGTACCCCAAGGATCAAGGTGTTCAGAATGGACCCAGGAGTGCCCCAAAGACCCCAGGAGATTGACAGGGAGCCAGGAGTTCAGGGAGGGACCCAGGAGCTCGGGAGGAACCCAGCAGTTCGGGATGGACCCAGGAGTGCCCCAAGGGAAATAAGAGTTCCGGAAAGGGACGCAGGAGTTGGTGACATACCAGGAGTTCAGGGGATAACCCAAGAGAGTTCCAAGGGACCCAGGAGTTCTGGGAGGACCCAGGAGTTTGGGATGGACCCAGGAGTACCCCAAAGAAAACAGGAGTTTTAGAGAGAGCCAGGGGTTCAGGGAGGGACCCACGAGCTCAGGAGGGATCCAGGAGTTCGGGATGGAGCCAGGAGTGCCCCCAGGTACTCAGGAGTTCAGGAGAGACCCAGGAATTTAGAAGGGACCCCAAAGGAAACAAGACTCTGGGAAGGACCCAGGAGTGACCCAAGGGACCCAGAGGTTTTTGGGGGTCCCAGGAGTGCCCCAAGGCAGCTAGTACTCTCCAAGGAACCCAGGAGTTCTCCAAGTGACCCAAGAGTGCCCCAAGGGACCCAGGAGTTCGGGGCGTACCCACAGTGCCGCAAAGGACTCAGGAGTTTGAATGAGACCCAGGAGTGCAGGAGGGACCCAGGATTGCCCCAGTGGACCCAGGAGTTAGGGAGGGACCCAGGAGTGCCTCAAGGGACTCAGGAGTAAACCCAAGGGAACCAAGAGTTTGGGAGGGAGACAGTAGTTTGGGGAGGGACCCAGGAGTTCCCTAAGGGACCAGGAGTTCAGGAGGGACCCAAGAGTTTGGCTGTGCCCCAAGAGAGGCAGGACTCTGTGAGGGACCCAGGAATGCCCTAAGGGACCCAGGAGTTCTGGGAGGGACCCTGGAGTTCTGGGGGGAACCCAGGAGGTCAAGAAGGACCCAGGAATGCTCCAAGGGACACAGGAGTTCAGGGAGGGACTCAGGAGTTCCCCAAGGGACTCAGGAGTTCAGGACGGACCCAAGAGGTCGGAGACGTACCCAGGAGTGCCCTAAGGGACCCAGGAGTTCAGGACTGACCCAGGAGTTCCCCCAGGTACCCAGGAGTTCAGGAAGGATCCAGGAGTTCAGGAGGGACCCAGGAGTGCCTCAAAGAACCTAGGGCCTTGGCAGGGACCCAGGAGTTCAGGAGAGACCCAGGAGTTCCCGAAGGGAACCAGGACTCTGGGAGGGACCCAGGAGTGCCACAAAGGACCCCGGAGTGGAGGGGGAACCTAGGAGATGGGATGGACGCAGGAGTGCCCCAAGGGACCCAGGAGTTCGGGAGAGACCCAGAAGTGCCCAAGGGACCCAGTACTCTGGGAGGGACCCAGGAGTTCCCCAAGGGACCCAGGATTTAGAGATGGACCCAGGGTTTTGGAGGGACCCAGGAGTTTAGGAGGGATCCAGGAGTTCAGGACAGACCACGAATTTTGGAGGGACCCAGGAGTGCTCCAAGAGATCCAGGAGTTCAGGAGAGACCCAGGAGTTTGGGAGGGACTTAGGAGTGCCCAAGGGACCCAGGAGTTCGCGGTGGACGCATGGGTTCGGGAGGGACCCAGGAGTTCTGGGAGGGACTCAGGAGTACCCCAAGAGATCCAGGAGTTCGAAAGGCATCCAGGAGTGCCCCAAGGGACTCAGGGGTTCAGGAGAGACCCGGGAGTTCTGGGAGGGACTCTGGAGTACCCCAAGAGATCCAGGAGTTCGGGAGGCATCCAGGAGTGCCCAAGGGACCCAGGAGTTCGCGATGGACACATGGATTCGGGAGGGACCCAGGAGTTCTGGGAGGGACCCAGGAGTACCCCAAGGGACTCAGGAGTTCAGGACGGACCCAAGAGTTCGGAGAGGGACCCAGGAGTTCAGGAAGGACCCAGGAGTGCCCCAAGGAACCATGAATTCTGACAGGGTCCCAGGAGTTCAGGATGGAGCCATGAGATTGGGAGGGACCCAGGATTGTCCCACTGTATCCAGTTCTCTTGGACGGACCCAAGAGTACCCAAAGGGAGGAACGCAGGAGTTTGAGGGGGGACCTAGGAGATGGGGTTAGACCCAGGAGTGACTCAAGGGACCCAGGAGTTTGGGAGGGAACCAGGAGTGTCCCAAGGGAAACAGGAGATCAGGAAAGGGACCCAGGAGTTGACGACAGACCCAGGAGTTTGGGGGAAGACCCAAGAGAGTTCAAAGGGACCCAAGAGTTCTGGGAGGACCCAGGAGTTCGGGACGGACCCAGGAGTACCCCAAGGACTGAGGTGTTCAGAAAGGACCCAGGAGTGCCCCAAGGAACACAGGATTTTGGGAGGTAGGCAGGAGTGCTCTAAGGAACCTAGGGCCTTGGTAGGGACCCAGGAATTCAGGAGGGACCCAGGAGTGCCCCAAAGACCCATGAGTTTTGTAGGGTCCGAGGAGTTCGGGATGGAGCCATGAAATTGAGAGGGACCCAGGAGTGCCCCACGGTACCCAGAACTTGGAGGGACCCAGGAGTGCCACAAAGGACCCCGGAGTTTGGAGAGGGAACCTAGGAGATGGGATGGACCCAGGAGTGCTCCAAGGGACTCAGGAGTTCGGGAGAGATCCAGAAGTGCCCAAGGGACCCAGTACTCTGGGAGAGACCCAGGACTGCCCCAGGGACCCAGTACTCTAGGACAGACCCAGGAGTGTCCCAAGGGACCCAAGATTTAGAGATGGACCCAGGGTTTTGGAGGGACCCAGGAGTTCAGGAGGGATCCAGGAGTTCAGAACAGACCACGAATTTTGGAGGGACCCAGGAGTCCCCCAAGGGCCCCAGGAGATTGAGAGGGAGCCAGGAGTTCAGGGAGGGACCCAGGAGCTCGGGAGGAACCCAGGAGTTCGGGATGGACCCTAGAGTGCCCCAAGGGAAACAGGAGTTCGGGAAAGGGACCCAGGAGTTGGCGACATACCAGGAGTTCAGGGGATAACCCAAGAGAGTTCCAAGGGACCCAGGAGTTCTGGGAGGACCCAGGAGTTTGGGGTGGACCCAGGAGTGCCCCAAAGGAAACAGGAGTTTGAGAGAGAGCCAGGGGTTCAGGGAGGGACCCAGGAGCTCAGGAGGGACCCAGGAGTTCGGGATGGAGCCAGGAGTGCCCCCAGGTACTCAGGAGTTCAGGAGAGACCCAGGAATTTAGGAGGGACCCCAAAGGAAACAGGACTCTGGGAAGGACCCAGGAGTGACCCAAGGGACCCAGAGGTTTTTGGGGGACCCAGGAGTGCCCCAAGGCAGCCAGTACTCTGGCAGGTTCCTCTCCAAGGAATCCAAGAGTGCCCCAAGGGACCCAGGAGTTCGGGGCGTACCCACAGTGCCGCAAAGGACTCAGGAGTTTGAATGAGACCCAGGAGTGCAGGAGGGACCCAGGATTGCCCCAGTGGACCCAGGAGTTAGGGAGGGACCCTGGAGTTCTGGGGGGAACCCAGGAGGTCAAGAAGGACCCAGGAATGCTCCAAGGGACACAGGAGTTCAGGGAGGGACTCAGGAGTACCCCAAGGGACTCAGGAGTTCAGGACGGACCCAAGAGGTCGGAGACGTACCCAGGAGTGCCCTAAGGGACCCAGGAGTTCAGGACTGACCCAGGAGTTCCCCCAGGTACCCAGGAGTTCAGGAAGGATCCAGGAGTTCAGGAGGGACCCAGGAGTGCCTCAAAGAACCTAGGGCCTTGGCAGGGACCCAGGAGTTCAGGAGAGACCCAAGAGTTCCCGAAGGGAACCAGGACTCTGGGAGGGACCCAGGAGTGCCACAAAGGACCCCGGAGTGGAGGGGGAACCTAGGAGATGGGATGGACACAGGAGTACCCCAAAGGACCCAGGAGTTCGGGAGAGACCCAGAAGTGCCCAAGGGACCCAGTACTCTGGGAGAGACCCAGGGGTGCCCCAAGGGACCCAGGATTTAGAGATGGACCCAGGGTTTTGGAGGGACCCAGGAGTTCAGGACAGACCACAAATTTTGGAGGGACGCAGAACTGCCTCAAGAGAGCCAGGAGTTCAGGAGGCACCCAGGAGTGCCCCAAGGGACCCAGGAGTTCGGGGCAGTCCCAGGAGTGACCCAAGAACCCAGGAGTTTGGAAGGGACCCAGGATTTTGGGGGACAGCCAGGAGTTTGGAGAGGGACCCAGGAGTTCGTGGATTGACCCAAGAGTTCCCTAAGGCACCAGGAGTTCAGGAGGGACCCAAGAGTTCAGGACAGACCCAGGAGTTCAGGAAAGACCGATAAGTTCCCTATGGAACCCAGGAGTGCCTGAAAGGACCCAAAACTCTGGGAGAGACCCAGGAGTGCCCCAAGGGACCCAGGAGTTCAGGACGGGGCCCAGGAGTGCCCCAAGGGACCCAGGAGTTCGGGGGGAACCAGGAGTGCCCCAAGGGACCGAGGAGTTCAGGAAAGGGGCCCAGGAGTTCAGGAGGGACCCAGGAGTTTGGGAATCTCCCAAGAAAGGCAGGACTCTGTGAGAGACACAGGAATGCCCTAAGAGACCCAGGAGTTCTCGGAAGGACCCAAAAGTTCGGAACAGAAGCAGGAATGCTTTAAGAGACCAAGAAGTTCGGAGAGGGATTCAGGAGTACCCCAAGGGACTTGGGAGCTCAGGACGGACCCAGGAGTTCGTAGAGGGACCCAGGAGTTCAGGAAGGACCCAGGAGTGCCTCGAGGAACTCAGGAGTTCGAGAGGGACCCAGGAGTGCCCCAAGGACCCATGAGTTCTGGTAGGGTCCCAGGAGTTCGGGATGCAGCCATGAAATTGGGAGGGACCCAGGAGTGCCCTATGGGACCCAGGAGTTCAGAAGGGACTCAGGAATTTAGGAGGGACCCAGGAGTTCCCCAAAGGAACCAGAGGTTTGTGAGGGACCCAGGAGTGCCCCAAGGCAGCCAGTACTCTGGGAGGGACCCAAGAGTACCCCAAGGGACCTAGGAGATGGGGATAGACCCAGGAGTGCCCCAAGGGACCCAAGAGTGCCACAAGGGACCCAGGGGTTCGGGATGGGCCCACGAGTGCCACAAGGGACCCACGAGTTTGAGGGAGACCCAGGAGTGCAGGAGGGACCCAGGAGTGCCCCAGTGGACCCAGGAGTTAGGGAGGGACCTAGAAATTCCCCAAGGGAACCAGGACTCTGGGAGGGACCCAGGAGTTCCCCAAAGGACCCAGGAGTTTGGGGAGGGACCTAGGAGATGAGATGGACCCAGGAGTGCCCCAAGGGACCCAGGAGTTTGGGAGAGACCCAGAAGTGCCCAAGGGATACAGTACTCTGGGAGGGACCCAGGAGTGCCCCAAGGGACCCAGGATTTAGAGATGGACCCAGGGTTCTGGAAGGACCCAGGAGTGCCTTAAAGTCGCCAGGACTCTGTGATGGACTCAGGAATGCTCCAAGGGACGCAGGATTTCGGTAGGGACCCAGGAGTTTGGGAGGGACCCAAAAGTTCCCCAAATGACCGAGGAGTTTGGGGAGGGACCCAAAAATGCCCCATGGGACCCAGGAGTTTGGGAGGGACCCAGGAGTGCCCCAAAGGACCAGGACTCTGTGAGGGACCCAGGAATGCCCTAAGGGACCCAGGAGTTCAGGGAGGGATCCAGGAGTACCCCAAGGGACTCAGGAGTTCAGAACGGACCCAGGAGTTCGGAGAGGGACCCAGGAGTTCAGGAAGGACCCAGGAGTACCTCAAGGACCCATGAGCTCTTAGGGGGGGACCTAGGAGATGGCGATAGAACCAGGAGTGACCCAAGGGACCCAGGATTTCGGGAGGGATCCAGGTGTGCCCCAAGGGAATCAGGAGTTCAGGACGGACCCAGGAGTTTGGAGAAAGACCCAGGATCTCAGGAGAGACCAAGGAGTTCGTGAGGGATCCAGGAGTTCGGGAGAGATCCAGGAGTTTGGGACGGACCCAGGAGTGTGAGAAGGGACCCAACAGTTAGGGACAGACCCAGGAATGCCGCAAGGGACCCAGGAGTTCGGGGAGGGACCCAGGTGTTCGGGAGGGATCCAGGAGTCACCCAAGGAACCCAGGAGTTTGGAAGTGACATCGAAGTGCCTTAAGGGCCCCAGGAGTTCGGGAGGGACCCAGGGATGCCTCAAGGGACGCAGGAGTTCAGGAGAGACCCAGAAGTGGCCAGGGGACCCAGTACTGTGGGAGGGACCCAGGAGTGCCTAAGGGACCCAGGAGTTCGGGAGGCACCAGGAGTGCCCTAAGAGACCCTGGAGTTTGGGACTGACTCAGGAGTGACCCCAGGAGTTCAGGATGGACCCAGGAGTGCTTTAAGGGACCCAGGAGTTGGGGGAGACTCAGGAGTGCCAAAAAGGACCCAGGATTTTTCAGAGGGACCCAGGCGTTTGGGAGGGACCCAGGAATTCCCCAAGGGACCGAGGAGTTCGGGGAGGGACCCAGGAGTTCGGGACAGACCCTGGAGTTTGGGAGGGACCCAAGAGTTTGGGAAGGGACCCAGGAGTTCGGAGGCACTCATGAGTGCCCGAAAATACCCAGGACTCTGTGAGGGACTCAGGAATGTCTCTCCCGAACTCCTGGGTCCCTTGGGGCACTCCTGGGTCCCTCCCAGACTCCTGGGTGCTTTAAGGCACTCCTGAGTACCTTGGGTCACTCCAGGGTCCATCCCCGATCTCCTGGATCCCCCCTGAATTCCTGGGTCCCCTGGTCACTCCTGGATCCCTCTCGAACTCCTGGGTCCCTTGGGGCACTCCTGGGTCCCTCCCAGACTCCTGGGTGCTTTAAGGCACTCCTGAGTACCTTGGGTCACTCCAGGGTCCATCCCCGATCTCCTGGATCCCCCCTGAATTCCTGGGTCCCCTGGTCACTCCTGGATCCCTCTCGAACTCCTGGGTCCCTTGGGTCACTCCTGGGTCCCTCCAGAACTCCTGGGTCCGTCCTGAACTCCTGGGTGCCTCCCGAACTCAAGGGTCCATTGGGGCACTCCTGGTTCCTCCTGAACTCCTGGGTCCCTTGGGGCACTCTTGGGTCCTTCCAAGAGTACCAAGTACCATGGGGCACTCCTGGCTCCCTCCCAATTTGATGGTTCCATCCTGAACTTCTAGGACCCTACCAGAACTCATAGGATTTTTGGGGCACTCCTGGGTCCATCCTGAACTCCTGGGTCCCTCCCGAGCTCCTGGGTCCCTTGGGGCATTCCTGGGTCCCTCACAGAGTCCTGGTCCTTTGGGGCACTCCTGGGTCTGCCCAAAACTCCTGGGTCTCTTGAGGCACTTCTGGTTCCCTCCTGACCTCCTGGGTACCTAGGGGTACTCTTTGTTTGTCCTGAACTCCTGGGTCCCTTGCAGCCTTCCTGGGACCCTCACAGACTCCTGGTCCTCTGGGCCACTCCTGGGTCCATCCAGAACTCATGGGTCTCTTGGGGCACTCCTGGTTCCCTCCTGAACTCCTGGGTACCTGGGGGCACTCTTTGTCTGTCTCGAACTCCAGGGTCTTTTGGAGCATTCCTGGTTCCTCCCGAACTCCTGGGTCTCTTGGGGCACTTCTGGGTCACTCCCAGAGTACTGGGTCCCGTGGGGCACTCCTGGGTCCCTCCAAAATTTGTGATCCGTCCTGAATTCCTAGGTCCCTCCTGAACTCCTGGGTCTGTCTCTAAATCCTGGGTCCCCTGGGACACTTGTGAGTCCTTCCCAAACTCCAGGGTCCCTTGAGGCACTCCTGGGTCCCTCCCGAACTCCTGTGTCCCTGCCAAGGCCCTAAGTTCCTTGGGGCATTCCTGCGTCCATCCGAAACTCCTGGGTCCTTCCCTGAACTCCTGGGTCCCTTGGGGCACTCCTGGGTTTATCCCCATCTCCGTGGTCCCTTGGGGTACTCCTGGGTCCCTTCCAGAATACTGGGTCCCTTGGGACACTCCTGGGTCCCTTGGGGAACTCATGGGTCCCTCCCAGACTCCTGGGTGCTTTAAGGCACTCCTGAGTACCTTGGGGCATTCCAGGGTCCATTCCCGATCTCCTGGATCCCCCCTGAATTCCTGGGTCCCCTGGGCACCTCTGGATCCCTCCCGAACTCCTGGGTCCCTTGGGTCACTCCTGGGTCCCTCCAGAACTCCTGGGTCCGTCCTGAACTCCTCAGTCCCTCCCGAACTCCTGGGTCCCTTGGGGTACTCCTGGGTCCCCCCTGAATTCCTGGGTCCCTTGGGCACTCCTGGGACCCACTTGAATTCCTGAGTCCCTTGGGGCATTACTGGGTCCCTCCCGAACTCAAGGGTCCCTTGGGACACTCCTGGGTGTCTCTCGAACTCCTGGGTCCCTTGGGGCACTCTTGGGTCCCTCCCAGACTCCTGGGTTCTTTAAAGCACTCCTGAGTACCTTGGGGCACTCCAGGGTCCATCCCCGATCTCCTGGATCCCCCCTGAATTCCTGGGTCCCCTGGTCACTCCTGGATCCCTCTCGAACTCCTGGGTCCCTTGGGTCACTCCTGGGTCCCTCCAGAACTCCTGGGTCCGTCCTGAACTCCTGGGTCCCTCCCAAACTCAAGGGTCCCTTGGAGCACTCCTGGGTATCTCCCGAACTCCTGGGTCCCTCCCAAACACCGGGGTCCTTCTCAAACTACGGGGTCCCTCCCAAACTCCTGCATCCATCTCGAATCCCTGCGTCCACCTCGAACTTCTGGCTCCCTTGGGGCACTCCTGGGTCCCTAACAAACTCCTGGGTCCCCCATGAATTCCTGGGTCTCTTGGGCACTCTTTGGTCCCACTTGAACTCCTGAGTTCCTTGGGGCACTCCTGGGTCCCTGTCGAATTCAAGGGTCCATTGGGGCACTCCTGGGTGACTCCCGAACTCCTGGGTCCCTTGGGGCACTCCTGGGTCCCTCCCAGACTCCTGGGTGCTTTAAGGCACTCCTGAGTACCTTGGGGCACTCCGGGGTCCATCCCCGATCTCCTTGATCCCCCCTGAATTCCTGGGTCCCCTGGGCACCTCTGGATCCCTCCCGAACTCCTGGGTCCCTTGGGTCACTCCTGGGTCCCTCCCAATTTCATGGCTCCATCCCGAACTCCCAGGATCCTACCGGAGCTCATGGGTCCCTTGGGGCACTTCTGGGTCACTCCCAGAGTACCGTGGTCCCATGGTGCACTCCTGCATTTCTGCAAAATTCCTGGTCTGTCCTGAATTCCTGGGTCCCTCCTGATCTCCTGGGTCCCTCCTGAGTTCCTGGATCCCTCCAGAACTCCTGGGTCCGTCCTGAACTCCCAGGTCCCTCCCGAACTCAAGGGTCCCTTGGAGCACTCCTGGGTCCCTCCCAGATTCCTAGGTGCTTTAAGGCACTCCTGGGTCCATCCAGAACTCTTGGGTCTCTTGGGGCACTCCTGGTTCCCTCCTGACCTTCTCGGTACCTGGGAGCACTCTTTGTCCATCTCGAACTCCTGGGTCCCTTGGGGACTTCCTGGATCCCTCACAGAGTCCTGCTCCTTTGGGGCACTCCTGGGTCCGTCCAGAACTCCTGGGTCTCTTGGTACACTCCTGGTTCCCTCCTGACCTTCTCGGTACCTGGGAGCACTCTTTGTCCGTCCCGAACTCCAGGGTCCCTTGCGGCACTCCTGGGACACTCCTGAACACCAGGGTCCCTTGAGGCATTCCTGGTTCCTCCCGAATTCCTGGGTCCCTTGGGGCACTTCTGGGTCACTCCCAGAGTACTGGGTCCCATGGGACACTCCTGGGTCCCTCCAAAATTCGTGGTCCGTCCTGAACTCCTGGGTCCTTCCTGAATTCCTGGTCCCTCTTCGAACTCCTGTGTCCTCCCCGAACTCCTGGGTCTTTTACGGCACTCCTGGGTCCGTCCTGAACTCCTGAGTCCCTTTGAGGTTCTCCTGGGTGTCCCCCAAACTCCTGGGTCCCTAAAAACACTCCTAGGTCCGTCCTGAACTTTTGGGTCCCTCCCGAACTCCTGAGTCCCTTGGGGCATTCCTGGGTCTTTCCAGGGTCTCCTTGAACCACTTCTGGTTCCTCCTGAACTCCTGGGTCCCTGCGGCACTCCTGAGTTAAGCGGAGTGTGTCTCTTCACACTTGGTGTGCGTTGGCTGTGTCTGTGTGTAACACAGTACAGCCATGCATACTCGTTAGATAGCGCCTGCTGTTTCTATCCGTCGCTCCACACGCCTCTGAGTCCCTTTCTTTCTCTCCACAAGCACGTGTGTAGACTTCGTCTACCTCCGCTAGTAGAGGAGCAAAGACACTCGTAGGCAGTACTGAATGCTGCTCCGTGCTACTTCTCCTCCGGTGGCAAATGCTTCACAGTCGCCCTAGGAAAGACGCTTAGCAATCGATCTCCAAGAGAAACGAAACACATGATGCCATAAGGCGAAAGAATAGCAGGGCATCTCTTCACAAGCTTGTCCCTGATCTATAGCTGAGGGCAAGCACTTGTGTGCTTGTGGGAGAGCCTGTGTCTTTCCTGGAAGCGTTTGGGAGTTTTGCTCAGACACGTGTTTCCTCAAGTTCAAGAATCAAGATCTAGGATACCTGCAGACAGGTGCCTGTTTGTGTGGAGACAGTCTGTTTGAAACTGTGTTCCTCAGCGCCCGCTCTTTCTCCCCGTCGCTCCACACGCCTGGGAGTCCCTTTCTTTCTCTCCACAAGCACGTGTGTTGACTTCGTCGCACATGTGCATCTGCACAAGCGTTGAGCTCAGCAGAGTGTGTCTCTTGACACTTGATGTGCGTTGGCTGTGTCTGCCTGCTCCAGTGAAGAGAGAAACGGGAAATCATCTTGGTAGAGGCAACAAAGCAAAACCGAGGCAGGATTGACATCTGCTCAACAGAGACGGATTCCCTGCGCTGACACAGTTCACAGTTACACGAGAAGCAATCTGAGCGGTCCATCGACCGGAGACGTGTTTCCCAAGAGGTCATTTAGCGAGTGAACAGCAGTGTGCGCGACTTTCAGGAGTGTGCCTGGAAAGTGCCAGAATCACCAGAGCATCTGTGCAAAAGCTGCTGCCTCTGTGACCGCATTGAGGCACGTTCCCGTGTCTGCGAGTGTATAGACGGCTCTTTCGCGTTCACTCCGAGGGAAACGGTCCGCTCTTGCTTCTGTGCGTACAGACGCGATTCCCTTGTCTCTTGCGAACACAGGGAACTCTGTGCATCCAAATCTACAGGTTAAGGACGCGTCTGCATATGTTTTGGTGAACAATCGAGTGTGCGTGCTCTGACAGCTGCCTCTATGCAGACGTCTCCACAGAGCCACTCCTGAATGCCCCGCAGCCCAGGACTGAATGGATACACTAACAAGTGCACCGGTGTGAGCAACCACATATGCAGAAGGACGTCTTTCATCTCACAGAAGCGCGAACGTCTTGGCGTTCAAGCACATGGCAGAAACAAGGTGTGAACAGATGAGCTGCTGCTATTTTCTCCGTTCGGCATGCTTCGTTGTAGCTCTCTTGCTGGTCGCCGGCTTAGCGGCTTGCTTTGCGCGACTAGGTCTGGGGAGAGAAGGAGATAGCGCCGGAAACCTTGCCTTTTGCCTTCTTCGGCGCTGGAACCTGGTTGCTGCGCCTTCTCTTTGTCCATGTGCACACACACGATTCCTCAGCGAAAACCATGCAGAAACCTTTCCACGAGCACCCAGGGATGTGCACCCAGCACCACGTGCACGCACATGCACACGCAGCTAGAGAAAAGCACCTACCTTTTCACACACTGATGCCTAAGCAAACGCGTGGCCACACACACGCACACATCCGCAAACGCGCCTACTCCCATCTGTTGAGGGAAAGACGGACGAGCAACGTCCTGACAGGCTTGAGGGGAAAAACGTCCGTTGATGGTTGGCGTACTGCACGCCCGCCTACGGGCTGCAGGGGAATCCACATTTGGAAGGTACCTGAAGATGTGTGCCTGTTCTTGGAGCTCCGCTAGTAGGGTAGCAAAGACACTCGTAGGCAGTACTGAATGCTGCTCCGTGCTACTTCTCCTCCGGTGGCAAATGCTTCACAGTCGCCCGAGGAAATACATTTAGCAATCGATCTCCAAGAGAAACGAAACACATGATGCCATAAGGCGAAAGAATAGCAGGGCATCTCTTCACAAGCTTGTCCCTGATCTATAGCTGAGGGCAAACACTTGTGTGCTTGTGGGAGAGCCTGTGTCTTTCTTGGAAGCGTTTGGGAGTTTTGCTCAGACGCGTGTTTCCTCAAGTTCAAGAATCAAGATCTAGGATACCTGCATACAGGTGCATGTTTGTGTGGAGACAGTCTGTTTGAAACTGTGTTCCTCAGCGCCCGCTCTTTCTCCCCGTCGCTCCACACGCCTGTGAGTCCCTTTCTTTCTCTCCACAAGCACGTGTGTTGACTTCGTCGCACATGTGCATCTGCACAAGCGTTGAGCTCAGCAGAGTGTGTCTCTTGACACTTGATGTGCGTTGGCTGTGTCTGCGTGCTCCAGTGAAGAGAGAAACGGGAAATCATCTTGGTAGAGGCAACAAAGCAAAACCGAGGCAGGATTGACATCTGCTCAACAGAGACGGATTCCCTGCGCTGACACAGTTCACAGTTACACGAGAAGCAATCTGAGCGGTCCATCGACCGGAGACGTGTTTCCCAAGAGGTCATTTAGCGAGTGAACAGCAGTGTGCGCGACTTTCAGGAGTGTGCCTGGAAAGTGCCAGAATCACCAGAGCATCTGTGCAAAAGCTGCTGCCTCTGTGACCGCATTGAGGCACGTTCCCGTGTCTGCGAGTGTATAGACGGCTCTTTCGCGTTCACTCCGAGGGAAACGGTCCGCTCTTGCTTCTGTGCATACAGACGCGATTCCCTTGTCTCTTGCGAACACAGGGAACTCTGTGCATCCAAATCTACAGGCTAAGGACGCGTCTGCATATGTTTTGGTGAACAATCGAGTGTGCGTGCTCTGACAGCTGCCTCTATGCAGACGTCTCCACAGAGCCACTCCTGAATGCCCCGCAGCCCAGGACTGAATGGATACACTAACAAGTGCACCGGTGTGAGCAAGCACATATGCAGAAGGACGTCTTTCATCTCACAGAAGCGCGAACGTCTTGGCGTTCAAGCACATGGCAGAAACAAGGTGTGAACAGATGAGCTGCTGCTATTTTCTCCGTTCGGCATGCTTCGTTGTAGCTCTCTTGCTGGTCGCCGGCTTAGCGGCTTGCTTTGCGCGACTAGGTCTGGGGAGAGGAGATAGCGCCGGAAACCTTGCCTTTTGCCTTCTTCGGCGCTGGAACCTGGTTGCTGCGCCTTCTCTTTGTCCATGTGCACACACACGATTCCTCAGCGAAAACCATGCAGAAACCTTTCCACGAGCACCCAGGGATGTGCACCCAGCACCACGTGCACGCACATGCACACGCAGCTAGAGAAAAGCACCTACCTTTTCACACACTGATGCCTAAGCAAACGCGTGGCCACACACACGCACACATCCGCAAGCGCGCCTACTCCCATCTATTGAGGGAAAGACGGACGAGCAACGTCCTGACAGGCTTGAGGGGAAAAACGTCCGTTGATGGTTGGCGTACTGCACGCCCGCCTATGGGGCTGCAGGGGAATCCACATTTGGAAGGTACCTGAAGATGTGTGCCTGTTCTTGGAGCTCCGCTAGTAGGGTAGCAAAGACACTCGTAGGCAGTACTGAATGCTGCTCCGTGCTACTTCTCCTCCGCTGGCAAATGCTTCACAGTCGCCCTAGGAAAGACGTTTAACAATCGATCTCCAAGAAGAACGAAACACATGATGCCACAAGGCGAAAGAATAGCAGGGCATCTCTTCACAAGCTTGTCCCTGATCTATAGCTGAGGGCAAACACTTGTGTGCTTGTGGGAGAGCCTGTGTCTTTCCTGGAAGCGTTTGGGAGTTTTGCTCAGACACGTGTTTCCTCAAGTTCAAGAATCAAGATCTAGGATACCTGCAGACAGGTGCCTGTTTGTGTGGAGACAGTCTGTTTGAAACTGTGTTCCTCAGCGCCCGCTCTTTCTCCCCGTCGCTCCACACGCCTGTGAGTCCCTTTCTTTCTCTCCACAGGCACGTGTGTTGACTTCGTCGCACATGTGCATCTGCACAAGCGTTGAGCTCAGCAGAGTGTGTCTCTTGACACTTGATGTGCGTTGGCTGTGTCTGCGTGCTCCAGTGAAGAGAGAAACGGGAAATCATCTTGGTAGAGGCAACAAAGCAAAAGCGAGGCAGGATTGACATCTGCTCAACAGAGACGGATTCCCTGCGCTGACACAGTTCACAGTTACACGAGAAGCAATCTGAGCGGTCCATCGACCGGAGACGTGTTTCCCAAGAGGTCGTTTAGCGAGTGAACAGCAGTGTGCGCGACTTTCAGGAGTGTGCCTGGAAAGTGCCAGAATCACCAGAGCATCTGTGCAAAAGCTGCTGCCTCTGTGACCGCATTGTGGCACGTTCGCGTGTCTGCGAGTATATAGACGGCTCTTTCGCGTTCACTCCGAGGGAAACGGTCCGCTCTTGCTTATGTGCGTACAGACGCGATTCCCTTGTCTCTTGCGAACACAGGGAACTCTGTGCATCCAAATCTACAGGCTAAGGACGCGTCTGCATATGTTTTGGTGAACAATCGAGTGTGCGTGTTCTGACAGCTGCCTCTATGCAGACGTCTCCACAGAGCCACTCCTGAATGCTCCGCAGCCCAGGACTGAATGGATACACTAACAAGTGCACCGGTGTGAGCAACCACATATGCAGAAGGACGTCTTTCATCTCACAGAAGCACAAACGTCTTGGCATTCAAGCACATGGCAGAAACAAGGTGTGAACAGATGAGCTGCTGCTATTTTCTCCGTTCGGCATGCTTCGTTGTAGCTCTCTTGCCGGTCGCCGGCTTAGCGGCTTGCTTTGCGCGACTAGGTCTGGGGAGAGAAGGAGAGAGCGCCGGAAACCTTGCCTTTTGCCTTCTTCGGCGCTGGAACCTGGTTGCTGTGCCTTCTCTTTGTCCATGTGCACACACACGATTCCTCAGCGAAAACCATGCAGAAACCTTTCCACGAGCACCCAGGGATGTGCACCCAGCACCACGTGCACGCGCACGCACACGCAGCTAGAGAAAAGCACCTACCTTTTCACACACTGATGCCTAAGCAAACGCGTGGCCACACACACGCACACATCCGCAAGCGCGCCTACTCCCATCTATTGAGGGAAAGACGGACGAGCAACGTCCTGACAGGCTTGAGGGGAAAAACGTCCGTTGATGGTTGGCGTACTGCACGCCCGCCTACGGGGCTGCAGGGGAATCCACATTTGGAAGGTACCTGAAGATGTGTGCCTGTTCTTGGAGCTCCGCTAGTAGGGTAGCAAAGACACTCGTAGGCAGTACTGAATGCTGCTCCGTGCTACTTCTCCTCCGGTGGCAAATGCTTCACAGTCGCCCTAGGAAAGACGTTTAACAATCGATCTCCAAGAGGAACGAAACACATGATGCCACAAGGCGAAAGAATAGCAGGGCATCTCTTCACAAGCTTGTCCCTGATCTATAGCTGAGGGCAAACACTTGTGTGCTTGTGGGAGAGCCTGTGTCTTTCCTGGAAGCGTTTGGGAGTTTTGCTCAGACGCGTGTTTCCTCAAGTTCAAGAATCAAGATCTAGGATACCTGCAGACAGGTGCCTGTTTGTGTGGAGACAGTCTGTTTGAAACTGTGTTCCTCAGCGCCCGCTCTTTCTCCCCGTCGCTCCACACGCCTGGGAGTCCCTTTCTTTCTCTCCACAAGCACGTGTGTTGACTTCATCGCACATGTGCATCTGCACAAGCGTTGAGCTCAGCAGAGTGTGTCTCGACACTTGATGTGCATTGGCTGTGTCTGCGTGCTGCAGTGAAGAGAGAAACGGGAAATCATCTTGGTAGAGGCAACAAAGCAAAACCGAGGCAGGATTGACATCTGCTCAACAGAGACGGATTCCCTGCGCTGACACAGTTCACAGTTACACGAGAAGCAATCTGAGCGGTCCATCGACCGGAGACGTGTTTCCCAAGAGGTCGTTTAGCGAGTGAACAGCAGTGTGCGCGACTTTCAGGAGTGTGCCTGGAAAGTGCCAGAATCACCAGAGCATCTGTGCAAAAGCTGCTGCCTCTGTGACCGCATTGAGGCACGTTCCCGTGTCTGCGAGTATATAGACGGCTCTTTCGCGTTCACTCCGAGGGAAACGGTCCGCTCTTGCTTCTGTGCGTACAGACGCGATTCCCTTGTCTCTTGCGAACACAGGGAACTCTGTGCATCCAAATCTACAGGCTAAGGACGCGTCTGCATATGTTTTGGTGAACAATCGAGTGTGCGTGTTCTGACAGCTGCCTCTATGCAGACGTCTCCACAGAGCCACTCCTGAATGCCCCGCAGCCCAGGACTGAATGGATACACTAACAAGTGCACCGGTGTGAGCAACCACATATGCAGAAGGACGTCTTTCATCTCACAGAAGCGCGAACGTCTTGGCGTTCAAGCACATGGCAGAAACAAGGTGTGAACAGATGAGCTGCTGCTATTTTCTCCGTTCGGCATGCTTCGTTGTAGCTCTCTTGCCGGTCGCCGGCTTAGCGGCTTGCTTTGCGCGACTAGGTCTGCGGAGAGAAGGAGATAGCGCCGGAAACCTTGCCTTTTGCCTTCTTCGGCGCTGGAACCTGGTTGCTGCGCCTCCTCTTTGTCCATGTGCACACACACAATTCCTCAGCGAAAACCATGCAGAAACCTTTCCACGAGCACCCAGGGATGTGCACCCAGCACCACGTGCACGCACATGCACACGCAGCTAGGGAAAAGCACCTACCTTTTCACACACTGATGCCTAAGCAAACGCGTGGCCACACACACGCACACATCCGCAAGCGCGCCTACTCCCATCTATTGAGGGAAAGACGGACGAGCAACGTCCTGACAGGCTTGAGGGGAAAAACGTCCGTTGATGGTTGGCGTACTGCACGCCCGCCTACGGGGCTGCAGGGGAATCCACATTGGGAAGGTACCTGAAGATGTGTGCCTGTTCTTGGAGCTCCGCTAGTAGGGTAGCAAAGACACTCGTAGGCAGTACTGAATGCTGCTCCGTGCTACTTCTCCTCCGGTGGCAAATGCTTCACAGTCGCCCTAGGAAAGACGTTTAACAATCGATCTCCAAGAGGAACGAAACACATGATGCCACAAGGCGAAAGAATAGCAGGGCATCTCTTCACAAGCTTGTCCCTGATCTATAGCTGAGGGCAAACACTTGTGTGCTTGTGGGAGAGCCTGTGTCTTTCCTGGAAGCGTTTGGGAGTTTTGCTCAGACGCGTGTTTCCTCAAGTTCAAGAATCAAGATCTAGGATACCTGCAGACAGGTGCCTGTTTGTGTGGAGACAGTCTGTTTGAAACTGTGTTCCTCAGCGCCCGCTCTTTCTCCCCGTCGCTCCACACGCCTGGGAGTCCCTTTCTTTCTCTCCACAAGCACGTGTGTTGACTTCGTCGCACATGTGCATCTGCACAAGCGTTGAGCTCAGCAGAGCGTGTCTCTTGACACTTGATGTGCGTTGGCTGTGTCTGCGTGCTCCAGTGAAGAGAGAAACGGGAAATCATCTTGGTAGAGGCAACAAAGCAAAAGCGAGGCAGGATTGACATCTGCTCAACAGAGACGGATTCCCTGCGCTGACACAGTTCACAGTTACACGAGAAGCAATCTGAGCGGTCCATCGACCGGAGACGTGTTTCCCAAGAGGTCGTTTAGCGAGTGAACAGCAGTGTGCGCGACTTTCAGGAGTGTGCCTGGAAAGTGCCAGAATCACCAGAGCATCTGTGCAAAAGCTGCTGCCTCTGTGACCGCATTGAGGCACGTTCCCGTGTCTGCGAGTATATAGACGGCTCTTTCGCGTTCACTCCGAGGGAAACGGTCCGCTCATGCTTCTGTGCGTACAGACGCGATTCCCTTGTCTCTTGCGAACACAGGGAACTCTGTGCATCCAAATCTACAGGCTAAGGACGCGTCTGCATATGTTTTGGTGAACAATCGAGTGTGCGTGTTCTGACAGCTGCCTCTATGCAGACGTCTCCACAGAGCCACTCCTGAATGCCCCGCAGCCCAGGACTGAATGGATACACTAACAAGTGCACCGGTGTGAGCAACCACATATGCAGAAGGACGTCTTTCATCTCACAGAAGCGCGAACGTCTTGGCGTTCAAGCACATGGCAGAAACAAGGTGTGAACAGATGAGCTGTTGCTATTTTCTCCGTTCGGCATGCTTCGTTGTAGCTCTCTTGCCGGTCGCCGGCTTAGCGGCTTGCTTTGCGCGACTAGGTCTGGGGAGAGAAGGAGATAGCGCCGGAAACCTTGCCTTTTGCCTTCTTCGGCGCTGGAACCTGGTTGCTGCGCCTTCTCTTTGTCCATGCGCACACACACGATTCCTCAGCGAAAACCATGCAGAAACCTTTCCACGAGCACCCAGGGATGTGCACCCAGCACCACGTGCACGCACACGCAGCTAGAGAAAAGCACCTACCTTTTCACACACTGATGCCTAAGCAAACGCGTGGCCACACACACGCGCACATCAGCAAGCGCGCCTACTCCCATCTATTGAGGGAAAGACGGACGAGCAATGTCCTGACAGGCTTGAGGGGAAAAACGTCCGTTGATGGTTGGCGTACTGCACGCCCGCCTACGGGGCTGCAGGGGAATCCATATTTGGAAGGTACCTGAAGATGTGTGCCTGTTCTTGGAGCTCCACTAGTAGGGTAGCAAAGACACTCGTAGGCAGTACTGAATGCTGCTCCGTGCTACTTCTCCTCCAGTGGCAAATGCTTCACAGTCACCCTAGGAAAGACGTTTAACAATCGATCTCCAAGAGGAAAGAAACACATGATGCCATAAGGCGAAAGAATAGCAGGGCATCTCTTCACAAGCTTGTCCCTGATCTATAGCTGAGGGCAAACACTTGTGTGCTTGTGGGAGAGCCTGTGTCTTTCCTGGAAGCGTTTGGGAGTTTTGCTCAGACGCGTGTTTCCTCAAGTTCAAGAATCAAGATCTAGGATACCTGCAGACAGGTGCCTGTTTGTGTGGAGACAGTCTGTTTGAAACTGTGTTCCTCAGCGCCCGCTCTTTCTCCCCGTCGCTCCACACGCCTGGGAGTCCCTTTCTTTCTCTCCACAAGCACGTGTGTTGACTTCGTCGCACATGTGCATCTGCACAAGCGTTGAGCTCAGCAGAGCGTGTCTCTTGACACTTGATGTGCGTTGGCTGTGTCTGCGTGCTCCAGTGAAGAGAGAAACGGGAAATCATCTTGGTAGAGGCAACAAAGCAAAAGCGAGGCAGGATTGACATCTGCTCAACAGAGACGGATTCCCTGCGCTGACACAGTTCACAGTTACACGAGAAGCAATCTGAGCGGTCCATCGACCGGAGACGTGTTTCCCAAGAGGTCGTTTAGCGAGTGAACAGCAGTGTGCGCGACTTTCAGGAGTGTGCCTGGAAAGTGCCAGAATCACCAGAGCATCTGTGCAAAAGCTGCTGCCTCTGTGACCGCATTGAGGCACGTTCCCGTGTCTGCGAGTATATAGACGGCTCTTTCGCGTTCACTCCGAGGGAAACGGTCCGCTATTGCTTCTGTGCGTACAGACGCGATTCCCTTGTCTCTTGCGAACACAGGGAACTCTGTGCATCCAAATCTACAGGCTAAGGACGCGTCTGCATATGTTTTGGTGAACAATCGAGTGTGCGTGTTCTGACAGCTGCCTCTATGCAGACGTCTCCACAGAGCCACTCCTGAATGCCCCGCAGCCCAGGACTGAATGGATACACTAACAAGTGCACCGGTGTGAGCAACCACATATGCAGAAGGACGTCTTTCATCTCACAGAAGCACGAACGTCTTGGCGTTCAAGCACATGGCAGAAACAAGGTGTGAACAGATGAGCTGCTGCTATTTTCTCCGTTCGGCATGCTTCGTTGTAGCTCTCTTGCCGGTCGCCGGCTTAGCGGCTTGCTTTGCGCGACTAGGTCTGGGGAGAGAAGGAGATAGCGCCGGAAACCTTGCCTTTTGCCTTCTTCGGCGCTGGAACCTGGTTGCTGCGCCTTCTCTTTGTCCATGTGCACACACACGATTCCTCAGCGAAAACCATGCAGAAACCTTTCCACGAGCACCCAGGGATGTGCACCCAGCACCACGTGCACGCACACGCACACGCAGCTAGAGAAAAGCACCTACCTTTTCACACACTGATGCCTAAGCAAACGCGTGGCCACACACACGCACACATCCGCAAGCGCGCCTACTCCCATCTATTGAGGGAAAGACGGACGAGCAACGTCCTGACAGGCTTGAGGGGAAAAACGTCCGTTGATGGTTGGCGTACTGCACGCCCGCCTACGGGGCTGCAGGGGAATCCACATTTGGAAGGTACCTGAAGATGTGTGCCTGTTCTTGGAGCTCCGCTAGTAGGGTAGCAAAGACACTCGTAGGCAGTACTGAATGCTGCTCCGTGCTACTTCTCCTCCGGTGGCAAATGCTTCACAGTCGCCCGAGGAAAGACGTTTAACAATCGATCTCCAAGAGGAACGAAACACATGATGCCATAAGGCGAAAGAATAGCAGGGCATCTCTTCACAAGCTTGTCCCTGATCTATAGCTGAGGGCAAACACTTGTGTGCTTGTGGGAGAGCCTGTGTCTTTCCTGGAAGCGTTTGGGAGTTTTGCTCAGACGCGTGTTTCCTCAAGTTCAAGAATCAAGATCTAGGATACCTGCAGACAGGTGCCTGTTTGTGTGGAGACAGTCTGCCTGAAACACTGTGTTCCTCAGCGCCCACTCTTTCTCCCCGTCGCTCCACACGCCTGGGAGTCCCTTTCTTTCTCTCCACAGGCACGTGTGTTGACTTCGTCGCACATGTGCATCTGCACAAGCGTTGAGCTCAGCAGAGTGTGTCTCTTGACACTTGATGTGCGTTGGCTGTGTCTGCCTGCTCCAGTGAAGAGAGAAACGGGAAATCATCTTGGTAGAGGCAACAAAGCAAAACCGAGGCAGGATTGACATCTGCTCAACAGAGACGGATTCCCTGCGCTGACACAGTTCACAGTTACACGAGAAGCAATCTGAGCGGTCCATCGACCGGAGACGTGTTTCCCAAGAGGTCGTTTAGCGAGTGAACAGCAGTGTGCGCGACTTTCAGGAGTGTGCCTGGAAAGTGCCAGAATCACCAGAGCATCTGTGCAAAAGCTGCTGCCTCTGTGACCGCATTGAGGCACGTTCCCGTGTCTGCGAGTATATAGACGGCTCTTTCGCGTTCACTCCGAGGGAAACGGTCCGCTCTTGCTTCTGTGCATACAGACGCGATTCCCTTGTCTCTTGCGAACACAGGGAACTCTGTGCATCCAAATCTACAGGCTAAGGACGCGTCTGCATATGTTTTGGTGAACAATCGAGTGTGCGTGTTCTGACAGCTGCCTCTATGCAGACGTCTCCACAGAGCCACTCCTGAATGCCCCGCAGCCCAGGACTGAATGGATACACTAACAAGTGCACCGGTGTGAGCAACCACATATGCAGAAGGACGTCTTTCATCTCACAGAAGCGCGAACGTCTTGGCGTTCAAGCACATGGCAGAAACAAGGTGTGAACAGATGAGCTGCTGCTATTTTCTCCCTTCGGCATGCTTCGTTGTAGCTCTCTTGCCGGTTGCCGGCTTAGCGGCTTGCTTTGCGCGACTAGGTCTGGGGAGAGAAGGAGATAGCGCCGGAAACCTTGCCTTTTGCCTTCTTCGGCGCTGGAACCTGGTTGCTGCGCCTTCTCTTTGTCCATGTGCACACACACGATTCCTCAGCGAAAACCATGCAGAAACCTTTCCACGAGCACCCAGGGATGTGCACCCAGCACCACGTGCACGCACACACAGCTAGAGAAAAGCACCTACCTTTTCACACACTGATGCCTAAGCAAACGCGCGGCAACACACACGCACACATCCGCAAGCGCGCCTACTCCCATCTATTGAGGGAAAGACGGACGAGCAACGTCCTGACAGGCTTGAGGGGAAAAACGTCCGTTGATGGTTGGCGTACTGCACGCCCGCCTACGGGGCTGCAGGGGAATCCACATTTGGAAGGTACCTGAAGATGTGTGCCTGTTCTTGGAGCTCCGCTAGTAGGGTAGCAAAGACACTCGTAGGCAGTACTGAATGCTGCTCCGTGCTACTTCTCCTCCGGTGGCAAATGCTTCACAGTCGCCCGAGGAAAGACGTTTAACAATCGATCTCCAAGAGGAACGAAACACATGATGCCATAAGGCGAAAGAATAGCAGGGCATCTCTTCACAAGCTTGTCCCTGATCTATAGCTGAGGGCAAACACTTGTGTGCTTGTGGGAGAGCCTGTGTCTTTCCTGGAAGCGTTTGGGAGTTTTGCTCAGACGCGTGTTTCCTCAAGTTCAAGAATCAAGATCTAGGATACCTGCAGACAGGTGCCTGTTTGTGTGGAGACAGTCTGTTTGAAACTGTGTTCCTCAGCGCCCGCTCTTTCTCCCCGTCGCTCCACACGCCTGGGAGTCCCTTTCTTTCTCTCCACAAGCACGTGTGTTGACTTCGTCGCACATGTGCATCTGCACAAGCGTTGAGCTCAGCAGAGTGTGTCTCTTGACACTTGATGTGCGTTGGCTGTGTCTGCCTGCTCCAGTGAAGAGAGAAACGGGAAATCATCTTGGTAGAGGCAACAAAGCAAAACCGAGGCAGGATTGACATCTGCTCAACAGAGACGGATTCCCTGCGCTGACACAGTTCACAGTTACACGAGAAGCAATCTGAGCGGTCCATCGACCGGAGACGTGTTTCCCAAGAGGTCGTTTAGCGAGTGAACAGCAGTGTGCGCGACTTTCAGGAGTGTGCCTGGAAAGTGCCAGAATCACCAGAGCATCTGTGCAAAAGCTGCTGCCTCTGTGACCGCATTGAGGCACGTTCCCGTGTCTGCGAGTATATAGACGGCTCTTTCGCGTTCACTCCGAGGGAAACGGTCCGCTCGTGCTTCTGTGCGTACAGACGCGATTCCCTTGTCTCTTGCGAACACAGGGAACTCTGTGCATCCAAATCTACAGGCTAAGGACGCGTCTGCATATGTTTTGGTGAACAATCGAGTGCGCGTGTTCTGACAGCTGCCTCTATGCAGAAGTCTCCACAGAGCCACTCCTGAATGCCCCGCAGCCCAGGACTGAATGGATACACTAACAAGTGCACCGGTGTGAGCAACCACATATGCAGAAGGACGTCTTTCATCTCACAGAAGCGCGAACGTCTTGGCGTTCAAGCACATGGCAGAAACAAGGTGTGAACAGATGAGCTGCTGCTATTTTCTCCGTTCGGCATGCTTCGTTGTAGCTCTCTTGCCGGTCGCCGGCTTAGCGGCTTGCTTTGCGCGACTAGGTCTGGGGAGAGAAGGAGATAGCGCCGGAAACCTTGCCTTTTGCCTTCTTCGGCGCTGGAACCTGGTTGCTGCGCCTTCTCTTTGTCCATGTGCACACACACGATTCCTCAGCGAAAACCATGCAGAAACCTTTCCCCGAGCACCCAGGGATGTGCACCCAGCACCACGTGCACGCACACGCAGCTAGAGAAAAGCACCTACCTTTTCACACACTGATGCCTAAGCAAACGCGTGGCCACACACACGCACACATCCGCAAGCGCGCCTACTCCCATCTATTGAGGGAAAGACGGACGAGCAACGTCCTGACAGGCTTGAGGGGAAAAACGTCCGTTGATGGTTGGCGTACTGCACGCCCGCCTACGGGGCTGCAGGGGAATCCACATTTGGAAGGTACCTGAAGATGTGTGCCTGTTCTTGGAGCTCCGCTAGTAGGGTAGCAAAGACACTCGTAGGCAGTACTGAATGCTGCTCCGTGCTACTTCTCCTCCGGTGGCAAATGCTTCACAGTCGCCCGAGGAAAGACGTTAAACAATCGATCTCCAAGAGGAACGAAACACATGATGCCATAAGGCGAAAGAATAGCAGGGCATCTCTTCACAAGCTTGTCCCTGATCTATAGCTGAGGGCAAACACTTTTGTGCTTGTGGGAGAGCCTGTGTCTTTCCTGGAAGCGTTTGGGAGTTTTGCTCAGACGCGTGTTTCCTCAAGTTCAACAATCAAGATCTAGGATACCTGCAGACAGGTGCCTGTTTGTGTGGAGACAGTCTGTTTGAAACTGTGTTCCTCAGCGCCCGCTCTTTCTCCCCGTCGCTCCACACGCCTGGGAGTCCCTTTCTTTCTCTCCACAGGCACGTGTGTTGACTTCGTCGCACATGTGCATCTGCACAAGCGTTGAGCTCAGCAGAGTGTGTCTCTTGACACTTGATGTGCGTTGGCTGTGTCTGCCTGCTCCATTGAAGAGAGAAACGGGAAATCATCTTGGTAGAGGCAACAAAGCAAAACCGAGGCAGGCTTGACATCTGCTCAACAGAGACGGATTCCCTGCGCTGACACAGTTCACAGTTACACGAGAAGAAATCTGAGCGGTCCATCGACCGGAGACGTGTTTCCCAAGAGGTCGTTTAGCGAGTGAACAGCAGTGTGCGCGACTTTCAGGAGTGTGCCTGGAAAGTGCCAGAATCACCAGAGCATCTGTGCAAAAGCTGCTGCCTCTGTGACCGCATTGAGGCACGTTCCCGTGTCTGCGAGTATATAGACGGCTCTTTCGCGTTCACTCCGAGGGAAACGGTCCGCTATTGCTTCTGTGCGTACAGACGCGATTCCCTTGTCTCTTGCGAACACAGGGAACTCTGTGCATCCAAATCTACAGGCTAAGGACGCGTCTGCATATGTTTTGGTGAACAATCGAGCGTGCGTGTTCTGACAGCTGCCTCTATGCAGACGTCTCCACAGAGCCACTCCTGAATGCCCCGCAGCCCAGGACTGAATGGATACACTAACAAGTGCACCGGTGTGAGCAAGCACATATGCAGAAGGACGTCTTTCATCTCACAGAAGCGCGAACGTCTTGGCGTTCAAGCACATGGCAGAAACAAGGTGTGAACAGATGAGCTGCTGCTATTTTCTCCGTTCGGCATGCTTCGTTGTAGCTCTCTTGCCGGTCGCCGGCTTAGCGGCTTGCTTTGCGCGACTAGGTCTGGGGAGAGAAGGAGATAGCGCCGGAAACCTTGCCTTTTGCCTTCTTCGGCGCTGGAACCTGGTTGCTGCGCCTTCTCTTTGTCCATGTGCACACACACGATTCCTCAGCGAAAACCATGCAGAAACCTTTCCACGAGCACCCAGGGATGTGCACCCAGCACCACGTGCACGCACACGCACACGCAGCTAGAGAAAAGCACCTACCTTTTCACACACTGATGCCTAAGCAAACGCGTGGCCACACACACGCACACATCCGCAAGCGCGCCTACTCCCATCTATTGAGGGAAAGACGGACGAGCAACGTCCTGACAGGCTTGAGGGGAAAAACGTCCGTTGATGGTTGGCGTACTGCACGCCCGCCTACGGGGCTGCAGGGGAATCCACATTTGGAAGGTACCTGAAGATGTGTGCCTGTTCTTGGAGCTCCGCTAGTAGGGTAGCAAAGACACTCGTAGGCAGTACTGAATGCTGCTCCGTGCTACTTCTCCTCCGGTGGCAAATGCTTCACAGTCGCCCGAGGAAAGATGTTAAACAATCGATCTCCAAGAGGAACGAAACACATGATGCCATAAGGCGAAAGAATAGCAGGGCATCTCTTCACAAGCTTGTCCCTGATCTATAGCTGAGGGCAAACACTTGTGTGCTTGTGGGAGAGCCTGTGTCTTTCCTGGAAGCGTTTGGGAGTTTTGCTCAGACGCGTGTTTCCTCAAGTTCAACAATCAAGATCTAGGATACCTGCAGACAGGTGCCTGTTTGTGTGGAGACAGTCTGTTTGAAACTGTGTTCCTCAGCGCCCGCTCTTTCTCCCCGTCGCTCCACACGCCTGGGAGTCCCTTTCTTTCTCTCCACAGGCACGTGTGTTGACTTCGTCGCACATGTGCATCTGCACAAGCGTTGAGCTCAGCAGAGTGTGTCTCTTGACACTTGATGTGCGTTGGCTGTGTCTGCCTGCTCCAGTGAAGAGAGAAACGGGAAATCATCTTGGTAGAGGCAACAAAGCAAAACCGAGGCAGGCTTGACATCTGCTCAACAGAGACGGATTCCCTGCGCTGACACAGTTCACAGTTACACGAGAAGCAATCTGAGCGGTCCATCGACCGGAGACGTGTTTCCCAAGAGGTCGTTTAGCGAGTGAACAGCAGTGTGCGCGACTTTCAGGAGTGTGCCTGGAAAGTGCCAGAATCACCAGAGCATCTGTGCAAAAGCTGCTGCCTCTGTGACCGCATTGAGGCACGTTCCCGTGTCTGCGAGTATATAGACGGCTCTTTCGCGTTCACTCCGAGGGAAACGGTCCGCTCGTGCTTCTGTGCGTACAGACGCGATTCCCTTGTCTCTTGCGAACACAGGGAACTCTGTGCATCCAAATCTACAGGCTAAGGACGCGTCTGCATATGTTTTGGTGAACAATCGAGTGTGCGTGTTCTGACAGCTGCCTCTATGCAGACGTCTCCACAGAGCCACTCCTGAATGCCCCGCAGCCCAGGACTGAATGGATACACTAACAAGTGCACCGGTGTGAGCAAGCACATATGCAGAAGGACGTCTTTCATCTCACAGAAGCGCGAACGTCTTGGCGTTCAAGCACATGGCAGAAACAAGGTGTGAACAGATGAGCTGCTGCTATTTTCTCCGTTCGGCATGCTTCGTTGTAGCTCTCTTGCCGGTCGCCGGCTTAGCGGCTTGCTTTGCGCGACTAGGTCTGGGGAGAGAAGGAGATAGCGCCGGAAACCTTGCCTTTTGCCTTCTTCGGCGCTGGAACCTGGTTGCTGCGCCTTCTCTTTGTCCATGTGCACACACACGATTCCTCAGCGAAAACCATGCAGAAACCTTTCCACGAGCACCCAGGGATGTGCACCCAGCACCACGTGCACGCACACGCACACGCAGCTAGAGAAAAGCACCTACCTTTTCACACACTGATGCCTAAGCAAACGCGTGGCCACACACACGCACACATCCGCAAGCGCGCCTACTCCCATCTATTGAGGGAAAGACGGACGAGCAACGTCCTGACAGGCTTGAGGGGAAAAACGTCCGTTGATGGTTGACGTACTGCACGCCCGCCTACGGGGCTGCAGGGGAATCCACATTTGGAAGGTACCTGAAGATGTGTGCCTGTTCTTGGAGCTCCGCTAGTAGGGTAGCAAAGACACTCGTAGGCAGTACTGAATGCTGCTCCGTGCTACTTCTCCTCCGGTGGCAAATGCTTCACAGTCGCCCTAGGAAAGACGTTTAACAATCGATCTCCAAGAGGAACGAAACACATGATGCCATAAGGCGAAAGAATAGCAGGGCATCTCTTCACAAGCTTGTCCCTGATCTATAGCTGAGGGCAAACACTTGTGTGCTTGTGGGAGAGCCTGTGTCTTTCCTGGAAGCGTTTGGGAGTTTTGCTCAGACGCGTGTTTCCTCAAGTTCAAGAATCAAGATCTAGGATACCTGCAGACAGGTGCCTGTTTGTGTGGAGACAGTCTGTTTGAAACTGTGTTCCTCAGCGCCCGCTCTTTCTCCCCGTCGCTCCACACGCCTGGGAGTCCCTTTCTTTCTCTCCACAAGCACGTGTGTTGACTTCGTCGCACATGTGCATCTGCACAAGCGTTGAGCTCAGCAGAGTGTGTCTCTTGACACTTGATGTGCGTTGGCTGTGTCTGCCTGCTCCAGTGAAGAGAGAAACGGGAAATCATCTTGGTAGAGGCAACAAAGCAAAAGCGAGGCAGGATTGACATCTGCTCAACAGAGACGGATTCCCTGCGCTGACACAGTTCACAGTTACACGAGAAGCAATCTGAGCGGTCCATCGACCGGAGACGTGTTTCCCAAGAGGTCGTTTAGCGAGTGAACAGCAGTGTGCGCGACTTTCAGGAGTGTGCCTGGAAAGTGCCAGAATCACCAGAGCATCTGTGCAAAAGCTGCTGCCTCTGTGACCGCATTGAGGCACGTTCCCGTGTCTGCGAGTATATAGACGGCTCTTTCGCGTTCACTCCGAGGGAAACGGTCCGCTCATGCTTCTGTGCGTACAGACGCGATTCCCTTGTCTCTTGCGAACACAGGGAACTCTGTGCATCCAAATCTACAGGCTAAGGACGCGTCTGCATATGTTTTGGTGAACAATCGAGTGTGCGTGTTCTGACAGCTGCCTCTATGCAGACGTCTCCACAGAGCCACTCCTGAATGCCCCGCAGCCCAGGACTGAATGGATACACTAACAAGTGCACCGGTGTGAACAACCACGTATGCAGAAGGACGTCTTTCATCTCACAGAAGCGCGAACGTCTTGGCGTTCAAGCACATGGCAGAAACAAGGTGTGAACAGATGAGCTGCTGCTATTTTCTCCGTTCGGCATGCTTCGTTGTAGCTCTCTTGCCGGTCGCCGGCTTAGCGGCTTGCTTTGCGCGACTAGGTCTGGGGAGAGAAGGAGATAGCGCCGGAAACCTTGCCTTTTGCCTTCTTCGGCGCTGGAACCTGGTTGCTGCGCCTTCTCTTTGTCCATGTGCACACACACGATTCCTCAGCGAAAACCATGCAGAAACCTTTCCACGAGCACCCAGGGATGTGCACCCAGCACCACGTGCACACACACGCACACGCAGCTAGAGAAAAGCACCTACCTTTTCACACACTGATGCCTAAGCAAACGCGTGGCCACACACACGCACACATCCGCAAGCGCGCCTACTCCCATCTATTGAGGGAAAGACGGACGAGCAACGTCCTGACAGGCTTGAGGGGAAAAACGTCCGTTGATGGTTGGCGTACTGCACGCCCGCCTACGGGGCTGCAGGGGAATCCACATTTGGAAGGTACCTGAAGATGTGTGCCTGTTCTTGGAGCTCCGCTAGTAGGGTAGCAAAGACACTCGTAGGCAGTACTGAATGCTGCTCCGTGCTACTTCTCCTCCGGTGGCAAATGCTTCACAGTCGCCCTAGGAAAGACGTTTAACAATCGATCTCCAAGAGGAACGAAACACATGATGCTATAAGGCGAAAGAATAGCAGGGCATCTCTTCACAAGCTTGTCCCTGATCTATAGCTGAGGGCAAACACTTGTGTGCTTGTGGGAGAGCCTGTGTCTTTCCTGGAAGCGTTTGGGAGTTTTGCTCAGACGCGTGTTTCCTCAAGTTCAACAATCAAGATCTAGGATACCTGCAGACAGGTGCCTGTTTGTGTGGAGATAGTCTGTTTGAAACTGTGTTCCTCAGCGCCCGCTCTTTCTCCCCGTCACTCCACACGCCTGGGAGTCCCTTTCTTTCTCTCCACAAGCACGTGTGTTGACTTCGTCGCACATGTGCATCTGCACAAGCGTAGAGCTCAGCAGAGTGTGTCTCTTGACACTTGATGTGCGTTGGCTGTGTCTGCCTGCTCCAGTGAAGAGAGAAACGGGAAATCGTCTCGGTAGAGGCAACAAAGAAAAACCGAGGCAGGATTGACATCTGCTCAACAGAGACGGATTCCCTGCGCTGACACAGTTCACAGTTACACGAGAAGCAATCTGAGCGGTCCATCGACCGGAGACGTGTTTCCCAAGAGGTCGTTTAGCGAGTGAACAGCAGTGTGCGCGACTTTCAGGAGTGTGCCTGGAAAGTGCCAGAATCACCAGAGCATCTGTGCAAAAGCTGCTGCCTCTGTGACCGCATTGAGGCACGTTCCCGTGTCTGCGAGTATATAGACGGCTCTTTCGCGTTCACTCCGAGGGAAACGGTCCGCTCATGCTTCTGTGCGTACAGACGCGATTCCCTTGTCTCTTGCGAACACAGGGAACTCTGTGCATCCAAATCTACAGGCTAAGGACGCGTCTGCATATGTTTTGGTGAACAATCGAGTGTGCGTGTTCTGACAGCTGCCTCTATGCAGACGTCTCCACAGAGCCACTTCTGAATGCCCCGCAGCCCAGGACTGAATGGATACACTAACAAGTGCACCGGTGTGAGCAACCACATATGCAGAAGGACGTCTTTCATCTCACAGAAGCGCGAACGTCTTGGCGTTCAAGCACATGGCAGAAACAAGGTGTGAACAGATGAGCTGCTGCTATTTTCTCCGTTCGGCATGCTTCGTTGTAGCTCTCTTGCCGGTCGCCGGCTTAGAGGCTTGCTTTGCGCGACTAGGTCTGCGGAGAGAAGGAGATAGCGCCGGAAACCTTGCCTTTTGCCTTCTTCGGCGCTGGAACCTGGTTGCTGCGCCTTCTCTTTGTCCATGTGCACACACACGATTCCTCAGCGAAAACCATGCAGAAACCTTTCCACGAGCACCCAGGGATGTGCACCCAGCACCACGTGCACGCACACGCACACGCAGCTAGAGAAAAGCACCTACCTTTTCACACACTGATGCCTAAGCAAACGCGTGGCCACACACACGCACACATCCGCAAGCGCGCCTACTCCCATCTATTGAGGGAAAGACGGACGAGCAACGTCCTGACAGGCTTGAGGGGAAAAACGTCCGTTGATGGTTGGCGTACTGCACGCCTGCCTACGGGGCTGCAGGGGAATCCACATTGGGAAGGTACCTGAAGATGTGTGCCTGTTCTTGGAGCTCCGCTAGTAGGGTAGCAAAGACACTCGTAGGCAGTACTGAATGCTGCTCCGTGCTACTTCTCCTCCGGTGGCAAATGCTTCACAGTCGCCCTAGGAAAGACGTTTAACAATCGATCTCCAAGAGGAACGAAACACATGATGCCATAAGGCGAAAGAATAGCAGGGCATCTCTTCACAAGCTTGTCCCTGATCTATAGCTGAGGGCAAACACTTGTGTGCTTGTGGGAGAGCCTGTGTCTTTCCTGGAAGCGTTTGGGAGTTTTGCTCAGACGCGTGTTTCCTCAAGTTCAAGAATCAAGATCTAGGATACCTGCAGACAGGTGCCTGTTTGTGTGGAGACAGTCTGTTTGAAACTGTGTTCCTCAGCGCCCGCTCTTTCTCCTCGTCGCTCCACACGCCTGGGAGTCCCTTTCTTTCTCTCCACAAGCACGTGTGCTGACTTCGTCGCACATGTGCATCTGCACAAGCGTAGAGCTCAGCAGAGTGTGTCTCTTGACACTTGATGTGCGTTGGCTGTGTCTGCGTGCTCCAGTGAAGAGAGAAACGGGAAATCATCTTGGTAGAGGCAACAAAGCAAAAGCGAGGCAGGATTGACATCTGCTCAACAGAGACGGATTCCCTGCGCTGACACAGTTCACAGTTACACGAGAAGCAATCTGAGCGGTCCATCGACCGGAGATGTGTTTCCCAAGAGGTCGTTTAGCGAGTGAACAGCAGTGTGCGCGACTTTCAGGAGTGTGCCTGGAAAGTGCCAGAATCACCAGAGCATCTGTGCAAAAGCTGCTGCCTCTGTGACCGCATTGAGGCACGTTCCCGTGTCTGCGAGTATATAGACGGCTCTTTCGCGTTCACTCCGAGGGAAACGGTCCGCTCATGCTTCTGTGCGTACAGACGCGATTCCCTTGTCTCTTGCGAACACAGGGAACTCTGTGCATCCAAATCTACAGGCTAAGGACGCGTCTGCATATGTTTTGGTGAACAATCGAGTGTGCGTGTTCTGACAGCTGCCTCTATGCAGACGTCTCCACAGAGCCACTTCTGAATGCCCCGCAGCCCAGGACTGAATGGATACACTAACAAGTGCACCGGTGTGAGCAACCACATATGCAGAAGGACGTCTTTCATCTCACAGAAGCGCGAACGTCTTGGCGTTCAAGCACATGGCAGAAACAAGGTGTGAACAGATGAGCTGCTGCTATTTTCTCCGTTCGGCATGCTTCGTTGTAGCTCTCTTGCCGGTCGCCGGCTTAGAGGCTTGCTTTGCGCGACTAGGTCTGCGGAGAGAAGGAGATAGCGCCGGAAACCTTGCCTTTTGCCTTCTTCGGCGCTGGAACCTGGTTGCTGCGCCTTCTCTTTGTCCATGTGCACACACACGATTCCTCAGCGAAAACCATGCAGAAACCTTTCCACGAGCACCCAGGGATGTGCACCCAGCACCACGTGCACGCACACGCACACGCAGCTAGAGAAAAGCACCTACCTTTTCACACACTGATGCCTAAGCAAACGCGTGGCCACACACACGCACACATCCGCAAGCGCGCCTACTCCCATCTATTGAGGGAAAGACGGACGAGCAACGTCCTGACAGGCTTGAGGGGAAAAACGTCCGTTGATGGTTGGCGTACTGCACGCCCGCCTACGGGGCTGCAGGGGAATCCACATTGGGAAGGTACCTGAAGATGTGTGCCTGTTCTTGGAGCTCCGCTAGTAGGGTAGCAAAGACACTCGTAGGCAGTACTGAATGCTGCTCCGTGCTACTTCTCCTCCGGTGGCAAATGCTTCACAGTCGCCCTAGGAAAGACGTTTAACAATCGATCTCCAAGAGAAACGAAACACATGATGCCATAAGGCGAAAGAATAGCAGGGCATCTCTTCACAAGCTTGTCCCTGATCTATAGCTGAGGGCAAACACTTGTGTGCTTGTGGGAGAGCCTGTGTCTTTCCTGGAAGCGTTTGGGAGTTTTGCTCAGACGCGTGTTTCCTCAAGTTCAAGAATCAAGATCTAGGATACCTGCAGACAGGTGCCTGTTTGTGTGGAGACAGTCTGTTTGAAACTGTGTTCCTCAGCGCCCGCTCTTTCTCCCCGTCGCTCCACACGCCTGGGAGTCCCTTTCTTTCTCTGCACAAGCACGTGTGCTGACTTCGTCGCACATGTGCATCTGCACAAGCGTAGAGCTCAGCAGAGTGTGTCTCTTGACACTTGATGTGCGTTGGCTGTGTCTGCCTGCTCCAGTGAAGAGAGAAACGGGAAATCATCTTGGTAGAGGCAACAAAGCAAAAGCGAGGCAGGATTGACATCTGCTCAACAGAGACGGATTCCCTGCGCTGACACAGTTCACAGTTACACGAGAAGCAATCTGAGCGGTCCATCGACCGGAGACGTGTTTCCCAAGAGGTCGTTTAGCGAGTGAACAGCAGTGTGCGCGACTTTCAGGAGTGTGCCTGGAAAGTGCCAGAATCACCAGAGCATCTGTGCAAAAGCTGCTGCCTCTGTGACCGCATTGAGGCACGTTCCCGTGTCTGCGAGTATATAGACGGCTCTTTCGCGTTCACTCCGAGGGAAACGGTCCGCTATTGCTTCTGTGCGTACAGACGCGATTCCCTTGTCTCTTGCGAACACAGGGAACTCTGTGCATCCAAATCTACAGGCTAAGGACGCGTCTGCATATGTTTTGGTGAACAATCGAGTGTGCGTGTTCTGACAGCTGCCTCTATGCAGACGTCTCCACAGAGCCACTTCTGAATGCCCCGCAGCCCAGGACTGAATGGATACACTAACAAGTGCACCGGTGTGAGCAACCACATATGCAGAAGGACGTCTTTCATCTCACAGAAGCGCGAACGTCTTGGCGTTCAAGCACATGGCAGAAACAAGGTGTGAACAGATGAGCTGCTGCTATTTTCTCCGTTCGGCATGCTTCGTTGTAGCTCTCTTGCCGGTCGCCGGCTTAGCGGCTTGCTTTGCGCGACTAGGTCTGCGGAGAGAAGGAGATAGCGCCGGAAACCTTGCCTTTTGCCTTCTTCGGCGCTGGAACCTGGTTGCTGCGCCTTCTCTTTGTCCATGTGCACACACACGATTCCTCAGCGAAAACCATGCAGAAACCTTTCCACGAGCACCCAGGGATGTGCACCCAAGCACACGTGCACGCACACGCACACGCAGCTAGAGAAAAGCACCTACCTTTTCACACACTGATGCCTAAGCAAACGCGTGGCCACACACACGCACACATCCGCAAGCGCGCCTACTCCCATCTATTGAGGGAAAGACGGACGAGCAACGTCCTGACAGGCTTGAGGGGAAAAACGTCCGTTGATGGTTGGCGTACTGCACGCCCGCCTACGGGGCTGCAGGGGAATCCACATTGGGAAGGTACCTGAAGATGTGTGCCTGTTCTTGGAGCTCCGCTAGTAGGGTAGCAAAGACACTCGTAGGCAGTACTGAATGCTGCTCCGTGCTACTTCTCCTCCGGTGGCAAATGCTTCACAGTCGCCCTAGGAAAGACGTTTAACAATCGATCTCCAAGAGGAACGAAACACATGATGCCATAAGGCGAAAGAATAGCAGGGCATCTCTTCACAAGCTTGTCCCTGATCTATAGCTGAGGGCAAACACTTGTGTGCTTGTGGGAGAGCCTGTGTCTTTCCTGGAAGCGTTTGGGAGTTTTGCTCAGACGCGTGTTTCCTCAAGTTCAACAATCAAGATCTAGGATACCTGCAGACAGGTGCCTGTTTGTGTGGAGACAGTCTGTTTGAAACTGTGCTCCTCAGCGCCCGCTCTTTCTCCCCGTCGCTCCACACGCCTGTGAGTCCCTTTCTTTCTCTCCACAAGCACGTGTGCTGACTTCGTCGCACATGTGCATCTGCACAAGCGTTGAGCTCAGCAGAGTGTGTCTCTTGACACTTGATGTGCGTTGGCTGTGTCTGCCTGCTCCAGTGAAGAGAGAAACGGGAAATCATCTTGGTAGAGGCAACAAAGCAAAACCGAGGCAGGCTTGACATCTGCTCAACAGAGACGGATTCCCTGCGCTGACACAGTTCACAGTTACACGAGAAGCAATCTGAGCGGTCCATCGACCGGAGACGTGTTTCCCAAGAGGTCGTTAGGCGAGTGAACAGCAGTGTGCGCGACTTTCAGGAGTGTGCCTGGAAAGTGCCAGAATCACCAGAGCATCTGTGCAAAAGCTGCTGCCTCTGTGACCGCACTGAAGCACGTTCCCGTGTCTGCGAGTATATAGACGGCTCTTTCGCGTTCACTCCGAGGGAAACGGTCCGCTATTGCTTCTGTGCGTACAGACGCGATTCCCTTGTCTCTTGTGAACACAGGGAACTCTGTGCATCCAAATCTACAGGCTAAGGACGCGTCTGCATATGTTTTGGTGAACAATCGAGTGTGCGTGTTCTGACAGCTGCCTCTATGCAGACGTCTCCACAGAGCCACTTCTGAATGCCCCGCAGCCCAGGACTGAATGGATACACTAACAAGTGCACCGGTGTGAGCAACCACATATGCAGAAGGACGTCTTTCATCTCACAGAAGCGCGAACGTCTTGGCGTTCAAGCACATGGCAGAAACAAGGTGTGAACAGATGAGCTGCTGCTATTTTCTCCGTTCGGCATGCTTCGTTGTAGCTCTCTTGCCGGTCGCCGGCTTAGCGGCTTGCTTTGCGCGACTAGGTCTGGGGAGAGAAGGAGATAGCGCCGGAAACCTTGCCTTTTGCCTTCTTCGGCGCTGGAACCTGGTTGCTGCGCCTTCTCTTTGTCCATGTGCACACACACGATTCCTCAGCGAAAACCATGCAGAAACCTTTCCACGAGCACCCAGGGATGTGCACCCAGCACCACGTGCACGCACACGCACACGCAGCTAGAGAAAAGCACCTACCTTTTCACACACTGATGCCTAAGCAAACGCGTGGCCACACACACGCACACATCCGCAAGCGCGCCTACTCCCATCTATTGAGGGAAAGACGGACGAGCAACGTCCTGACAGGCTTGAGGGGAAAAACGTCCGTTGATGGTTGGCGTACTGCACACCCGCCTACGGGGCTGCAGGGGAATCCACATTGGGAAGGTACCTGAAGATGTGTGCCTGTTCTTGGAGCTCCGCTAGTAGGGTAGCAAAGACACTCGTAGGCAGTACTGAATGCTGCTCCGTGCTACTTCTCCTCCGCTGGCAAATGCTTCACAGTCGCCCTAGGAAAGACGTTTAACAATCGATCTCCAAGAGGAACGAAACACATGATGCCATAAGGCGAAAGAATAGCAGGGCATCTCTTCACAAGCTTGTCCCTGATCTATAGCTGAGGGCAAACACTTGTGTGCTTGTGGGAGAGCCTGTGTCTTTCCTGGAAGCGTTTGGGAGTTTAGCTCAGACGCGTGTTTCCTCAAGTTCAAGAATCAAGATCTAGGATACCTGCAGACAGGTGCCTGTTTGTGTGGAGACAGTCTGTTTGAAACTGTGTTCCTCAGCGCCCGCTCTTTCTCCCCGTCGCTCCACACGCCTGTGAGTCCCTTTCTTTCTCTCCACAAGCACGTGTGTTGACTTCGTCGCACATGTGCATCTGCACAAGCGTTAAGCTCAGCAGAGTGTGTCTCTTGACACTTGATGTGCGTTGGCTGTGTTTGCCTGCTCCAGTGAAGAGAGAAACGGGAAATCATCTTGGTAGAGGCAACAAAGCAAAAGCGAGGCAGGATTGACATCTGCTCAACAGAGACGGATTCCCTGCGCTGACACAGTTCACAGTTACACGAGAAGCAATCTGAGCGGTCCATCGACCGGAGACGTGTTTCCCAAGAGGTCGTTTAGCGAGTGAACAGCAGTGTGCGCGACTTTCAGGAGTGTGCCTGGAAAGTGCCAGAATCACCAGAGCATCTGTGCAAAAGCTGCTGCCTCTGTGACCGCATTGAGGCACGTTCCCGTGTCTGCGAGTATATAGACGGCTCTTTCGCGTTCACTCCGAGGGAAACGGTCCGCTCATGCTTCTGTGCGTACAGACGCGATTCCCTTGTCTCTTGCGAACACAGGGAACTCTGTGCATCCAAATCTACAGGCTAAGGACGCGTCTGCATATGTTTTGGTGAACAATCGAGTGTGCGTGTTCTGACAGCTGCCTCTATGCAGACGTCTCCACAGAGCCACTTCTGAATGCCCCGCAGCCCAGGACTGAATGGATACACTAACAAGTGCACCGGTGTGAGCAACCACATATGCAGAAGGACGTCTTTCATCTCACAGAAGCGCGAACGTCTTGGCGTTCAAGCACATGGCAGAAACAAGGTGTGAACAGATGAGCTGCTGCTATTTTCTCCGTTCGGCATGCTTCGTTGTAGCTCTCTTGCCGGTCGCCGGCTTAGCGGCTTGCTTTGCGCGACTAGGTCTGGGGAGAGAAGGAGATAGCGCCGGAAACCTTGCCTTTTGCCTTCTTCGGCGCTGGAACCTGGTTGCTGCGCCTTCTCTTTGTCCATGTGCACACACACGATTCCTCAGCGAAAACCATGCAGAAACCTTTCCACGAGCACCCAGGGATGTGCACCCAGCACCACGTGCACGCACACGCACACGCAGCTAGAGAAAAGCACCTACCTTTTCACACACTGATGCCTAAGCAAACGCGTGGCCACACACACGCACACATCCGCAAGCGCGCCTACTCCCATCTATTGAGGGAAAGACGGACGAGCAACGTCCTGACAGGCTTGAGGGGAAAAACGTCCGTTGATGGTTGGCGTACTGCACGCCCGCCTACGGGGCTGCAGGGGAATCCACATTGGGAAGGTACCTGAAGATGTGTGCCTGTTCTTGGAGCTCCGCTAGTAGGGTAGCAAAGACACTCGTAGGCAGTACTGAATGCTGCTCCGTGCTACTTCTCCTCCGCTGGCAAATGCTTCACAGTCGCCCTAGGAAAGACGTTTAACAATCGATCTCCAAGAGGAACGAAACACATGATGCCATAAGGCGAAAGAATAGCAGGGCATCTCTTCACAAGCTTGTCCCTGATCTATAGCTGAGGGCAAACACTTGTGTGCTTGTGGGAGAGCCTGTGTCTTTCCTGGAAGCGTTTGGGAGTTTTGCTCAGACGCGTGTTTCCTCAAGTTCAAGAATCAAGATCTAGGATACCTGCAGACAGGTGCCTGTTTGTGTGGAGACAGTCTGTTTGAAACTGTGTTCCTCAGCGCCCGCTCTTTCTCCCCGTCGCTCCACACGCCTGTGAGTCCCTTTCTTTCTCTCCACAAGCACGTGTGCTGACTTCGTCGCACATGTGCATCTGCACAAGCGTAGAGCTCAGCGGAGTGTGTCTCTTGACACTTGATGTGCGTTGGCTGTCTCTGCGTGCCCCAGTGAAGAGAGAAACGGGAAATCATCTTGGTAGAGGCAACAAAGCAAAAGCGAGGCAGGATTGACATCTGCTCAACAGAGACGGATTCCCTGCGCTGACACAGTTCACAGTTACACGAGAAGCAATCTGAGCGGTCCATCGACCGGAGACGTGTTTCCCAAGAGGTCGTTTAGCGAGTGAACAGCAGTGTGCGCGACTTTCAGGAGTGTGCCTGGAAAGTGCCAGAATCACCAGAGCATCTGTGCAAAAGCTGCTGCCTCTGTGACCGCATTGAGGCACGTTCCCGTGTCTGCGAGTATATAGACGGCTCTTTCGCGTTCACTCCGAGGGAAACGGTCCGCTCATGCTTCTGTGCGTACAGACGCGATTCCCTTGTCTCTTGCGAACACAGGGAACTCTGTGCATCCAAATCTACAGGCTAAGGACGCGTCTGCATATGTTTTGGTGAACAATCGAGTGTGCGTGTTCTGACAGCTGCCTCTATGCAGACGTCTCCACAGAGCCACTTCTGAATGCCCCGCAGCCCAGGACTGAATGGATACACTAACAAGTGCACCGGTGTGAGCAACCACATATGCAGAAGGACGTCTTTCATCTCACAGAAGCGCGAACGTCTTGGCGTTCAAGCACATGGCAGAAACAAGGTGTGAACAGATGAGCTGCTGCTATTTTCTCCGTTCGGCATGCTTCGTTGTAGCTCTCTTGCCGGTCGCCGGCTTAGCGGCTTGCTTTGCGCGACTAGGTCTGGGGAGAGAAGGAGATAGCGCCGGAAACCTTGCCTTTTGCCTTCTTCGGCGCTGGAACCTGGTTGCTGCGCCTTCTCTTTGTCCATGTGCACACACACGATTCCTCAGCGAAAACCATGCAGAAACCTTTCCACGAGCACCCAGGGATGTGCACCCAGCACCACGTGCACGCACACGCACACGCAGCTAGAGAAAAGCACCTACCTTTTCACACACTGATGCCTAAGCAAACGCGTGGCCACACACACGCACACATCCGCAAGCGCGCCTACTCCCATCTATTGAGGGAAAGACGGACGAGCAACGTCCTGACAGGCTTGAGGGGAAAAACGTCCGTTGATGGTTGGCGTACTGCACGCCCGCCTACGGGGCTGCAGGGGAATCCACATTTGGAAGGTACCTGAAGATGTGTGCCTGTTCTTGGAGCTCCGCTAGTAGGGTAGCAAAGACACTCGTAGGCAGTACTGAATGCTGCTCCGTGCTACTTCTCCTCCGGTGGCAAATGCTTCACAGTCGCCCTAGGAAAGACGTTTAACAATCGATCTCCAAGAGGAACGAAACACATGATGCCATAAGGCGAAAGAATAGCAGGGCATCTCTTCACAAGCTTGTCCCTGATCTATAGCTGAGGGCAAACACTTGTGTGCTTGTGGGAGAGCCTGTGTCTTTCCTGGAAGCGTTTGGGAGTTTTGCTCAGACGCGTGTTTCCTCAAGTTCAACAATCAAGATCTAGGATACCTGCAGACAGGTGCCTGTTTGTGTGGAGACAGTCTGTTTGAAACTGTGTTCCTCAGCGCCCGCTCTTTCTCCCCGTCGCTCCACACGCCTGTGAGTCCCTTTCTTTCTCTCCACAAGCACGTGTGCTGACTTCGTCGCACATGAGCATCTGCACAAGCGTAGAACTCAGCAGAGTGTGTCTCTTGACACTTGATGTGCGTTGGCTGTGTCTGCGTGCTCCAGTGAAGAGAGAAACGGGAAATCATCTTGGTAGAGGCAACAAAGCAAAAGCGAGGCAGGCTTGACATCTGCTCAACAGAGACGGATTCCCTGCGCTGACACAGTTCACAGTTACACGAGAAGCAATCTGAGCGGTCCATCGACCGGAGACGTGTTTCCCAAGAGGTCGTTTAGCGAGTGAACAGCAGTGTGCGCGACTTTCAGGAGTGTGCCTGGAAAGTGCCAGAATCACCAGAGCATCTGTGCAAAAGCTGCTGCCTCTGTGACCGCACTGAGGCACGTTCCCGTGTCTGCGAGTATATAGACGGCTCTTTCGCGTTCACTCCGAGGAAAACGGTCCGCTATTGCTTCTGTGCGTACAGACGCGATTCCCTTGTCTCTTGCGAACACAGGGAACTCTGTGCATCCAAATCTACAGGCTAAGGACGCGTCTGCATATGTTTTGGTGAACAATCGAGTGTGCGTGTTCTGACAGCTGCCTCTATGCAGACGTCTCCACAGAGCCACTTCTGAATGCCCCGCAGCCCAGGACTGAATGGATACACTAACAAGTGCACCGGTGTGAGCAACCACATATGCAGAAGGACGTCTTTCATCTCACTGAACCGCGAACGTCTTGGCGTTCAAGCACATGGCAGAAACAAGGTGTGAACAGATGAGCTGCTGTTATTTTCTCCGTTCGGCATGCTTCGTTGTAGCTCTCTTGCCGGTCGCCGGCTTAGCGTCTAGCTTTGCGCGACTAGGTCTGGGGAGAGAAGGAGATAGCGCCGGAAACCTTGCCTTTTGCCTTCTTCGGCGCTGGAACCTGGTTGCTGCGCCTTCTCTTTGTCCATGTGCACACACACGATTCCTCAGCGAAAACCATGCAGAAACCTTTCCACGAGCACCCAGGGATGTGCACCCAGCACCACGTGCACGCACACGCACACGCAGCTAGAGAAAAGCACCTACCTTTTCACACACTGATGCCTAAGCAAACGCGTGGCCACACACACGCACACATCCGCAAGCGCGCCTACTCCCATCTATTGAGGGAAAGACGGACGAGCAACGTCCTGACAGGCTTGAGGGGAAAAACGTCCGTTGATGGTTGGCGTACTGCACGCCCGCCTACGGGGCTGCAGGGGAATCCACATTGGGAAGGTACCTGAAGATGTGTGCCTGTTCTTGGAGCTCCGCTAGTAGGGTAGCAAAGACACTCGTAGGCAGTACTGAATGCTGCTCCGTGCTACTTCTCCTCCGGTGGCAAATGCTTCACAGTCGCCCTAGGAAAGACGTTTAACAATCGATCTCCAAGAGGAATGAAACACATGATGCCATAAGGCGAAAGAATAGCAGGGCATCTCTTCACAAGCTTGTCCCTGATCTATAGCTGAGGGCAAACACTTGTGTGCTTGTGGGAGAGCCTGTGTCTTTCCTGGAAGCGTTTGGGAGTTTTGCTCAGACGCGTGTTTCCTCAAGTTCAAGAATCAAGATCTAGGATACCTGCAGACAGGTGCCTGTTTGTGTGGAGACAGTCTGTTTGAAACTGTGTTCCTCAGCGCCCGCTCTTTCTCCCCGTCGCTCCACACGCCTGGGAGTCCCTTTCTTTCTCTCCACAAGCACGTGTGCTGACTTCATCGCACATGTGCATCTGCACAAGCGTTGAGCTCAGCAGAGAGTGTCTCTTGACTCTTGATGTGCGTTGGCTGTGTCTGCCTGCTCCAGTGAAGAGAGAAACGGGAAATCATCTTGGTAGAGGCAACAAAGCAAAACCGAGGCAGGATTGACATCTGCTCAACAGAGACGGATTCCCTGCGCTGACACAGTTCACAGTTACACGAGAAGCAATCTGAGCGGTCCATCGACCAGAGACGTGTTTCCCAAGAGGTCGTTTAGCGAGTGAACAGCAGTGTGCGCGACTTTCAGGAGTGTGCGTGGAAAGTGCCAGAATCACCAGAGCATCTGTGCAAAAGCTGCTGCCTCTGTGACCGCATTGAGGCACGTTCCCGTGTCTGCGAGTATATAGACGGCTCTTTCGCGTTCACTCCGAGGGAAACGGTCCGCTATTGCTTCTGTGCGTACAGACGCGATTCCCTTGTCTCTTGCGAACACAGGGAACTCTGTGCATCCAAATCTACAGGCTAAGGACGCGTCTGCATATGTTTTGGTGAACAATCGAGTGTGCGTGTTCTGACAGCTGCCTCTATGCAGACGTCTCCACAGAGCCACTTCTGAATGCCCCGCAGCCCAGGACTGAATGGATACACTAACAAGTGCACTGGTGTGAGCAACCACATATGCAGAAGGACGTCTTTCATCTCACAGAAGCGCGAACGTCTTGGCGTTCAAGCACATGGCAGAAACAAGGTGTGAACAGATGAGCTGCTGCTATTTTCTCCGTTCGGCATGCTTCGTTGTAGCTCTCTTGCCGGTCGCCGGCTTAGCGGCTGGCTTTGCGCGACTAGGTCTGGGGAGAGAAGGAGATAGCGCCGGAAACCTTGCCTTTTGCCTTCTTCGGCGCTGGAACCTGGTTGCTGCGCCTTCTCTTTGTCCATGTGCACACACACGATTCCTCAGCGAAAACCATGCAGAAACCTTTCCACGAGCACCCAGGGATGTGCACCCAGCACCACGTGCACGCACACGCAGCTAGAGAAAAGCACCTACCTTTTCACACACTGATGCCTAAGCAAACGCGTGGCCACACACACGCACACATCCGCAAGCGCGCCTACTCCCATCTATTGAGGGAAAGACGGACGAGCAACGTCCTGACAGGCTTGAGGGGAAAAACGTCCGTTGATGGTTGGCGTACTGCACGCCCGCCTACGGGGCTGCAGGGGAATCCACATTGGGAAGGTACCTGAAGATGTGTGCCTGTTCTTGGAGCTCCGCTAGTAGGGTAGCAAAGACACTCGTAGGCAGTACTGAATGCTGCTCCGTGCTACTTCTCCTCCGGTGGCAAATGCTTCACAGTCGCCCTAGGAAAGACGTTTAACAATCGATCTCCAAGAGGAATGAAACACATGATGCCATAAGGCGAAAGAATAGCAGGGCATCTCTTCACAAGCTTGTCCCTGATCTATAGCTGAGGGCAAACACTTGTGTGCTTGTGGGAGAGCCTGTGTCTTTCCTGGAAGCGTTTGGGAGTTTTGCTCAGACGCGTGTTTCCTCAAGTTCAAGAATCAAGATCTAGGATACCTGCAGACAGGTGCCTGTTTGTGTGGAGACAGTCTGTTTGAAACTGTGTTCCTCAGCGCCCGCTCTTTCTCCCCGTCGCTCCACACGCCTGGGAGTCCCTTTCTTTCTCTCCACAAGCACGTGTGCTGACTTCATCGCACATGTGCATCTGCACAAGCGTTGAGCTCAGCAGAGAGTGTCTCTTGACTCTTGATGTGCGTTGGCTGTGTCTGCCTGCTCCAGTGAAGAGAGAAACGGGAAATCATCTTGGTAGAGGCAACAAAGCAAAAGCGAGGCAGGATTGACATCTGCTCAACAGAGACGGATTCCCTGCGCTGACACAGTTCACAGTTACACGAGAAGCAATCTGAGCGGTCCATCGACCGGAGACGTGTTTCCCAAGAGGTCGTTTAGCGAGTGAACAGCAGTGTGCGCGACTTTCAGGAGTGTGCGTGGAAAGTGCCAGAATCACCAGAGCATCTGTGCAAAAGCTGCTGCCTCTGTGACCGCACTGAGGCACGTTCCCGTGTCTGCGAGTATATAGACGGCTCTTTCGCGTTCACTCCGAGGGAAACGGTCCGCTATTGCTTCTGTGCGTACAGACGCGATTCCCTTGTCTCTTGCGAACACAGGGAACTCTGTGCATCCAAATCTACAGGCTAAGGACGCGTCTGCATATGTTTTGGTGAACAATCGAGTGTGCGTGTTCTGACAGCTGCCTCTATGCAGACGTCTCCACAGAGCCACTTCTGAATGCCCCGCAGCCCAGGACTGAATGGATACACTAACAAGTGCACTGGTGTGAGCAACCACATATGCAGAAGGACGTCTTTCATCTCACAGAAGCGCGAACGTCTTGGCGTTCAAGCACATGGCAGAAACAAGGTGTGAACAGATGAGCTGCTGCTATTTTCTCCGTTCGGCATGCTTCGTTGTAGCTCTCTTGCCGGTCGCCGGCTTAGCGGCTGGCTTTGCGCGACTAGGTCTGGGGAGAGAAGGAGATAGCGCCGGAAACCTTGCCTTTTGCCTTCTTCGGCGCTGGAACCTGGTTGCTGCGCCTTCTCTTTGTCCATGTGCACACACACGATTCCTCAGCGAAAACCATGCAGAAACCTTTCCACGAGCACCCAGGGATGTGCACCCAGCACCACGTGCACGCACACGCACACGCAGCTAGAGAAAAGCACCTACCTTTTCACACACTGATGCCTAAGCAAACGCGTGGCCACACACACGCACACATCCGCAAGCGCGCCTACTCCCATCTATTGAGGGAAAGACGGACGAGCAACGTCCTGACAGGCTTGAGGGGAAAAACGTCCGTTGATGGTTGGCGTACTGCACGCCCGCCTACGGGGCTGCAGGGGAATCCACATTTGGAAGGTACCTGAAGATGTGTGCCTGTTCTTGGAGCTCCGCTAGTAGGGTAGCAAAGACACTCGTAGGCAGTACTGAATGCTGCTCCGTGCTACTTCTCCTCCGGTGGCAAATGCTTCACAGTCGCCCTAGGAAAGACGTTTAACAATCGATCTCCAAGAGGAACGAAACACATGATGCCATAAGGCGAAAGAATAGCAGGGCATCTCTTCACAAGCTTGTCCCTGATCTATAGCTGAGGGCAAACACTTGTGTGCTTGTGGGAGAGCCTGTGTCTTTCCTGGAAGCGTTTGGGAGTTTTGCTCAGACGCGTGTTTCCTCAAGTTCAACAATCAAGATCTAGGATACCTGCAGACAGGTGCCTGTTTGTGTGGAGACAGTCTGTTTGAAACTGTGTTCCTCAGCGCCCGCTCTTTCTCCCCGTCGCTCCACACGCCTGGGAGTCCCTTTCTTTCTCTCCACAAGCACGTGTGTTGACTTCGTCGCACATGTGCATCTGCACAAGCGTAGAGCTCAGCAGAGTGTGTCTCTTGACACTTGATGTGCGTTGGCTGTGTCTGCCTGCTCCAGTGAAGAGAGAAACGGGAAATCATCTTGGTAGAGGCAACAAAGCAAAAGCGAGGCAGGCTTGACATCTGCTCAACAGAGACGGATTCCCTGCGCTGACACAGTTCACAGTTACACGAGAAGCAATCTGAGCGGTCCATCGACCGGAGACGTGTTTCCCAAGAGGTCGTTTAGCGAGTGAACAGCAGTGTGCGCGACTTTCAGGAGTGTGCGTGGAAAGTGCCAGAATCACCAGAGCATCTGTGCAAAAGCTGCTGCCTCTGTGACCGCACTGAGGCACGTTCCCGTGTCTGCGAGTATATAGACGGCTCTTTCGCGTTCACTCCGAGGGAAACGGTCCGCTATTGCTTCTGTGCGTACAGACGCGATTCCCTTGTCTCTTGCGAACACAGGGAACTCTGTGCATCCAAATCTACAGGCTAAGGACGCGTCTGCATATGTTTTGGTGAACAATCGAGTGTGCGTGTTCTGACAGCTGCCTCTATGCAGACGTCTCCACAGAGCCACTTCTGAATGCCCCGCAGCCCAGGACTGAATGGATACACTAACAAGTGCACCGGTGTGAGCAACCACATATGCAGAAGGACGTCTTTCATCTCACAGAAGCGCGAACGTCTTGGCGTTCAAGCACATGGCAGAAACAAGGTGTGAACAGATGAGCTGCTGCTATTTTCTCCGTTCGGCATGCTTCGTTGTAGCTCTCTTGCCGGTCGCCGGCTTAGCGTCTAGCTTTGCGCGACTAGGTCTGGGGAGAGGAGATAGCGCCGGAAACCTTGCCTTTTGCCTTCTTCGGCGCTGGAACCTGGTTGCTGCGCCTTCTCTTTGTCCATGTGCACACACACGATTCCTCAGCGAAAACCATGCAGAAACCTTTCCACGAGCACCCAGGGATGTGCACCCAGCACCACGTGCACGCACACGCACACGCAGCTAGAGAAAAGCACCTACCTTTTCACACACTGATGCCTAAGCAAACGCGTGGCCACACACACGCACACATCCGCAAGCGCGCCTACTCCCATCTATTGAGGGAAAGACGGACGAGCAACGTCCTGACAGGCTTGAGGGGAAAAACGTCCGTTGATGGTTGGTGTACTGCACGCCCGCCTACGGGGCTGCAGGGGAATCCACATTGGGAAGGTACCTGAAGATGTGTGCCTGTTCTTGGAGCTCCGCTAGTAGGGTAGCAAAGACACTCGTAGGCAGTACTGAATGCTGCTCCGTGCTACTTCTCCTCCGGTGGCAAATGCTTCACAGTCGCCCTAGGAAAGACGTTTAACAATCGATCTCCAAGAGGAACGAAACACATGATGCCATAAGGCGAAAGAATAGCAGGGCATCTCTTCACAAGCTTGTCCCTGATCTATAGCTGAGGGCAAACACTTGTGTGCTTGTGGGAGAGCCTGTGTCTTTCCTGGAAGCGTTTGGGAGTTTTGCTCAGACGCGTGTTTCCTCAAGTTCAACAATCAAGATCTAGGATACCTGCAGACAGGTGCCTGTTTGTGTGGAGACAGTCTGTTTGAAACTGTGTTCCTCAGCGCCCGCTCTTTCTCCCCGTCGCTCCACACGCCTGGGAGTCCCTTTCTTTCTCTCCACAAGCACGTGTGTTGACTTCGTCGCACATGTGCATCTGCACAAGCGTTGAGCTCAGCAGAGAGTGTCTCTTGACTCTTGATGTGCGTTGGCTGTGTCTGCCTGCTCCAGTGAAGAGAGAAACGGGAAATCATCTTGGTAGAGGCAACAAAGCAAAAGCGAGGCAGGATTGACATCTGCTCAACAGAGACGGATTCCCTGCGCTGACACAGTTCACAGTTACACGAGAAGCAATCTGAGCGGTCCATCGACCGGAGACGTGTTTCCCAAGAGGTCGTTTAGCGAGTGAACAGCAGTGTGCGCGACTTTCAGGAGTGTGCCCGGAAAGTGCCAGAATCACCAGAGCATCTGTGCAAAAGCTGCTGCCTCTGTGACCGCATTGAGGCACGTTCCCGTGTCTGCGAGGATATAGACGGCTCTTTCGCGTTCACTCCGAGGGAAACGGTCCGCTATTGCTTCTGTGCGTACAGACGCGATTCCCTTGTCTCTTGCGAACACAGGGAACTCTGTGCATCCAAATCTACAGGCTAAGGACGCGTCTGCATATGTTTTGGTGAACAATCGAGTGTGCGTGTTCTGACAGCTGCCTCTATGCAGACGTCTCCACAGAGCCACTTCTGAATGCCCCGCAGCCCAGGACTGAATGGATACACTAACAAGTGCACCGGTGTGAGCAACCACATATGCAGAAGGACGTCTTTCATCTCACAGAAGCGCGAACGTCTTGGCGTTCAAGCACATGGCAGAAACAAGGTGTGAACAGATGAGCTGCTGCTATTTTCTCCGTTCGGCATGCTTCGTTGTAGCTCTCTTGCCGGTCGCCGGCTTAGCGGCTTGCTTTGCGCGACTAGGTCTGCGGAGAGAAGGAGATAGCGCCGGAAACCTTGCCTTTTGCCTTCTTCGGCGCTGGAACCTGGTTGCTGCGCCTTCTCTTTGTCCATGTGCACACACACGATTCCTCAGCGAAAACCATGCAGAAACCTTTCCACGAGCACCCAGGGATGTGCACCCAGCACCACGTGCACACACACGCACACGCAGCTAGAGAAAAGCACCTACCTTTTCACACACTGATGCCTAAGCAAACGCGTGGCCACACACACGCACACATCCGCAAGCGCGCCTACTCCCATCTATTGAGGGAAAGACGGACGAGCAACGTCCTGACAGGCTTGAGAGGAAAAACGTCCGTTGATGGTTGGCGTACTGCACGCCCGCCTACGGGGCTGCAGGGGAATCCACATTTGGAAGGTACCTGAAGATGTGTGCCTGTTCTTGGAGCTCCGCTAGTAGGGTAGCAAAGACACTCGTAGGCAGTACTGAATGCTGCTCCGTGCTACTTCTCCTCCGGTGGCAAATGCTTTACAGTCGCCCTAGGAAAGACGTTTAACAATCGATCTCCAAGAGGAACGAAACACATGATGCCATAAGGCGAAAGAATAGCAGGGCATCTCTTCACAAGCTTGTCCCTGATCTATAGCTGAGGGCAAACACTTGTGTGCTTGTGGGAGAGCCTGTGTCTTTCCTGGAAGCGTTTGGGAGTTTTGCTCAGACGCGTGTTTCCTCAAGTTCAACAATCAAGATCTAGGATACCTGCAGACAGGTGCCTGTTTGTGTGGAGACAGTCTGTTTGAAACTGTGTTCCTCAGCGCCCGCTCTTTCTCCCCGTCGCTCCACACGCCTGGGAGTCCCTTTCTTTCTCTCCACAAGCACGTGTGTTGACTTCGTCGCACATGTGCATGTGCACAAGCGTAGAGCTCAGCAGAGTGTGTCTCTTGACACTTGATGTGCGTTGGCTGTGTCTGCCTGCTCCAGTGAAGAGAGAAACGGGAAATCATCTTGGCAGAGGCAACAAAGCAAAACCGAGGCAGGATTGACATCTGCTCAACAGAGACGGATTCCCTGCGCTGACACAGTTCACAGTTACACGAGAAGCAATCTGAGCGGTCCATCGACCGGAGACGTGTTTCCCAAGAGGTCGTTTAGCGAGTGAACAGCAGTGTGCGCGACTTTCAGGAGTGTGCGTGGAAAGTGCCAGAATCACCAGAGCATCTGTGCAAAAGCTGCTGCCTCTGTGACCGCATTGAGGCACGTTCCCGTGTCTGCGAGTATATAGACGGCTCTTTCGCGTTCACTCCGAGGGAAACGGTCCGCTATTGCTTCTGTGCGTACAGACGCGATTCCCTTGTCTCTTGCGAACACAGGGAACTCTGTGCATCCAAATCTACAGGCTAAGGACGCGTCTGCATATGTTTTGGTGAACAATCGAGTGTGCGTGTTCTGACAGCTGCCTCTATGGAGACGTCTCCACAGAGCCACTTCTGAATGCCCCGCAGCCCAGGACTGAATGGATACACTAACAAGTGCACCGGTGTGAGCAACCACATATGCAGAAGGACGTCTTTCATCTCACAGAAGCGCGAACGTCTTGGCGTTCAAGCACATGGCAGAAACAAGGTGTGAACAGATGAGCTGCTGCTATTTTCTCCGTTCGGCATGCTTCGTTGTAGCTCTCTTGCCGGTCGCCGGCTTAGCGGCTTGCTTTGCGCGACTAGGTCTGGGGAGAGAAGGAGATAGCGCCGGAAACCTTGCCTTTTGCCTTCTTCGGCGCTGGAACCTGGTTGCTGCGCCTTCTCTTTGTCCATGTGCACACACACGATTCCTCAGCGAAAACCATGCAGAAACCTTTCCACGAGCACCCAGGGATGTGCACCCAGCACCACGTGCACGCACACGCACACGCAGCTAGAGAAAAGCACCTACCTTTTCACACACTGATGCCTAAGCAAACGCGTGGCCACACACACGCACACATCCGCAAGCGCGCCTACTCCCATCTATTGAGGGAAAGACGGACGAGCAACGTCCTGACAGGCTTGAGGGGAAAAACGTCCGTTGATGGTTGGTGTACTGCACGCCCGCCTACGGGGCTGCAGGGGAAGCCACATTTGGAAGGTACCTGAAGATGTGTGCCTGTTCTTGGAGCTCCGCTAGTAGGGTAGCAAAGACACTCGTAGGCAGTACTGAATGCTGCTCCGTGCTACTTCTCCTCCGGTGGCAAATGCTTCACAGTCGCCCTAGGAAAGACGTTTAACAATCGATCTCCAAGAGGAACGAAACACATGATGCCATAAGGCGAAAGAATAGCAGGGCATCTCTTCACAAGCTTGTCCCTGATCTATAGCTGAGGGCAAACACTTGTGTGCTCTCCTTTTCTCAAACTCTCCTGCTTCCTGGCTTTCGTCTTTCAATTCCTCCATTTCAGTCCTGCATCCCGGCACTACTTTTCCTCTTGCCTCCCTTTGGCCTGCTCCCTTGGCTTTCTCCCTCTGTTCCATATCCTTCTTCCCGACTTGTCTCTTGGAGACTTTTGGCCACTTTGCACCCAAGTCTGGGCATGTTTTGGAAACTTTTCAGAGGCCTCGCTGCTGACAGGGGGGACAGCAGGCAGTGACAGGCCCGGGGCTGACAGGCTCTGCCTCCCCTAGCGGGCGCTCGGCTGCCACACCCAGCTGACATAGAACCTTTGTCACAATGCCCGCTACCGTGGTGAGGATGCGGGCACTCTGCAGGTGACAGGGACCTAGCAGGACTTGCTGTCAGCTCAGCAATTGCTCAGTTCCCCAAAGAAGCTGAATTCTGCAAATTGCTGCTTTTGCTCTTGAAATGATGTCATCAGGTGGGTGTTTTGGTGTAATACACTGAAAACCAGAGCAGAAATGCTGAAATATTCCCATGATATGCATGGCCTCTGCACCAAACCACCATGACTCAGCCTAAGTACATCTGCCGCTTGTTCTTCTGTACTGCCAGAAGATTGTGGAGGTACAGTATAAAAACCATCTTTATGGAGAGATCTTTGTGGTTTAGGCTTAGTCTAAGTGTCTCAAGTAGCCGGGGCTTTTGTTTGGGCCTAATCCATAAGGTCTGATGGCTTTCCTCCTCATCTCCAGATGAATGTGGTAGAAAATATAAATCAAGGAAACGTCCTTTGGCCTAGCCTTGCCTTGCCTTGCCTTATTTCCTTCTCATCCTGTTCTCTGTCCCAGCCTCTCTCACTAAGCCCTCGTCTGGCTGCATGTCTCTTCTTTCCTCTCTCCTTTTCTCAAACTCTCCTGCTTCCTGGCTTTGTCTTTCAATTCCTCCATTTCAGTCCTGCAGCCCGGCACTACTTTTTCCTCTTGCCTCTCTTTGGCCTGCTCCCTTGGCTTTCTCCCTCTGTTCCATATCGTTCTTCCCCACTTGTCTCTTGGAGACTTTTGGCCACTTTGCACCCAAGTCTGGGGATGTTTTGGAAACTTTTCAGAGGCCTCGCTGGTGACAGGGGGGACAGCAGGCAGTGACAGGCCCGGGGCTGACAAGCTCCCCCTCCCCTAGCGGGCGCTCGGCTGCCACACCCAGCTGACATAGAACCTTTGTCACAATGCCCGCTACCGTGGTGAGGATGTGGGCACTCTGCAGGTGACAGGGACCCAGCAGGACTTGGTGTCAGCTCAGCAATTGCTCAGTTCCCCAAAGAAGCTGAATTCTGCAAATTGCTGCTTTTGCTCTTGAAATGATGTCATCAGGTGGGTGTTTTGGTGTAATACACTGAAAACCAGAGCAGAAATGCTGAAATATTCCCATGATATGCATGGTCTCTGCACCAAACCACCATGACTCAGCCTAAGTACATCTGCCGCTTGTTCTTCTGTACTGCCAGAAGATTGTGGAGGTACAGTATAAAAACCATCTTTATGGAGAGATCTTTGTGGTTTAGGCTTAGTCTAAGTGTCTCAAGTAGCCGGGGCTTTTGTTTGGGCCTAATCCATAAGGTCTGATGGCTTTCCTCCTCATCTCCAGATGAATGTGATAGAAAATATAAATCAAAGAAACGTCCTTTGGCCTAGCCTTGCCTTGCCTTGCCTTATTTCCTTCTCATCCTGTTCTCTGTCCCAGCCTCTCTCACTAAGCCCTCGTCTGGCTGCATGTCTCTTCTTTCCTCTCTCCTTTTCTCAAACTCTCCTGCTTCCTGGCTTTCCTCTTTCAATTCCTCCATTTCAGTCCTGCAGCCCGGCACTACTTTTTCCTCTTGCCTCCCTTTGGCCTGCTCCCTTGGCTTTCTCCCTCTGTTCCATATCCTTCTTCCCGACTTGTCTCTTGGAGACTTTCGGCAACTTTGGACCCAAGCCTGGGGATGTTTTGGCAACTTTTCAGAGGCCTCGCTGGTGACAGGGGGGTCAGCAGGCAGTGACAGGCCCGGGGCTGACAGGCTCCCCCTCCCCTAGCGGGCGCTCGGCTGCCACACCCAGCTGACATAGAACCTTTGTCACAATGCCCGCAACCGTGGTGAGGATGCGGGCAATCTGCAGGTGACAGGGACCCAGCAGGACTTGCTGTCAGCTCAGCAATTGCTCAGTTCCCCAAAGAAGCTGAATTCTGCAAATTGCTGCTTTTGCTCTTGAAATGATGTCATCAGGTGGGTGTTTTGGTGTAATACACTGAAAACCAGAGCAGAAATGCTGAAATATTCCCATGATATGCATGGCCTCTGCACCAAACCACCATGACTCAGCCTAAGTACATCTGCCGCTTGTTCTTCTGTACTGCCAGAAGATTGTGGAGGTACAGTATAAAAACCATCTTTATGGAGAGATCTTTGTGGTTTAGGCTTAGTCTAAGTGTCTCAAGTAGCCGGGGCTTTTGTTTGGGCCTAATCCATAAGGTCTGATGGCTTTCCTCCTCATCTCCAGATGAATGTGGTAGAAAATATAAATCAAGGAAACGTCCTTTGGCCTAGCCTTGCCTTGCCTTGCCTTATTTCCTTCTCATCCTGTTCTCTGTCCCAGCCTCTCTCACTAAGCCCTCGTCTGGCTGCATGTCTCTTCTTTCCTCTCTCCTTTTCTCAAACTCTCCTGCTTCCTGGCTTTGTCTTTCAATTCCTCCATTTCAGTCCTGCAGCCCGGCACTACTTTTTCCTCTTGCCTCTCTTTGGCCTGCTCCCTTGGCTTTCTCCCTCTGTTCCATATCGTTCTTCCCCACTTGTCTCTTGGAGACTTTTGGCCACTTTGCACCCAAGTCTGGGGATGTTTTGGAAACTTTTCAGAGGCCTCGCTGGTGACAGGGGGGACAGCAGGCAGTGACAGGCCCGGGGCTGACAAGCTCCCCCTCCCCTAGCGGGCGCTCGGCTGCCACACCCAGCTGACATAGAACCTTTGTCACAATGCCCGCTACCGTGGTGAGGATGTGGGCACTCTGCAGGTGACAGGGACCCAGCAGGACTTGGTGTCAGCTCAGCAATTGCTCAGTTCCCCAAAGAAGCTGAATTCTGCAAATTGCTGCTTTTGCTCTTGAAATGATGTCATCAGGTGGGTGTTTTGGTGTAATACACTGAAAACCAGAGCAGAAATGCTGAAATATTCCCATGATATGCATGGTCTCTGCACCAAACCACCATGACTCAGCCTAAGTACATCTGCCGCTTGTTCTTCTGTACTGCCAGAAGATTGTGGAGGTACAGTATAAAAACCATCTTTATGGAGAGATCTTTGTGGTTTAGGCTTAGTCTAAGTGTCTCAAGTAGCCGGGGCTTTTGTTTGGGCCTAATCCATAAGGTCTGATGGCTTTCCTCCTCATCTCCAGATGAATGTGATAGAAAATATAAATCAAAGAAACGTCCTTTGGCCTAGCCTTGCCTTGCCTTGCCTTATTTCCTTCTCATCCTGTTCTCTGTCCCAGCCTCTCTCACTAAGCCCTCGTCTGGCTGCATGTCTCTTCTTTCCTCTCTCCTTTTCTCAAACTCTCCTGCTTCCTGGCTTTCCTCTTTCAATTCCTCCATTTCAGTCCTGCAGCCCGGCACTACTTTTTCCTCTTGCCTCCCTTTGGCCTGCTCCCTTGGCTTTCTCCCTCTGTTCCATATCCTTCTTCCCGACTTGTCTCTTGGAGACTTTCGGCAACTTTGGACCCAAGCCTGGGGATGTTTTGGCAACTTTTCAGAGGCCTCGCTGGTGACAGGGGGGTCAGCAGGCAGTGACAGGCCCGGGGCTGACAGGCTCCCCCTCCCCTAGCGGGCGCTCGGCTGCCACACCCAGCTGACATAGAACCTTTGTCACAATGCCCGCGACCGTGGTGAGGATGCTGGCACTCTGCAGGTGACAGGGACCCAGCAGGACTTGGTGTCAGCTCAGCAATTGCTCAGTTCCCCAAAGAAGCTGAATTCTTCAAATTGCTGCTTTTGCTCTTGAAATGATGTCATCAGGTGGGTGTTTTGGTGTAATACACTGAAAACCAGAGCACAAATGCTGAAATATTCCCATGATATGCATGGTCTCTGCACCAAACCACCATGACTCACCCTAAGTACATCTGCCGCTTTTTCTTTTGTACTGCCAGAAGATTGTGGAAGTACAGTATAAAAACCATCTTTATGGAGAGATCTTTGTGGTTTAGGCTTAGTCTAAGTGTCTCAAGTAGCCGGGGCTTTTGTTTGGGCCTAATCCATAAGGTCTGATGGCTTTCCTCCTCATCTCAAGATGAATGTGGTAGAAAATATAAATCAAGGAAACGCCTATTGGCCTAGCCTTGCCTTGCCTTGCCTTATTTCCTTCTCATCCTGTTCTCTGTCCCAGCCTCTCTCACTAACCCCTCGTCTGGCTGAATGTCTCTTCTTTCCTCTCTCCTTTTCTCAAACTCTCCTGCTTCCTGGCTTTCCTCTTTCAATTCCTCCATTTCAGTCCTGCAGCCCGGCACTACTTTTTCCTCTTGCCTCCCTTTGGCCTGCTCCCTTGGCTTTCTCCCTCTGTTCCATATCCTTCTTCCCGACTTGTCTCTTGGAGACTTTGGGCCACTTTGCACCCAAGTCTGGGGATGTTTTGGAAACTTTTCAGAGGCCTCGCTGGTGACAGGGGGGACAGCAGGCAGTGACAGGCCCGGGGCTGACAGGCTCCCCCTCCCCTAGCGGGCGCTCGGCTGCCACGCCCAGCTGACATAGAACCTTTGTCACAATGCCCGCTACCGTGGTGAGGTTGCCGGCACTCTGCAGGTGACAGGGACCCAGCAGGACTTGGTGTCAGCTCAGCAATTGCTCAGTTCCCCAAAGAAGCTGAATTCTGCAAATTGCTGCTTTTGCTCTTGAAATGATGTCATCAGGTGGGTGTTTTGGTGTAATACACTGAAAACCAGAGCACAAATGCTGAAATATTCCCATGATATGCATGGTCTCTGCACCAAACCACCATGACTCAGCCTAAGTACATCTGCCGCTTGTTCTTCTGTACTGCCAGAAGATTGTGGAGATACAGTATAAAAACCATCTTTATGGAGAGATCTTTGTGGTTTAGGCTTAGTCTAAGTGTCTCAAGTAGCCGGGGCTTTTGTTTGGGCCTAATCCATAAGGTCTGATGGCTTTCCTCCTCATATCCAGATGAATGTGGTAGAAAATATAAATCAAAGAAACGTCCTTTGGCCTAGCCTTGCCTTGCCTTGCCTTATTTCCTTCTCATCCTGTTCTCTGTCCCAGCCTCTCTCACTAACCCCTCGTCTGGCTGCATGTCTCTTCTTTCCTCTCTCCTTTTCTCAAACTCTCCTGCTTCCTGGCTTTCCTCTTTCAATTCCTCCATTTCAGTCCTGCAGCCCGGCACTACTTTTTCCTCTTGCCTCCCTTTGGCCTGCTCCCTTGGCTTTCTCCCTCTGTTCCATATCCTTCTTCCCGACTTGTCTCTTGGAGACTTTCGGCAACTTTGGACCCAAGCCTGGGGATGTTTTGGCAACTTTTCAGAGGCCTCGCTGGTGACAGGGGGGTCAGCAGGCAGTGACAGGCCCGGGGCTGACAGGCTCCCCCTCCCCTAGCGGGCGCTCGGCTGCCACACCCAGCTGACATAGAACCTTTGTCACAATGCCCGCGACCGTGGTGAGGATGCTGGCACTCTGCAGGTGACAGGGACCCAGCAGGACTTGGTGTCAGCTCAGCAATTGCTCAGTTCCCCAAAGAAGCTGAATTCTTCAAATTGCTGCTTTTGCTCTTGAAATGATGTCATCAGGTGGGTGTTTTGGTGTAATACACTGAAAACCAGAGCACAAATGCTGAAATATTCCCATGATATGCATGGTCTCTGCACCAAACCACCATGACTCACCCTAAGTACATCTGCCGCTTTTTCTTTTGTACTGCCAGAAGATTGTGGAAGTACAGTATAAAAACCATCTTTATGGAGAGATCTTTGTGGTTTAGGCTTAGTCTAAGTGTCTCAAGTAGCCGGGGCTTTTGTTTGGGCCTAATCCATAAGGTCTGATGGCTTTCCTCCTCATCTCAAGATGAATGTGGTAGAAAATATAAATCAAGGAAACGCCTATTGGCCTAGCCTTGCCTTGCCTTGCCTTATTTCCTTCTCATCCTGTTCTCTGTCCCAGCCTCTCTCACTAACCCCTCGTCTGGCTGCATGTCTCTTCTTTCCTCTCTCCTTTTCTCAAACTCTCCTGCTTCCTGGCTTTCCTCTTTCAATTCCTCCATTTCAGTCCTGCAGTCCGGCACTACTTTTTCCTCTTGCCTCCCTTTGGCCTGCTCCCTTGGCTTTCTCCCTCTGTTCCATATCCTTCTTCCTGACTTGTCTCTTGGAGACTTTGGGCCACTTTGGAGCCAAGTCTGGGGATGTTTTGGAAACTTTTCAGAGGCCTCGCTGGTGACAGGGGGGTCAGCAGGCAGTGACAGGCCCGGGGCTGACAGGCTCCCCCTCCCCTAGCGGGCGCTCGGCTGCCACACCCAGCTGACATAGAACCTTTGTCACAATGCCCGCTACCGTGGTGAGGTTGCCGGCACTCTGCAGGTGACAGGGACCCAGCAGGACTTGGTGTCAGCTCAGCAATTGCTCAGTTCCCCAAAGAAGCTGAATTCTTCAAATTGCTGCTTTTGCTCTTGAAATGATGTCATCAGGTGGGTGTTTTGGTGTAATACACTGAAAACCAGAGCAGAAATGCTGAAATATTCCCATGATATGCATGGTCTCTGCACCAAACCACCATGACTCAGCCTAAATACAACTGCCGCTTGTTCTTTTGTACTGCCAGAAGATTGTGGAAGTAAAGTATAAAAACCATCTTTATGGAGAGATCTTTGTGGTTTAGGCTTAGTCTAAGTGTCTCAAGTAGCCGGGGCTTTTGTTTGGGCCTAATCCATAAGGTCTGATGGCTTTCCTCCTCATCTCCAGATGAATGTGATAGAAAATATAAATCAAAGAAACGTCCTTTGGCCTAGCCTTGCCTTGCCTTGCCTTATTTCCTTCTCATCCTGTTCTCTGTCCCAGCCTCTCTCACTAACCCCTCGTCTGGCTGCATGTCTCTTCTTTCCTCTCTCCTTTTCTCAAACTCTCCTGCTTCCTGGCTTTGTCTTTCAATTCCTCCATTTCAGTCCTGCAGCCCGGCACTACTTTTTCCTCTTGCCACCCTTTGGCCTGCTCCCTTGGCTTTCTCCCTCTGTTCCATATCCTTCTTCCCGTCTTGTCTCTTGGAGACTTTGGGCCACTTTGCACCCAAGTCTGGGGATGTTTTGGAAACTTTTCAGAGGCCTCGCTGGTGACAGGGGGGACAGCAGGCAGTGACAGGCCCGGGGCTGACAGGCTCCCCCTCCCCTAGCGGGCGCTCGGCTGCCACACCCAGCTGACATAGAACCTTTGTCACAATGCCCGCAACCGTGGTGAGGATGCGGGCAATCTGCAGGTGACAGGGACCCAGCAGGACTTGCTGTCAGCTCAGCAATTGCTCAGTTCCCCAAAGAAGCTGAATTCTGCAAATTGCTGCTTTTGCTCTTGAAATGATGTCATCAGGTGGGTGTTTTGGTGTAATACACTGAAAACCAGAGCAGAAATGCTGAAATATTCCCATGATATGCATGGCCTCTGCACCAAACCACCATGACTCAGCCTAAGTACATCTGCCGCTTGTTCTTCTGTACTGCCAGAAGATTGTGGAGGTACAGTATAAAAACCATCTTTATGGAGAGATCTTTGTGGTTTAGGCTTAGTCTAAGTGTCTCAAGTAGCCGGGGCTTTTGTTTGGGCCTAATCCATAAGGTCTGATGGCTTTCCTCCTCATCTCCAGATGAATGTGGTAGAAAATATAAATCAAGGAAACGTCCTTTGGCCTAGCCTTGCCTTGCCTTGCCTTATTTCCTTCTCATCCTGTTCTCTGTCCCAGCCTCTCTCACTAAGCCCTCGTCTGGCTGCATGTCTCTTCTTTCCTCTCTCCTTTTCTCAAACTCTCCTGCTTCCTGGCTTTGTCTTTCAATTCCTCCATTTCAGTCCTGCAGCCCGGCACTACTTTTTCCTCTTGCCTCTCTTTGGCCTGCTCCCTTGGCTTTCTCCCTCTGTTCCATATCGTTCTTCCCCACTTGTCTCTTGGAGACTTTTGGCCACTTTGCACCCAAGTCTGGGGATGTTTTGGAAACTTTTCAGAGGCCTCGCTGGTGACAGGGGGGACAGCAGGCAGTGACAGGCCCGGGGCTGACAAGCTCCCCCTCCCCTAGCGGGCGCTCGGCTGCCACACCCAGCTGACATAGAACCTTTGTCACAATGCCCGCTACCGTGGTGAGGATGTGGGCACTCTGCAGGTGACAGGGACCCAGCAGGACTTGGTGTCAGCTCAGCAATTGCTCAGTTCCCCAAAGAAGCTGAATTCTGCAAATTGCTGCTTTTGCTCTTGAAATGATGTCATCAGGTGGGTGTTTTGGTGTAATACACTGAAAACCAGAGCAGAAATGCTGAAATATTCCCATGATATGCATGGTCTCTGCACCAAACCACCATGACTCAGCCTAAGTACATCTGCCGCTTGTTCTTCTGTACTGCCAGAAGATTGTGGAGGTACAGTATAAAAACCATCTTTATGGAGAGATCTTTGTGGTTTAGGCTTAGTCTAAGTGTCTCAAGTAGCCGGGGCTTTTGTTTGGGCCTAATCCATAAGGTCTGATGGCTTTCCTCCTCATCTCCAGATGAATGTGATAGAAAATATAAATCAAAGAAACGTCCTTTGGCCTAGCCTTGCCTTGCCTTGCCTTATTTCCTTCTCATCCTGTTCTCTGTCCCAGCCTCTCTCACTAAGCCCTCGTCTGGCTGCATGTCTCTTCTTTCCTCTCTCCTTTTCTCAAACTCTCCTGCTTCCTGGCTTTGTCTTTCAATTCCTCCATTTCAGTCCTGCAGCCCGGCACTACTTTTTCCTCTTGCCTCCCTTTGGCCTGCTCCCTTGGCTTTCTCCCTCTGTTCCATATCCTTCTTCCCGACTTGTCTCTTGGAGACTTTCGGCAACTTTGGACCCAAGCCTGGGGATGTTTTGGCAACTTTTCAGAGGCCTCGCTGGTGACAGGGGGGTCAGCAGGCAGTGACAGGCCCGGGGCTGACAGGCTCCCCCTCCCCTAGCGGGCGCTCGGCTGCCACACCCAGCTGACATAGAACCTTTGTCACAATGCCCGCGACCGTGGTGAGGATGCTGGCACTCTGCAGGTGACAGGGACCCAGCAGGACTTGGTGTCAGCTCAGCAATTGCTCAGTTCCCCAAAGAAGCTGAATTCTTCAAATTGCTGCTTTTGCTCTTGAAATGATGTCATCAGGTGGGTGTTTTGGTGTAATACACTGAAAACCAGAGCACAAATGCTGAAATATTCCCATGATATGCATGGTCTCTGCACCAAACCACCATGACTCACCCTAAGTACATCTGCCGCTTTTTCTTTTGTACTGCCAGAAGATTGTGGAAGTACAGTATAAAAACCATCTTTATGGAGAGATCTTTGTGGTTTAGGCTTAGTCTAAGTGTCTCAAGTAGCCGGGGCTTTTGTTTGGGCCTAATCCATAAGGTCTGATGGCTTTCCTCCTCATCTCAAGATGAATGTGGTAGAAAATATAAATCAAGGAAACGCCTATTGGCCTAGCCTTGCCTTGCCTTGCCTTATTTCCTTCTCATCCTGTTCTCTGTCCCAGCCTCTCTCACTAACCCCTCGTCTGGCTGAATGTCTCTTCTTTCCTCTCTCCTTTTCTCAAACTCTCCTGCTTCCTGGCTTTCCTCTTTCAATTCCTCCATTTCAGTCCTGCAGCCCGGCACTACTTTTTCCTCTTGCCTCCCTTTGGCCTGCTCCCTTGGCTTTCTCCCTCTGTTCCATATCCTTCTTCCCGACTTGTCTCTTGGAGACTTTGGGCCACTTTGCACCCAAGTCTGGGGATGTTTTGGAAACTTTTCAGAGGCCTCGCTGGTGACAGGGGGGACAGCAGGCAGTGACAGGCCCGGGGCTGACAGGCTCCCCCTCCCCTAGCGGGCGCTCGGCTGCCACGCCCAGCTGACATAGAACCTTTGTCACAATGCCCGCTACCGTGGTGAGGTTGCCGGCACTCTGCAGGTGACAGGGACCCAGCAGGACTTGGTGTCAGCTCAGCAATTGCTCAGTTCCCCAAAGAAGCTGAATTCTGCAAATTGCTGCTTTTGCTCTTGAAATGATGTCATCAGGTGGGTGTTTTGGTGTAATACACTGAAAACCAGAGCACAAATGCTGAAATATTCCCATGATATGCATGGTCTCTGCACCAAACCACCATGACTCAGCCTAAGTACATCTGCCGCTTGTTCTTCTGTACTGCCAGAAGATTGTGGAGATACAGTATAAAAACCATCTTTATGGAGAGATCTTTGTGGTTTAGGCTTAGTCTAAGTGTCTCAAGTAGCCGGGGCTTTTGTTTGGGCCTAATCCATAAGGTCTGATGGCTTTCCTCCTCATATCCAGATGAATGTGGTAGAAAATATAAATCAAAGAAACGTCCTTTGGCCTAGCCTTGCCTTGCCTTGCCTTATTTCCTTCTCATCCTGTTCTCTGTCCCAGCCTCTCTCACTAACCCCTCGTCTGGCTGCATGTCTCTTCTTTCCTCTCTCCTTTTCTCAAACTCTCCTGCTTCCTGGCTTTCCTCTTTCAATTCCTCCATTTCAGTCCTGCAGCCCGGCACTACTTTTTCCTCTTGCCTCCCTTTGGCCTGCTCCCTTGGCTTTCTCCCTCTGTTCCATATCCTTCTTCCCGACTTGTCTCTTGGAGACTTTCGGCAACTTTGGACCCAAGCCTGGGGATGTTTTGGCAACTTTTCAGAGGCCTCGCTGGTGACAGGGGGGTCAGCAGGCAGTGACAGGCCCGGGGCTGACAGGCTCCCCCTCCCCTAGCGGGCGCTCGGCTGCCACACCCAGCTGACATAGAACCTTTGTCACAATGCCCGCGACCGTGGTGAGGATGCTGGCACTCTGCAGGTGACAGGGACCCAGCAGGACTTGGTGTCAGCTCAGCAATTGCTCAGTTCCCCAAAGAAGCTGAATTCTTCAAATTGCTGCTTTTGCTCTTGAAATGATGTCATCAGGTGGGTGTTTTGGTGTAATACACTGAAAACCAGAGCACAAATGCTGAAATATTCCCATGATATGCATGGTCTCTGCACCAAACCACCATGACTCACCCTAAGTACATCTGCCGCTTTTTCTTTTGTACTGCCAGAAGATTGTGGAAGTACAGTATAAAAACCATCTTTATGGAGAGATCTTTGTGGTTTAGGCTTAGTCTAAGTGTCTCAAGTAGCCGGGGCTTTTGTTTGGGCCTAATCCATAAGGTCTGATGGCTTTCCTCCTCATCTCAAGATGAATGTGGTAGAAAATATAAATCAAGGAAACGCCTATTGGCCTAGCCTTGCCTTGCCTTGCCTTATTTCCTTCTCATCCTGTTCTCTGTCCCAGCCTCTCTCACTAACCCCTCGTCTGGCTGCATGTCTCTTCTTTCCTCTCTCCTTTTCTCAAACTCTCCTGCTTCCTGGCTTTCCTCTTTCAATTCCTCCATTTCAGTCCTGCAGTCCGGCACTACTTTTTCCTCTTGCCTCCCTTTGGCCTGCTCCCTTGGCTTTCTCCCTCTGTTCCATATCCTTCTTCCTGACTTGTCTCTTGGAGACTTTGGGCCACTTTGGAGCCAAGTCTGGGGATGTTTTGGAAACTTTTCAGAGGCCTCGCTGGTGACAGGGGGGTCAGCAGGCAGTGACAGGCCCGGGGCTGACAGGCTCCCCCTCCCCTAGCGGGCGCTCGGCTGCCACACCCAGCTGACATAGAACCTTTGTCACAATGCCCGCTACCGTGGTGAGGTTGCCGGCACTCTGCAGGTGACAGGGACCCAGCAGGACTTGGTGTCAGCTCAGCAATTGCTCAGTTCCCCAAAGAAGCTGAATTCTTCAAATTGCTGCTTTTGCTCTTGAAATGATGTCATCAGGTGGGTGTTTTGGTGTAATACACTGAAAACCAGAGCAGAAATGCTGAAATATTCCCATGATATGCATGGTCTCTGCACCAAACCACCATGACTCAGCCTAAATACAACTGCCGCTTGTTCTTTTGTACTGCCAGAAGATTGTGGAAGTAAAGTATAAAAACCATCTTTATGGAGAGATCTTTGTGGTTTAGGCTTAGTCTAAGTGTCTCAAGTAGCCGGGGCTTTTGTTTGGGCCTAATCCATAAGGTCTGATGGCTTTCCTCCTCATCTCCAGATGAATGTGATAGAAAATATAAATCAAAGAAACGTCCTTTGGCCTAGCCTTGCCTTGCCTTGCCTTATTTCCTTCTCATCCTGTTCTCTGTCCCAGCCTCTCTCACTAACCCCTCGTCTGGCTGCATGTCTCTTCTTTCCTCTCTCCTTTTCTCAAACTCTCCTGCTTCCTGGCTTTGTCTTTCAATTCCTCCATTTCAGTCCTGCAGCCCGGCACTACTTTTTCCTCTTGCCACCCTTTGGCCTGCTCCCTTGGCTTTCTCCCTCTGTTCCATATCCTTCTTCCCGTCTTGTCTCTTGGAGACTTTGGGCCACTTTGCACCCAAGTCTGGGGATGTTTTGGAAACTTTTCAGAGGCCTCGCTGGTGACAGGGGGGACAGCAGGCAGTGACAGGCCCGGGGCTGACAGGCTCCCCCTCCCCTAGCGGACGCTCGGCTGCCACGCCCAGCTGACATAGAACCTTTGTCACAATGCCCGCTACCGTGGTGAGGATGCGGGCACTCTGCAGGTGACAGGGACCCAGCAGGACTTGGTGTCAGCTCAGCAATTGCTCAGTTCCCCAAAGAAGCTGAATTCTGCAAATTGCTGCTTTTGCTCCTGAAATGATGTCATCAGGTGGGTGTTTTGGTGTAATACACTGTAAACCAGAGCAGAAATGCTGAAATATTCCCATGATATGCATGGTCTCTGCACCAAACCACCATGACTCAGCCTAAATACATCTGCCGCTTGTTCTCTTGTACTGCCAGCAGATCTTGAAACTACAGTTTAAAAACCATCTTTATGGAGAGATCTTTGTGGTTTAGGCTTAGTCTAAGTGTCTCAAGTAGCTGGGGTTTTTGTTTGGGCCTAATCCATAAGGTCTGATGGCTTTCCTCCTCATCTCAAGATGAATGTGGTAGAAAATATAAATCAAGGAAACGCCTATTGGCCTAGCCTTGCCTTGCCTTGCCTTATTTCCTTCTCATCCTGTTCTCTGTCCCAGACTCTCTCACTAAGCCCTCGTCTGGCTGCATGTCTCTTCTTTCCTCTCTCCTTTTCTCAAACTCTCCTGCTTCCTGGCTTTGTCTTTCAATTCCTCCATTTCAGTCCTGCAGCCCGGCACTACTTTTTCCTCTTGCCTCCCTTTGGCCTGCTCCCTTGGCTTTCTCCCTCTGTTCCATATCCTTCTTCCCGACTTGTCTCTTGGAGACTTTCGGCAACTTTGGACCCAAGCCTGGGGATGTTTTGGCAACTTTTCAGAGGCCTCGCTGGTGACAGGGGGGACAGCAGGCAGTGACAGGCCCGGGGCTGACAGGCTCCCCCTCCCCTAGCGGGCGCTCGGCTGCCACACCCAGCTGACATAGAACCTTTGTCACAATGCCCGCGACCGTGGTGAGGATGCTGGCACTCTGCAGGTGACAGGGACCCAGCAGGACTTGGTGTCAGCTCAGCAATTGCTCAGTTCCCCAAAGAAGCTGAATTCTTCAAATTGCTGCTTTTGCTCTTGAAATGATGTCATCAGGTGGGTGTTTTGGTGTAATACACTGAAAACCAGAGCACAAATGCTGAAATATTCCCATGATATGCATGGTCTCTGCACCAAACCACCATGACTCACCCTAAGTACATCTGCCGCTTTTTCTTTTGTACTGCCAGAAGATTGTGGAAGTACAGTATAAAAACCATCTTTATGGAGAGATCTTTGTGGTTTAGGCTTAGTCTAAGTGTCTCATGTAGCTGGGGTTTTTGTTTGGGCCTAATCCATAAGGTCTGATGGCTTTCCTCCTCATCTCCAGATGAATGTGGTAGAAAATATAAATCAAGGAAACGTCCTTTGGCCTAGCCTTGCCTTGCCTTGCCTTATTTCCTTCTCATCCTGTTCTCTGTCCCAGCCTCTCTCACTAAGCCCTCGTCTGGCTGCATGTCTCTTCTTTCCTCTCTCCTTTTCTCAAACTCTCCTGCTTCCTGGCTTTCCTCTTTCAATTCCTCCATTTCAGTCCTGCAGCCCGGCACTACTTTTTCCTCTTGCCTCCCTTTGGCCTGCTACCTTGGCTTTCTCCCTCTGTTCCATATCCTTCTTCCCGACTTGTCTCTTGGAGACTTTTGGCCACTTTGCACCCAAGTCTAGGGATGTTTTGGCAACTTTTCAGAGGCCTCGCTGGTGACAGGGGGGACAGCAGGCAGTGACAGGCCCGGGGCTGACAGGCTCCCCCTCCCCTAGCGGACGCTCGGCTGCCACGCCCAGCTGACATAGAACCTTTGTCACAATGCCCGCTACCGTGGTGAGGATGCGGGCACTCTGCAGGTGACAGGGACCCAGCAGGACTTGGTGTCAGCTCAGCAATTGCTCAGTTCCCCAAAGAAGCTGAATTCTGCAAATTGGTGCTTTTGCTCTTGAAATGATGTCATCAGGTGGGTGTTTTGGTGTAATACACTGAAAACCAGAGCAGAAATGCTGAAATATTCCCATGATATGCATGGTCTCTGCACCAAACCACCATGACTCAGCCTAAATACATCTGCCGCTTGTTCTCTTGTACTGCCAGCAGATCTTGAAACTACAGTTTAAAAACCATCTTTATGGAGAGATCTTTGTGGTTTAGGCTTAGTCTAAGTGTCTCAAGTAGCTGGGGTTTTTGTTTGGGCCTAATCCATAAGGTCTGATGGCTTTCCTCCTCATCTCAAGATGAATGTGGTAGAAAATATAAATCAAGGAAACGCCTATTGGCCTAGCCTTGCCTTGCCTTGCCTTATTTCCTTCTCATCCTGTTCTCTGTCCCAGACTCTCTCACTAAGCCCTCGTCTGGCTGCATGTCTCTTCTTTCCTCTCTCCTTTTCTCAAACTCTCCTGCTTCCTGGCTTTGTCTTTCAATTCCTCCATTTCAGTCCTGCAGCCCGGCACTACTTTTTCCTCTTGCCTCCCTTTGGCCTGCTCCCTTGGCTTTCTCCCTCTGTTCCATATCCTTCTTCCCGACTTGTCTCTTGGAGACTTTTGGCCACTTTGCACCCAAGCCTGGGGATGTTTTGGCAACTTTTCAGAGGCCTCGCTGGTGACAGGGGGGACAGCAGGCAGTGACAGGCCCGGGGCTGACAGGCTCCCCCTCCCCTAGCGGGCGCTCGGCTGCCACACCCAGCTGACATAGAACCTTTGTCACAATGCCCGCGACCGTGGTGAGGATGCTGGCACTCTGCAGGTGACAGGGACCCAGCAGGACTTGGTGTCAGCTCAGCAATTGCTCAGTTCCCCAAAGAAGCTGAATTCTTCAAATTGCTGCTTTTGCTCTTGAAATGATGTCATCAGGTGGGTGTTTTGGTGTAATACACTGAAAACCAGAGCACAAATGCTGAAATATTCCCATGATATGCATGGTCTCTGCACCAAACCACCATGACTCACCCTAAGTACATCTGCCGCTTTTTCTTTTGTACTGCCAGAAGATTGTGGAAGTACAGTATAAAAACCATCTTTATGGAGAGATCTTTGTGGTTTAGGCTTAGTCTAAGTGTCTCAAGTAGCTGGGGTTTTTGTTTGGGCCTAATCCATAAGGTCTGATGGCTTTCCTCCTCATCTCCAGATGAATGTGGTAGAAAATATAAATCAAGGAAACGTCCTTTGGCCTAGCCTTGCCTTGCCTTGCCTTATTTCCTTCTCATCCTGTTCTCTGTCCCAGCCTCTCTCACTAAGCCCTCGTCTGGCTGCATGTCTCTTCTTTCCTCTCTCCTTTTCTCAAACTCTCCTGCTTCCTGGCTTTCCTCTTTCAATTCCTCCATTTCAGTCCTGCAGCCCGGCACTACTTTTTCCTCTTGCCTCCCTTTGGCCTGCTACCTTGGCTTTCTCCCTCTGTTCCATATCCTTCTTCCCGACTTGTCTCTTGGAGACTTTTGGCCACTTTGCACCCAAGTCTAGGGATGTTTTGGCAACTTTTCAGAGGCCTCGCTGGTGACAGGGGGGACAGCAGGCAGTGACAGGCCCGGGGCTGACAGGCTCCCCCTCCCCTAGCGGACGCTCGGCTGCCACGCCCAGCTGACATAGAACCTTTGTCACAATGCCCGCTAACGTGGTGAGGATGCGGGCACTCTGCAGGTGACAGGGACCCAGCAGGTCTTGGTGTCAGCTCAGCAATTGCTCAGTTCCCCAAAGAAGCTGAATTCTGCAAATTGCTGCTTTTGCTCTTGAAATGATGTCATCAGGTGGGTGTTTTGGTGTAATACACTGAAAACCAGAGCAGAAATGCTGAAATATTCCCATGATATGCATGGTCTCTGCACCAAACCACCATGACTCAGCCTAAATACATCTGCCGCTTGTTCTCTTGTACTGCCAGCAGATCTTGAAACTACAGTTTAAAAACCATCTTTATGGAGAGATCTTTGTGGTTTAGGCTTAGTCTAAGTGTCTCAAGTAGCTGGGGTTTTTGTTTGGGCCTAATCCATAAGGTCTGATGGCTTTCCTCCTCATCTCAAGATGAATGTGGTAGAAAATATAAATCAAGGAAACGCCTATTGGCCTAGCCTTGCCTTGCCTTGCCTTATTTCCTTCTCATCCTGTTCTCTGTCCCAGACTCTCTCACTAAGCCCTCGTCTGGCTGCATGTCTCTTCTTTCCTCTCTCCTTTTCTCAAACTCTCCTGCTTCCTGGCTTTGTCTTTCAATTCCTCCATTTCAGTCCTGCAGCCCGGCACTACTTTTTCCTCTTGCCTCCCTTTGGCCTGCTCCCTTGGCTTTCTCCCTCTGTTCCATATCCTTCTTCCCGACTTGTCTCTTGGAGACTTTCGGCAACTTTGGACCCAAGCCTGGGGATGTTTTGGCAACTTTTCAGAGGCCTCGCTGGTGACAGGGGGGACAGCAGGCAGTGACAGGCCCGGGGCTGACAGGCTCCCCCTCCCCTAGCGGGCGCTCGGCTGCCACACCCAGCTGACATAGAACCTTTGTCACAATGCCCGCGACCGTGGTGAGGATGCTGGCACTCTGCAGGTGACAGGGACCCAGCAGGACTTGGTGTCAGCTCAGCAATTGCTCAGTTCCCCAAAGAAGCTGAATTCTTCAAATTGCTGCTTTTGCTCTTGAAATGATGTCATCAGGTGGGTGTTTTGGTGTAATACACTGAAAACCAGAGCACAAATGCTGAAATATTCCCATGATATGCATGGTCTCTGCACCAAACCACCATGACTCACCCTAAGTACATCTGCCGCTTTTTCTTTTGTACTGCCAGAAGATTGTGGAAGTACAGTATAAAAACCATCTTTATGGAGAGATCTTTGTGGTTTAGGCTTAGTCTAAGTGTCTCAAGTAGCTGGGGTTTTTGTTTGGGCCTAATCCATAAGGTCTGATGGCTTTCCTCCTCATCTCAAGATGAATGTGGTAGAAAATATAAATCAAGGAAACGCCTATTGGCCTAGCCTTGCCTTGCCTTGCCTTATTTCCTTCTCATCCTGTTCTCTGTCCCAGACTCTCTCACTAAGCCCTCGTCTGGCTGCATGTCTCTTCTTTCCTCTCTCCTTTTCTCAAACTCTCCTGCTTCCTGGCTTTCCTCTTTCAATTCCTCCATTTCAGTCCTGCAGCCCGGCACTACTTTTTCCTCTTGCCTCCCTTTGGCCTGCTCCCTTGGCTTTCTCCCTCTGTTCCATATCCTTCTTCCCGACTTGTCTCTTGGAGACTTTCGGCAACTTTGGACCCAAGCCTGGGGATGTTTTGGCAACTTTTCAGAGGCCTCGCTGGTGACAGGGGGTACAGCAGGCAGTGACAGGCCCGGGGCTGACAGGCTCCCCCTCCCCTAGCGGGCGCTCGGCTGCCACACCCAGCTGACATAGAACCTTTGTCACAATGCCCGCGACCGTGGTGAGGATGCTGGCACTCTGCAGGTGACAGGGACCCAGCAGGACTTGGTGTCAGCTCAGCAATTGCTCAGTTCCCCAAAGAAGCTGAATTCTGCAAATTGCTGCTTTTGCTCTTGAAATGATGTCATCAGGTGGGTGTTTTGGTGTAATACACTGAAAACCAGAGCACAAATGCTGAAATATTCCCATGATATGCATGGTCTCTGCACCAAACCACCATGACTCACCCTAAGTACATCTGCCGCTTTTTCTTTTGTACTGCCAGAAGATTGTGGAAGTACAGTATAAAAACCATCTTTATGGAGAGATCTTTGTGGTTTAGGCTTAGTCTAAGTGTCTCAAGTAGCTGGGGTTTTTGTTTGGGCCTAATCCATAAGGTCTGATGGCTTTCCTCCTCATCTCCAGATGAATGTGGTAGAAAATATAAATCAAGGAAACGTCCTTTGGCCTAGCCTTGCCTTGCCTTGCCTTATTTCCTTCTCATCCTGTTCTCTGTCCCAGCCTCTCTCACTAAGCCCTCGTCTGGCTGCATGTCTCTTCTTTCCTCTCTCCTTTTCTCAAACTCTCCTGCTTCCTGGCTTTCCTCTTTCAATTCCTCCATTTCAGTCCTGCAGCCCGGCACTACTTTTTCCTCTTGCCTCCCTTTGGCCTGCTACCTTGGCTTTCTCCCTCTGTTCCATATCCTTCTTCCCGACTTGTCTCTTGGAGACTTTTGGCCACTTTGCACCCAAGTCTAGGGATGTTTTGGCAACTTTTCAGAGGCCTCGCTGGTGACAGGGGGGACAGCAGGCAGTGACAGGCCCGGGGCTGACAGGCTCCCCCTCCCCTAGCGGACGCTCGGCTGCCACGCCCAGCTGACATAGAACCTTTGTCACAATGCCCGCTACCGTGGTGAGGATGCGGGCACTCTGCAGGTGACAGGGACCCAGCAGGTCTTGGTGTCAGCTCAGCAATTGCTCAGTTCCCCAAAGAAGCTGAATTCTGCAAATTGCTGCTTTTGCTCTTGAAATGATGTCATCAGGTGGGTGTTTTGGTGTAATACACTGAAAACCAGAGCAGAAATGCTGAAATATTCCCATGATATGCATGGTCTCTGCACCAAACCACCATGACTCAGCCTAAATACATCTGCCGCTTGTTCTCTTGTACTGCCAGCAGATCTTGAAACTACAGTTTAAAAACCATCTTTATGGAGAGATCTTTGTGGTTTAGGCTTAGTCTAAGTGTCTCAAGTAGCTGGGGTTTTTGTTTGGGCCTAATCCATAAGGTCTGATGGCTTTCCTCCTCATCTCAAGATGAATGTGGTAGAAAATATAAATCAAGGAAACGCCTATTGGCCTAGCCTTGCCTTGCCTTGCCTTATTTCCTTCTCATCCTGTTCTCTGTCCCAGACTCTCTCACTAAGCCCTCGTCTGGCTGCATGTCTCTTCTTTCCTCTCTCCTTTTCTCAAACTCTCCTGCTTCCTGGCTTTGTCTTTCAATTCCTCCATTTCAGTCCTGCAGCCCGGCACTACTTTTTCCTCTTGCCTCCCTTTGGCCTGCTCCCTTGGCTTTCTCCCTCTGTTCCATATCCTTCTTCCCGTCTTCTCTCTTGGAGACTTTCGGCAACTTTGGACCCAAGCCTGGGGATGTTTTGGCAACTTTTCAGAGGCCTCGCTGGTGACAGGGGGGACAGCAGGCAGTGACAGGCCCGGGGCTGACAGGCTCCCCCTCCCCTAGCGGGCGCTCGGCTGCCACACCCAGCTGACATAGAACCTTTGTCACAATGCCCGCGACCGTGGTGAGGATGCTGGCACTCTGCAGGTGACAGGGACCCAGCAGGACTTGGTGTCAGCTCAGCAATTGCTCAGTTCCCCAAAGAAGCTGAATTCTGCAAATTGCTGCTTTTGCTCTTGAAATGATGTCATCAGGTGGGTGTTTTGGTGTAATACACTGAAAACCAGAGCACAAATGCTGAAATATTCCCATGATATGCATGGTCTCTGCACCAAACCACCATGACTCACCCTAAGTACATCTGCCGCTTTTTCTTTTGTACTGCCAGAAGATTGTGGAAGTACAGTATAAAAACCATCTTTATGGAGAGATCTTTGTGGTTTAGGCTTAGTCTAAGTGTCTCAAGTAGCTGGGGTTTTTGTTTGGGCCTAATCCATAAGGTCTGATGGCTTTCCTCCTCATCTCCAGATGAATGTGGTAGAAAATATAAATCAAGGAAACGTCCTTTGGCCTAGCCTTGCCTTGCCTTGCCTTATTTCCTTCTCATCCTGTTCTCTGTCCCAGCCTCTCTCACTAAGCCCTCGTCTGGCTGCATGTCTCTTCTTTCCTCTCTCCTTTTCTCAAACTCTCCTGCTTCCTGGCTTTCCTCTTTCAATTCCTCCATTTCAGTCCTGCAGCCCGGCACTACTTTTTCCTCTTGCCTCCCTTTGGCCTGCTACCTTGGCTTTCTCCCTCTGTTCCATATCCTTCTTCCCGACTTGTCTCTTGGAGACTTTTGGCCACTTTGCACCCAAGTCTAGGGATGTTTTGGCAACTTTTCAGAGGCCTCGCTGGTGACAGGGGGGACAGCAGGCAGTGACAGGCCCGGGGCTGACAGGCTCCCCCTCCCCTAGCGGACGCTCGGCTGCCACGCCCAGCTGACATAGAACCTTTGTCACAATGCCCGCTACCGTGGTGAGGATGCGGGCACTCTGCAGGTGACAGGGACCCAGCAGGACTTGGTGTCAGCTCAGCAATTGCTCAGTTCCCCAAAGAAGCTGAATTCTGCAAATTGCTGCTTTTGCTCTTGAAATGATGTCATCAGGTGGGTGTTTTGGTGTAATACACTGAAAACCAGAGCAGAAATGCTGAAATATTCCCATGATATGCATGGTCTCTGCACCAAACCACCATGACTCAGCCTAAATACATCTGCCGCTTGTTCTCTTGTACTGCCAGCAGATTGTGGAGGTACAGTTTAAAAACCATCTTTATGGAGAGATCTTTGTGGTTTAGGCTTAGTCTAAGTGTCTCAAGTAGCTGGGGTTTTTGTTTGGGCCTAATCCATAAGGTCTGATGGCTTTCCTCCTCATCTCAAGATGAATGTGGTAGAAAATATAAATCAAGGAAACGCCTATTGGCCTAGCCTTGCCTTGCCTTGCCTTATTTCCTTCTCATCCTGTTCTCTGTCCCAGACTCTCTCACTAAGCCCTCGTCTGGCTGCATGTCTCTTCTTTCCTCTCTCCTTTTCTCAAACTCTCCTGCTTCCTGGCTTTGTCTTTCAATTCCTCCATTTCAGTCCTGCAGCCCGGCACTACTTTTTCCTCTTGCCTCCCTTTGGCCTGCTCCCTTGGCTTTCTCCCTCTGTTCCATATCCTTCTTCCCGACTTGTCTCTTGGAGACTTTCGGCAACTTTGGACCCAAGCCTGGGGATGTTTTGGCAACTTTTCAGAGGCCTCGCTGGTGACAGGGGGGACAGCAGGCAGTGACAGGCCCGGGGCTGACAGGCTCCCCCTCCCCTAGCGGGCGCTCGGCTGCCACACCCAGCTGACATAGAACCTTTGTCACAATGCCCGCGACCGTGGTGAGGATGCTGGCACTCTGCAGGTGACAGGGACCCAGCAGGACTTGGTGTCAGCTCAGCAATTGCTCAGTTCCCCAAAGAAGCTGAATTCTTCAAATTGCTGCTTTTGCTCTTGAAATGATGTCATCAGGTGGGTGTTTTGGTGTAATACACTGAAAACCAGAGCACAAATGCTGAAATATTCCCATGATATGCATGGTCTCTGCACCAAACCACCATGACTCACCCTAAGTACATCTGCCGCTTTTTCTTTTGTACTGCCAGAAGATTGTGGAAGTACAGTATAAAAACCATCTTTATGGAGAGATCTTTGTGGTTTAGGCTTAGTCTAAGTGTCTCAAGTAGCTGGGGTTTTTGTTTGGGCCTAATCCATAAGGTCTGATGGCTTTCCTCCTCATCTCCAGATGAATGTGGTAGAAAATATAAATCAAGGAAACGTCCTTTGGCCTAGCCTTGCCTTGCCTTGCCTTATTTCCTTCTCATCCTGTTCTCTGTCCCAGCCTCTCTCACTAAGCCCTCGTCTGGCTGCATGTCTCTTCTTTCCTCTCTCCTTTTCTCAAACTCTCCTGCTTCCTGGCTTTCCTCTTTCAATTCCTCCATTTCAGTCCTGCAGCCCGGCACTACTTTTTCCTCTTGCCTCCCTTTGGCCTGCTACCTTGGCTTTCTCCCTCTGTTCCATATCCTTCTTCCCGACTTGTCTCTTGGAGACTTTCGGCAACTTTGCACCCAAGCCTGGGGATGTTTTGGCAACTTTTCAGAGGCCTCGCTGGTGACAGGGGGGACAGCAGGCAGTGACAGGCCCGGGGCTGACAGGCTCCCCCTCCCCTAGCGGACGCTCGGCTGCCACGCCCAGCTGACATAGAACCTTTGTCACAATGCCCGCTACCGTGGTGAGGATGCGGGCACTCTGCAGGTGACAGGGACCCAGCAGGACTTGGTGTCAGCTCAGCAATTGCTCAGTTCCCCAAAGAAGCTGAATTCTTCAAATTGCTGCTTTTGCTCTTGAAATGATGTCATCAGGTGGGTGTTTTGGTGTAATACACTGAAAACCAGAGCAGAAATGCTGAAATATTCCCATGATATGCATGGTCTCTGCACCAAACCACCATGACTCAGCCTAAATACATCTGCCGCTTGTTCTCTTGTACTGCCAGCAGATCTTGAAACTACAGTTTAAAAACCATCTTTATGGAGAGATCTTTGTGGTTTAGGCTTAGTCTAAGTGTCTCAAGTAGCTGGGGTTTTTGTTTGGGCCTAATCCATAAGGTCTGATGGCTTTCCTCCTCATCTCAAGATGAATGTGGTAGAAAATATAAATCAAGGAAACGCCTATTGGCCTAGCCTTGCCTTGCCTTGTTTTATTTCCTTCTCATCCTGTTCTCTGTCCCAGACTCTCTCACTAAGCCCTCGTCTGGCTGCATGTCTCTTCTTTCCTCTCTCCTTTTCTCAAACTCTCCTGCTTCCTGGCTTTGTCTTTCAATTCCTCCATTTCAGTCCTGCAGCCCGGCACTACTTTTTCCTCTTGCCTCCCTTTGGCCTGCTCCCTTGGCTTTCTCCCTCTGTTCCATATCCTTCTTCCCGACTTGTCTCTTGGAGACTTTCGGCAACTTTGGACCCAAGCCTGGGGATGTTTTGGCAACTTTTCAGAGGCCTCGCTGGTGACAGGGGGGACAGCAGGCAGTGACAGGCCCGGGGCTGACAGGCTCCCCCTCCCCTAGCGGGCGCTCGGCTGCCACACCCAGCTGACATAGAACCTTTGTCACAATGCCCGCGACCGTGGTGAGGATGCTGGCACTCTGCAGGTGACAGGGACCCAGCAGGACTTGGTGTCAGCTCAGCAATTGCTCAGTTCCCCAAAGAAGCTGAATTCTTCAAATTGCTGCTTTTGCTCTTGAAATGATGTCATCAGGTGGGTGTTTTGGTGTAATACACTGAAAACCAGAGCACAAATGCTGAAATATTCCCATGATATGCATGGTCTCTGCACCAAACCACCATGACTCACCCTAAGTACATCTGCCGCTTTTTCTTTTGTACTGCCAGAAGATTGTGGAAGTACAGTATAAAAACCATCTTTATGGAGAGATCTTTGTGGTTTAGGCTTAGTCTAAGTGTCTCAAGTAGCTGGGGTTTTTGTTTGGGCCTAATCCATAAGGTCTGATGGCTTTCCTCCTCATCTCCAGATGAATGTGGTAGAAAATATAAATCAAGGAAACGTCCTTTGGCCTAGCCTTGCCTTGCCTTGCCTTATTTCCTTCTCATCCTGTTCTCTGTCCCAGCCTCTCTCACTAAGCCCTCGTCTGGCTGCATGTCTCTTCTTTCCTCTCTCCTTTTCTCAAACTCTCCTGCTTCCTGGCTTTCCTCTTTCAATTCCTCCATTTCAGTCCTGCAGCCCGGCACTACTTTTTCCTCTTGCCTCCCTTTGGCCTGCTACCTTGGCTTTCTCCCTCTGTTCCATATCCTTCTTCCCGACTTGTCTCTTGGAGACTTTTGGCCACTTTGCACCCAAGTCTAGGGATGTTTTGGCAACTTTTCAGAGGCCTCGCTGGTGACAGGGGGGACAGCAGGCAGTGACAGGCCCGGGGCTGACAGGCTCCCCCTCCCCTAGCGGACGCTCGGCTGCCACGCCCAGCTGACATAGAACCTTTGTCACAATGCCCGCTAACGTGGTGAGGATGCGGGCACTCTGCAGGTGACAGGGACCCAGCAGGTCTTGGTGTCAGCTCAGCAATTGCTCAGTTCCCCAAAGAAGCTGAATTCTGCAAATTGCTGCTTTTGCTCTTGAAATGATGTCATCAGGTGGGTGTTTTGGTGTAATACACTGAAAACCAGAGCAGAAATGCTGAAATATTCCCATGATATGCATGGTCTCTGCACCAAACCACCATGACTCAGCCTAAATACATCTGCCGCTTGTTCTCTTGTACTGCCAGCAGATCTTGAAACTACAGTTTAAAAACCATCTTTATGGAGAGATCTTTGTGGTTTAGGCTTAGTCTAAGTGTCTCAAGTAGCTGGGGTTTTTGTTTGGGCCTAATCCATAAGGTCTGATGGCTTTCCTCCTCATCTCAAGATGAATGTGGTAGAAAATATAAATCAAGGAAACGCCTATTGGCCTAGCCTTGCCTTGCCTTGCCTTATTTCCTTCTCATCCTGTTCTCTGTCCCAGACTCTCTCACTAAGCCCTCGTCTGGCTGCATGTCTCTTCTTTCCTCTCTCCTTTTCTCAAACTCTCCTGCTTCCTGGCTTTGTCTTTCAATTCCTCCATTTCAGTCCTGCAGCCCGGCACTACTTTTTCCTCTTGCCTCCCTTTGGCCTGCTCCCTTGGCTTTCTCCCTCTGTTCCATATCCTTCTTCCCGACTTGTCTCTTGGAGACTTTCGGCAACTTTGGACCCAAGCCTGGGGATGTTTTGGCAACTTTTCAGAGGCCTCGCTGGTGACAGGGGGGACAGCAGGCAGTGACAGGCCCGGGGCTGACAGGCTCCCCCTCCCCTAGCGGGCGCTCGGCTGCCACACCCAGCTGACATAGAACCTTTGTCACAATGCCCGCGACCGTGGTGAGGATGCTGGCACTCTGCAGGTGACAGGGACCCAGCAGGACTTGGTGTCAGCTCAGCAATTGCTCAGTTCCCCAAAGAAGCTGAATTCTTCAAATTGCTGCTTTTGCTCTTGAAATGATGTCATCAGGTGGGTGTTTTGGTGTAATACACTGAAAACCAGAGCACAAATGCTGAAATATTCCCATGATATGCATGGTCTCTGCACCAAACCACCATGACTCACCCTAAGTACATCTGCCGCTTTTTCTTTTGTACTGCCAGAAGATTGTGGAAGTACAGTATAAAAACCATCTTTATGGAGAGATCTTTGTGGTTTAGGCTTAGTCTAAGTGTCTCAAGTAGCTGGGGTTTTTGTTTGGGCCTAATCCATAAGGTCTGATGGCTTTCCTCCTCATCTCAAGATGAATGTGGTAGAAAATATAAATCAAGGAAACGCCTATTGGCCTAGCCTTGCCTTGCCTTGCCTTATTTCCTTCTCATCCTGTTCTCTGTCCCAGACTCTCTCACTAAGCCCTCGTCTGGCTGCATGTCTCTTCTTTCCTCTCTCCTTTTCTCAAACTCTCCTGCTTCCTGGCTTTCCTCTTTCAATTCCTCCATTTCAGTCCTGCAGCCCGGCACTACTTTTTCCTCTTGCCTCCCTTTGGCCTGCTCCCTTGGCTTTCTCCCTCTGTTCCATATCCTTCTTCCCGACTTGTCTCTTGGAGACTTTCGGCAACTTTGGACCCAAGCCTGGGGATGTTTTGGCAACTTTTCAGAGGCCTCGCTGGTGACAGGGGGGACAGCAGGCAGTGACAGGCCCGGGGCTGACAGGCTCCCCCTCCCCTAGCGGGCGCTCGGCTGCCACACCCAGCTGACATAGAACCTTTGTCACAATGCCCGCGACCGTGGTGAGGATGCTGGCACTCTGCAGGTGACAGGGACCCAGCAGGACTTGGTGTCAGCTCAGCAATTGCTCAGTTCCCCAAAGAAGCTGAATTCTGCAAATTGCTGCTTTTGCTCTTGAAATGATGTCATCAGGTGGGTGTTTTGGTGTAATACACTGAAAACCAGAGCACAAATGCTGAAATATTCCCATGATATGCATGGTCTCTGCACCAAACCACCATGACTCACCCTAAGTACATCTGCAGCTTTTTCTTTTGTACTGCCAGAAGATTGTGGAAGTACAGTATAAAAACCATCTTTATGGAGAGATCTTTGTGGTTTAGGCTTAGTCTAAGTGTCTCAAGTAGCTGGGGTTTTTGTTTGGGCCTAATCCATAAGGTCTGATGGCTTTCCTCCTCATCTCCAGATGAATGTGGTAGAAAATATAAATCAAGGAAACGTCCTTTGGCCTAGCCTTGCCTTGCCTTGCCTTATTTCCTTCTCATCCTGTTCTCTGTCCCAGCCTCTCTCACTAAGCCCTCGTCTGGCTGCATGTCTCTTCTTTCCTCTCTCCTTTTCTCAAACTCTCCTGCTTCCTGGCTTTCCTCTTTCAATTCCTCCATTTCAGTCCTGCAGCCCGGCACTACTTTTTCCTCTTGCCTCCCTTTGGCCTGCTCCCTTGGCTTTCTCCCTCTGTTCCATATCCTTCTTCCCGACTTGTCTCTTGGAGACTTTCGGCAACTTTGGACCCAAGCCTGGGGATGTTTTGGCAACTTTTCAGAGGCCTCGCTGGTGACAGGGGGGACAGCAGGCAGTGACAGGCCCGGGGCTGACAGGCTCCCCCTCCCCTAGCGGGCGCTCGGCTGCCACACCCAGCTGACATAGAACCTTTGTCACAATGCCCGCGACCGTGGTGAGGATGCTGGCACTCTGCAGGTGACAGGGACCCAGCAGGACTTGGTGTCAGCTCAGCAATTGCTCAGTTCCCCAAAGAAGCTGAATTCTGCAAATTGCTGCTTTTGCTCTTGAAATGATGTCATCAGGTGGGTGTTTTGGTGTAATACACTGAAAACCAAAGCACAAATGCTGAAATATTCCCATGATATGCATGGTCTCTGCACCAAACCACCATGACTCACCCTAAGTACATCTGCCGCTTTTTCTTTTGTACTGCCAGAAGATTGTGGAAGTACAGTATAAAAACCATCTTTATGGAGAGATCTTTGTGGTTTAGGCTTAGTCTAAGTGTCTCAAGTAGCTGGGGTTTTTGTTTGGGCCTAATCCATAAGGTCTGATGGCTTTCCTCCTCATCTCCAGATGAATGTGGTAGAAAATATAAATCAAGGAAACGTCCTTTGGCCTAGCCTTGCCTTGCCTTGCCTTATTTCCTTCTCATCCTGTTCTCTGTCCCAGCCTCTCTCACTAAGCCCTCGTCTGGCTGCATGTCTCTTCTTTCCTCTCTCCTTTTCTCAAACTCTCCTGCTTCCTGGCTTTCCTCTTTCAATTCCTCCATTTCAGTCCTGCAGCCCGGCACTACTTTTTCCTCTTGCCTCCCTTTGGCCTGCTACCTTGGCTTTCTCCCTCTGTTCCATATCCTTCTTCCCGACTTGTCTCTTGGAGACTTTTGGCCACTTTGCACCCAAGTCTAGGGATGTTTTGGCAACTTTTCAGAGGCCTCGCTGGTGACAGGGGGGACAGCAGGCAGTGACAGGCCCGGGGCTGACAGGCTCCCCCTCCCCTAGCGGACGCTCGGCTGCCACGCCCAGCTGACATAGAACCTTTGTCACAATGCCCGCTACCGTGGTGAGGATGCGGGCACTCTGCAGGTGACAGGGACCCAGCAGGACTTGCTGTCAGCTCAGCAATTGCTCAGTTCCCCAAAGAAGCTGAATTCTGCAAATTGCTGCTTTTGCTCTTGAAATGATGTCATCAGGTGGGTGTTTTGGTGTAATACACTGAAAACCAGAGCAGAAATGCTGAAATATTCCCATGATATGCATGGTCTCTGCACCAAACCACCATGACTCAGCCTAAATACATCTGCCGCTTGTTCTCTTGTACTGCCAGCAGATTGTGGAGGTACAGTTTAAAAACCATCTTTATGGAGAGATCTTTGTGGTTTAGGCTTAGTCTAAGTGTCTCAAGTAGCTGGGGTTTTTGTTTGGGCCTAATCCATAAGGTCTGATGGCTTTCCTCCTCATCTCAAGATGAATGTGGTAGAAAATATAAATCAAGGAAACGCCTATTGGCCTAGCCTTGCCTTGCCTTGCCTTATTTCCTTCTCATCCTGTTCTCTGTCCCAGACTCTCTCACTAAGCCCTCGTCTGGCTGCATGTCTCTTCTTTCCTCTCTCCTTTTCTCAAACTCTCCTGCTTCCTGGCTTTGTCTTTCAATTCCTCCATTTCAGTCCTGCAGCCCGGCACTACTTTTTCCTCTTGCCTCCCTTTGGCCTGCTCCCTTGGCTTTCTCCCTCTGTTCCATATCCTTCTTCCCGACTTGTCTCTTGGAGACTTTCGGCAACTTTGGACCCAAGCCTGGGGATGTTTTGGCAACTTTTCAGAGGCCTCGCTGGTGACAGGGGGGACAGCAGGCAGTGACAGGCCCGGGGCTGACAGGCTCCCCCTCCCCTAGCGGGCGCTCGGCTGCCACACCCAGCTGACATAGAACCTTTGTCACAATGCCCGCGACCGTGGTGAGGATGCTGGCACTCTGCAGGTGACAGGGACCCAGCAGGACTTGGTGTCAGCTCAGCAATTGCTCAGTTCCCCAAAGAAGCTGAATTCTTCAAATTGCTGCTTTTGCTCTTGAAATGATGTCATCAGGTGGGTGTTTTGGTGTAATACACTGAAAACCAGAGCACAAATGCTGAAATATTCCCATGATATGCATGGTCTCTGCACCAAACCACCATGACTCACCCTAAGTACATCTGCCGCTTTTTCTTTTGTACTGCCAGAAGATTGTGGAAGTACAGTATAAAAACCATCTTTATGGAGAGATCTTTGTGGTTTAGGCTTAGTCTAAGTGTCTCAAGTAGCTGGGGTTTTTGTTTGGGCCTAATCCATAAGGTCTGATGGCTTTCCTCCTCATCTCCAGATGAATGTGGTAGAAAATATAAATCAAGGAAACGTCCTTTGGCCTAGCCTTGCCTTGCCTTGCCTTATTTCCTTCTCATCCTGTTCTCTGTCCCAGCCTCTCTCACTAAGCCCTCGTCTGGCTGCATGTCTCTTCTTTCCTCTCTCCTTTTCTCAAACTCTCCTGCTTCCTGGCTTTCCTCTTTCAATTCCTCCATTTCAGTCCTGCAGCCCGGCACTACTTTTTCCTCTTGCCTCCCTTTGGCCTGCTACCTTGGCTTTCTCCCTCTGTTCCATATCCTTCTTCCCGACTTGTCTCTTGGAGACTTTCGGCAACTTTGCACCCAAGCCTGGGGATGTTTTGGCAACTTTTCAGAGGCCTCGCTGGTGACAGGGGGGACAGCAGGCAGTGACAGGCCCGGGGCTGACAGGCTCCCCCTCCCCTAGCGGGCGCTCGGCTGCCACACCCAGCTGACATAGAACCTTTGTCACAATGCCCGCGACCGTGGTGAGGATGCTGGCACTCTGCAGGTGACAGGGACCCAGCAGGACTTGGTGTCAGCTCAGCAATTGCTCAGTTCCCCAAAGAAGCTGAATTCTTCAAATTGCTGCTTTTGCTCTTGAAATGATGTCATCAGGTGGGTGTTTTGGTGTAATACACTGAAAACCAGAGCACAAATGCTGAAATATTCCCATGATATGCATGGTCTCTGCACCAAACCACCATGACTCACCCTAAGTACATCTGCCGCTTTTTCTTTTGTACTGCCAGAAGATTGTGGAAGTACAGTATAAAAACCATCTTTATGGAGAGATCTTTGTGGTTTAGGCTTAGTCTAAGTGTCTCAAGTAGCTGGGGTTTTTGTTTGGGCCTAATCCATAAGGTCTGATGGCTTTCCTCCTCATCTCCAGATGAATGTGGTAGAAAATATAAATCAAGGAAACGTCCTTTGGCCTAGCCTTGCCTTGCCTTGCCTTATTTCCTTCTCATCCTGTTCTCTGTCCCAGCCTCTCTCACTAAGCCCTCGTCTGGCTGCATGTCTCTTCTTTCCTCTCTCCTTTTCTCAAACTCTCCTGCTTCCTGGCTTTCCTCTTTCAATTCCTCCATTTCAGTCCTGCAGCCCGGCACTACTTTTTCCTCTTGCCTCCCTTTGGCCTGCTACCTTGGCTTTCTCCCTCTGTTCCATATCCTTCTTCCCGACTTGTCTCTTGGAGACTTTTGGCCACTTTGCACCCAAGTCTAGGGATGTTTTGGCAACTTTTCAGAGGCCTCGCTGGTGACAGGGGGGACAGCAGGCAGTGACAGGCCCGGGGCTGACAGGCTCCCCCTCCCCTAGCGGACGCTCGGCTGCCACGCCCAGCTGACATAGAACCTTTGTCACAATGCCCGCTAACGTGGTGAGGATGCGGGCACTCTGCAGGTGACAGGGACCCAGCAGGTCTTGGTGTCAGCTCAGCAATTGCTCAGTTCCCCAAAGAAGCTGAATTCTGCAAATTGCTGCTTTTGCTCTTGAAATGATGTCATCAGGTGGGTGTTTTGGTGTAATACACTGAAAACCAGAGCAGAAATGCTGAAATATTCCCATGATATGCATGGTCTCTGCACCAAACCACCATGACTCAGCCTAAATACATCTGCCGCTTGTTCTCTTGTACTGCCAGCAGATCTTGAAACTACAGTTTAAAAACCATCTTTATGGAGAGATCTTTGTGGTTTAGGCTTAGTCTAAGTGTCTCAAGTAGCTGGGGTTTTTGTTTGGGCCTAATCCATAAGGTCTGATGGCTTTCCTCCTCATCTCAAGATGAATGTGGTAGAAAATATAAATCAAGGAAACGCCTATTGGCCTAGCCTTGCCTTGCCTTGCCTTATTTCCTTCTCATCCTGTTCTCTGTCCCAGACTCTCTCACTAAGCCCTCGTCTGGCTGCATGTCTCTTCTTTCCTCTCTCCTTTTCTCAAACTCTCCTGCTTCCTGGCTTTGTCTTTCAATTCCTCCATTTCAGTCCTGCAGCCCGGCACTACTTTTTCCTCTTGCCTCCCTTTGGCCTGCTCCCTTGGCTTTCTCCCTCTGTTCCATATCCTTCTTCCCGACTTGTCTCTTGGAGACTTTCGGCAACTTTGGACCCAAGCCTGGGGATGTTTTGGCAACTTTTCAGAGGCCTCGCTGGTGACAGGGGGGACAGCAGGCAGTGACAGGCCCGGGGCTGACAGGCTCCCCCTCCCCTAGCGGGCGCTCGGCTGCCACACCCAGCTGACATAGAACCTTTGTCACAATGCCCGCGACCGTGGTGAGGATGCTGGCACTCTGCAGGTGACAGGGACCCAGCAGGACTTGGTGTCAGCTCAGCAATTGCTCAGTTCCCCAAAGAAGCTGAATTCTTCAAATTGCTGCTTTTGCTCTTGAAATGATGTCATCAGGTGGGTGTTTTGGTGTAATACACTGAAAACCAGAGCACAAATGCTGAAATATTCCCATGATATGCATGGTCTCTGCACCAAACCACCATGACTCACCCTAAGTACATCTGCCGCTTTTTCTTTTGTACTGCCAGCTGATTGTGGAAGTACAGTATAAAAACCATCTTTATGGAGAGATCTTTGTGGTTTAGGCTTAGTCTAAGTGTCTCAAGTAGCCGGGGCTTTTGTTTGGGCCTAATCCATAAGGTCTGATGGCTTTCCTCCTCATCTCAAGATGAATGTGGTAGAAAATATAAATCAAGGAAACGCCTATTGGCCTAGCCTTGCCTTGCCTTGCCTTATTTCCTTCTCATCCTGTTCTCTGTCCCAGCCTCTCTCACTAACCCCTCGTCTGGCTGCATGTCTCTTCTTTCCTCTCTCCTTTTCTCAAACTCTCCTGCTTCCTGGCTTTCCTCTTTCAATTCCTCCATTTCAGTCCTGCAGTCCGGCACTACTTTTTCCTCTTGCCTCCCTTTGGCCTGCTCCCTTGGCTTTCTCCCTCTGTTCCATATCCTTCTTCCCGACTTGTCTCTTGGAGACTTTGGGCCACTTTGGAGCCAAGTCTGGGGATGTTTTGGAAACTTTTCAGAGGCCTCGCTAGTGACAGGGGGGTCAGCAGGCAGTGACAGGCCCGGGGCTGACAGGCTCTTCCTCCCCTAGCGGGCGCTCGGCTGCCACACCCAGCTGACATAGAACCTTTGTCACAATGCCCGCTACCGTGGTGAGGTTACCGGCACTCTGCAGGTGACAGGGACCCAGCAGGACTTGGTGTCAGCTCAGCAATTGCTCAGTTCCCCAAAGAAGCTGAATTCTGCAAATTGCTGCTTTTGCTCTTGAAATGATGTCATCAGGTGGGTGTTTTGGTGTAATACACTGAAAACCAGAGCAGAAATGCTGAAATATTCCCATGATATGCATGGTCTCTGCACCAAACCACCATGACTCAGTCTAAATACAACTGCCGCTTGTTCTTTTGTACTGCCAGAAGATTGTGGAAGTAAAGTATAAAAACCATCTTTATGGAGAGATCTTTGTGGTTTAGGCTTAGTCTAAGTGTCTCAAGTAGCCGGGGCTTTTGTTTGGGCCTAATCCATAAGGTCTGATGGCTTTCCTCCTCATCTCCAGATGAATGTGATAGAAAATATAAATCAAGGAAACGTCCTTTGGCCTAGCCTTGCCTTGCCTTGCCTTATTTCCTTCTCATCCTGTTCTCTGTCCCAGCCTCTCTCACTAAGCCCTCGTCTGGCTGCATGTCTCTTCTTTCCTCTCTCCTTTTCTCAAACTCTCCTGCTTCCTGGCTTTGTCTTTCAATTCCTCCATTTCAGTCCTGCAGCCCGGCACTACTTTTTCCTCTTGCCACCCTTTGGCCTGCTCCCTTGGCTTTCTCCCTCTGTTCCATATCCTTCTTCCCGTCTTGTCTCTTGGAGACTTTGGGCCACTTTGCACCCAAGTCTGGGGATGTTTTGGAAACTTTTCAGAGGCCTCGCTGGTGACAGGGGGGACAGCAGGCAGTGACAGGCCCGGGGCTGACAGGCTCCCCCTCCCCTAGCGGGCGCTCGGCTGCCACGCCCAGCTGACATAGAACCTTTGTCACAATGCCCGCTACCGTGGTGAGGATGCGGGCACTCTGCAGGTGACAGGGACCCAGCAGGTCTTGGTGTCAGCTCAGCAATTGCTCAGTTCCCCAAAGAAGCTGAATTCTGCAAATTGCTGCTTTTGCTCTTGAAATGATGTCATCAGGTGGGTGTTTTGGTGTAATACACTGAAAACCAGAGCAGAAATGCTGAAATATTCCCATGATATGCATGGTCTCTGCACCAAACCACCATGACTCAGCCTAAATACATCTGCCGCTTGTTCTCTTGTACTGCCAGCAGATTGTGGAGGTACAGTTTAAAAACCATCTTTATGGAGAGATCTTTGTGGTTTAGGCTTAGTCTAAGTGTCTCAAGTAGCTGGGGTTTTTGTTTGGGCCTAATCCATAAGGTCTGATGGCTTTCCTCCTCATCTCCAGATGAATGTGGTAGAAAATATAAATCAAGGAAACGTCCTTTGGCCTAGCCTTGCCTTGCCTTGCCTTATTTCCTTCTCATCCTGTTCTCTGTCCCAGCCTCTCTCACTAACCCCTCGTCTGGCTGCATGTCTCTTCTTTCCTCTCTCCTTTTCTCAAACTCTCCTGCTTCCTGGCTTTCCTCTTTCAATTCCTCCATTTCAGTCCTGCAGCCCGGCACTACTTTTTCCTCTTGCCTCCCTTTGGCCTGCTACCTTGGCTTTCTCCCTCTGTTCCATATCCTTCTTCCCGACTTGTCTCTTGGAGACTTTTGGCCACTTTGCACCCAAGTCTAGGGATGTTTTGGCAACTTTTCAGAGGCCTCGCTGGTGACAGGGGGGACAGCAGGCAGTGACAGGCCCGGGGCTGACAGGCTCCCCCTCCCCTAGCGGACGCTCGGCTGCCACGCCCAGCTGACATAGAACCTTTGTCACAATGCCCGCTACCGTGGTGAGGATGCGGGCACTCTGCAGGTGACAGGGACCCAGCAGGACTTGGTGTCAGCTCAGCAATTGCTCAGTTCCCCAAAGAAGCTGAATTCTGCAAATTGCTGCTTTTGCTCTTGAAATGATGTCATCAGGTGGGTGTTTTGGTGTAATACACTGAAAACCAGAGCAGAAATGCTGAAATATTCCCATGATATGCATGGTCTCTGCACCAAACCACCATGACTCAGCCTAAATACAACTGCCGCTTGTTCTCTTGTACTGCCAGCAGATCTTGAAACTACAGTTTAAAAACCATCTTTATGGAGAGATCTTTGTGGTTTAGGCTTAGTCTAAGTGTCTCAAGTAGCTGGGGTTTTTGTTTGGGCCTAATCCATAAGGTCTGATGGCTTTCCTCCTCATCTCAAGATTAATGTGGTAGAAAATATAAATCAAGGAAACGTCCTTTGGCCTAGCCTTGCCTTGCCTTGCCTTATTTCCTTCTCATCCTGTTCTCTGTCCCAGTCTCTCTCACTAACTCCTCGTCTGGCTGCATGTCTCTTCTTTCCTCTCTCCTTTTCTCAAACTCTCCTGCTTCCTGGCTTTGTCTTTCACTTCCTCCATTTCAGTCCTGCAGCCCGGCACTACTTTTTCCTCTTGCCTCCCTTTGTCCTTCTCCCTTGGCTTTCTCCCTCTGTTCCATATCCTTCTTCCCGACTTGTCTCTTGGAGACTTTTGGCCACTTTGCACCCAAGTCTGGGCATGTTTTGGAAACTTTTCAGAGGCCTCGCTGGTGACAGGGGGGACAGCAGGCAGTGACAGGCCCGGGGCTGACAGGCTCCCCCTCCCCTAGAGGGCGCTCGGCTGCCACACCCAGCTGACGTAGAACCTTTGTCACAATGCCAGCTACCGTGGTGATGATGCGGGCACTCTGCAGGTGACAGGGACCCAGCAGGTCTTGGTGTCAGCTCAGCAATTGCTCAGTTCCCCAAAGAAGCTGAATTCTGCAAATTGCTGCTTTTGCTCTTGAAATGATGTCATCAGGTGGGTGTTTTGGTGTAATACACTGAAAACCAGAGCAGAAATGCTGAAATATTCCCATGATATGCATGGTCTCTGCACCAAACCACCATGACTCACCCTAAGTACATCTGCCGCTTTTTCTTTTGTACTGCCAGAAGATTGTGGAAGTACAGTATAAAAACCATCTTTATGGAGAGATCTTTGTGGTTTAGGCTTAGTCTAAGTGTCTCAAGTAGCCGGGGCTTTTGTTTGGGCCTAATCCATAAGGTCTGATGGCTTTCCTCCTCATCTCAAGATGAATGTGGTAGAAAATATAAATCAAGGAAACGCCTATTGGCCTAGCCTTGCCTTGCCTTGCCTTATTTCCTTCTCATCCTGTTCTCTGTCCCAGACTCTCTCACTAACCCCTCGTCTGGCTGCATGTCTCTTCTTTCCTCTCTCCTTTTCTCAAACTCTCCTGCTTCCTGGCTTTCCTCTTTCAATTCCTCCATTTCAGTCCTGCAGTCCGGCACTACTTTTTCCTCTTGCCTCCCTTTGGCCTGCTCCCTTGGCTTTCTCCCTCTGTTCCATATCCTTCTTCCCGACTTGTCTCTTGGAGACTTTGGGCCACTTTGGAGCCAAGTCTGGGGATGTTTGGAAACTTTTCAGAGGCCTCGCTGGTGACAGGGGGGTCAGCAGGCAGTGACAGGCCCGGGGCTGACAGGCTCCCCCTCCCCTAGCGGGCGCTCGGCTGCCACACCCAGCTGACATAGAACCTTTGTCACAATGCCCGCTACCGTGGTGAGGTTGCCGGCACTCTGCAGGTGACAGGGACCCAGCAGGACTTGGTGTCAGCTCAGCAATTGCTCAGTTCCCCAAAGAAGCTGAATTCTGCAAATTGCTGCTTTTGCTCTTGAAATGATGTCATCAGGTGGGTGTTTTGGTGTAATACACTGAAAACCAGAGCAGAAATGCTGAAATATTCCCATGATATGCATGGTCTCTGCACCAAACCACCATGACTCAGCCTAAATACAACTGCCGCTTGTTCTTTTGTACTGCCAGAAGATTGTGGAAGTAAAGTATAAAAACCATCTTTATGGAGAGATCTTTGTGGTTTAGGCTTAGTCTAAGTGTCTCAAGTAGCCGGGGCTTTTGTTTGGGCCTAATCCATAAGGTCTGATGGCTTTCCTCCTCATCTCCAGATGAATGTGATAGAAAATATAAATCAAAGAAACGTCCTTTGGCCTAGCCTTGCCTTGCCTTGCCTTATTTCCTTCTCATCCTGTTCTCTGTCCCAGCCTCTCTCACTAAGCCCTCGTCTGGCTGCATGTCTCTTCTTTCCTCTCTCCTTTTCTCAAACTCTCCTGCTTCCTGGCTTTGTCTTTCAATTCCTCCATTTCAGTCCTGCAGCCCGGCACTACTTTTTCCTCTTGCCACCCTTTGGCCTGCTCCCTTGGCTTTCTCCCTCTGTTCCATATCCTTCTTCCCGACTTGTCTCTTGGAGACTTTGGGCCACTTTGCACCCAAGTCTGGGGATGTTTTGGAAACTTTTCAGAGGCCTCGCTGGTGACAGGGGGGACAGCAGGCAGTGACAGGCCCGGGGCTGACAGGCTCCCCCTCCCCTAGCGGGCGCTCGGCTGCCACGCCCAGCTGACATAGAACCTTTGTCACAATGCCCGCTACCGTGGTGAGGATGCGGGCACTCTGCAGGTGACAGGGACCCAGCAGGTCTTGGTGTCAGCTCAGCAATTGCTCAGTTCCCCAAAGAAGCTGAATTCTGCAAATTGCTGCTTTTGCTCTTGAAATGATGTCATCAGGTGGGTGTTTTGGTGTAATACACTGAAAACCAGAGCAGAAATGCTGAAATATTCCCATGATATGCATGGTCTCTGCACCAAACCACCATGACTCAGCCTAAATACATCTGCCGCTTGTTCTCTTGTACTGCCAGCAGATTGTGGAGGTACAGTTTAAAAACCATCTTTATGGAGAGATCTTTGTGGTTTAGGCTTAGTCTAAGTGTCTCAAGTAGCTGGGGTTTTTGTTTGGGCCTAATCCATAAGGTCTGATGGCTTTCCTCCTCATCTCCAGATGAATGTGGTAGAAAATATAAATCAAGGAAACGTCCATTGGCCTAGCCTTGCCTTGCCTTGCCTTATTTCCTTCTCATCCTGTTCTCTGTCCCAGCCTCTCTCACTAACCCCTCGTCTGGCTGCATGTCTCTTCTTTCCTCTCTCCTTTTCTCAAACTCTCCTGCTTCCTGGCTTTCCTCTTTCAATTCCTCCATTTCAGTCCTGCAGCCCGGCACTACTTTTTCCTCTTGCCTCCCTTTGGCCTGCTACCTTGGCTTTCTCCCTCTGTTCCATATCCTTCTTCCCGACTTGTCTCTTGGAGACTTTTGGCCACTTTGCACCCAAGTCTAGGGATGTTTTGGCAACTTTTCAGAGGCCTCGCTGGTGACAGGGGGGACAGCAGGCAGTGACAGGCCCGGGGCTGACAGGCTCCCCCTCCCCTAGCGGACGCTCGGCTGCCACGCCCAGCTGACATAGAACCTTTGTCACAATGCCCGCTACCGTGGTGAGGATGCGGGCACTCTGCAGGTGACAGGGACCCAGCAGGACTTGGTGTCAGCTCAGCAATTGCTCAGTTCCCCAAAGAAGCTGAATTCTGCAAATTGCTGCTTTTGCTCTTGAAATGATGTCATCAGGTGGGTGTTTTGGTGTAATACACTGAAAACCAGAGCAGAAATGCTGAAATATTCCCATGATATGCATGGTCTCTGCACCAAACCACCATGACTCAGCCTAAATACAACTGCCGCTTGTTCTCTTGTACTGCCAGCAGATCTTGAAACTACAGTTTAAAAACCATCTTTATGGAGAGATCTTTGTGGTTTAGGCTTAGTCTAAGTGTCTCAAGTAGCTGGGGTTTTTGTTTGGGCCTAATCCATAAGGTCTGATGGCTTTCCTCCTCATCTCAAGATTAATGTGGTAGAAAATATAAATCAAGGAAACGTCCTTTGGCCTAGCCTTGCCTTGCCTTGCCTTATTTCCTTCTCATCCTGTTCTCTGTCCCAGTCTCTCTCACTAACTCCTCGTCTGGCTGCATGTCTCTTCTTTCCTCTCTCCTTTTCTCAAACTCTCCTGCTTCCTGGCTTTGTCTTTCACTTCCTCCATTTCAGTCCTGCAGCCCGGCACTACTTTTTCCTCTTGCCTCCCTTTGTCCTTCTCCCTTGGCTTTCTCCCTCTGTTCCATATCCTTCTTCCCGACTTGTCTCTTGGAGACTTTTGGCCACTTTGCACCCAAGTCTGGGCATGTTTTGGAAACTTTTCAGAGGCCTCGCTGGTGACAGGGGGGACAGCAGGCAGTGACAGGCCCGGGGCTGACAGGCTCCCCCTCCCCTAGAGGGCGCTCGGCTGCCACACCCAGCTGACGTAGAACCTTTGTCACAATGCCAGCTACCGTGGTGATGATGCGGGCACTCTGCAGGTGACAGGGACCCAGCAGGTCTTGGTGTCAGCTCAGCAATTGCTCAGTTCCCCAAAGAAGCTGAATTCTGCAAATTGCTGCTTTTGCTCTTGAAATGATGTCATCAGGTGGGTGTTTTGCTGTAATACACTGAAAACCAGAGCAGAAATGCTGAAATATTCCCATGATATGCATGGTCTCTGCACCAAACCACCATGACTCACCCTAAGTACATCTGCCGCTTTTTCTTTTGTACTGCCAGAAGATTGTGGAAGTACAGTATAAAAACCATCTTTATGGAGAGATCTTTGTGGTTTAGGCTTAGTCTAAGTGTCTCAAGTAGCCGGGGCTTTTGTTTGGGCCTAATCCATAAGGTCTGATGGCTTTCCTCCTCATCTCAAGATGAATGTGGTAGAAAATATAAATCAAGGAAACGCCTATTGGCCTAGCCTTGCCTTGCCTTGCCTTATTTCCTTCTCATCCTGTTCTCTGTCCCAGACTCTCTCACTAACCCCTCGTCTGGCTGCATGTCTCTTCTTTCCTCTCTCCTTTTCTCAAACTCTCCTGCTTCCTGGCTTTCCTCTTTCAATTCCTCCATTTCAGTCCTGCAGTCCGGCACTACTTTTTCCTCTTGCCTCCCTTTGGCCTGCTCCCTTGGCTTTCTCCCTCTGTTCCATATCCTTCTTCCCGACTTGTCTCTTGGAGACTTTGGGCCACTTTGGAGCCAAGTCTGGGGATGTTTGGAAACTTTTCAGAGGCCTCGCTGGTGACAGGGGGGTCAGCAGGCAGTGACAGGCCCGGGGCTGACAGGCTCCCCCTCCCCTAGCGGGCGCTCGGCTGCCACACCCAGCTGACATAGAACCTTTGTCACAATGCCCGCTACCGTGGTGAGGTTGCCGGCACTCTGCAGGTGACAGGGACCCAGCAGGACTTGGTGTCAGCTCAGCAATTGCTCAGTTCCCCAAAGAAGCTGAATTCTGCAAATTGCTGCTTTTGCTCTTGAAATGATGTCATCAGGTGGGTGTTTTGGTGTAATACACTGAAAACCAGAGCAGAAATGCTGAAATATTCCCATGATATGCATGGTCTCTGCACCAAACCACCATGACTCAGCCTAAATACAACTGCCGCTTGTTCTTTTGTACTGCCAGAAGATTGTGGAAGTAAAGTATAAAAACCATCTTTATGGAGAGATCTTTGTGGTTTAGGCTTAGTCTAAGTGTCTCAAGTAGCCGGGGCTTTTGTTTGGGCCTAATCCATAAGGTCTGATGGCTTTCCTCCTCATCTCCAGATGAATGTGATAGAAAATATAAATCAAAGAAACGTCCTTTGGCCTAGCCTTGCCTTGCCTTGCCTTATTTCCTTCTCATCCTGTTCTCTGTCCCAGCCTCTCTCACTAAGCCCTCGTCTGGCTGCATGTCTCTTCTTTCCTCTCTCCTTTTCTCAAACTCTCCTGCTTCCTGGCTTTGTCTTTCAATTCCTCCATTTCAGTCCTGCAGCCCGGCACTACTTTTTCCTCTTGCCACCCTTTGGCCTGCTCCCTTGGCTTTCTCCCTCTGTTCCATATCCTTCTTCCCGACTTGTCTCTTGGAGACTTTGGGCCACTTTGCACCCAAGTCTGGGGATGTTTTGGAAACTTTTCAGAGGCCTCGCTGGTGACAGGGGGGACAGCAGGCAGTGACAGGCCCGGGGCTGACAGGCTCCCCCTCCCCTAGCGGGCGCTCGGCTGCCACGCCCAGCTGACATAGAACCTTTGTCACAATGCCCGCTACCGTGGTGATGATGCGGGCACTCTGCAGGTGACAGGGACCCAGCAGGTCTTGGTGTCAGCTCAGCAATTGCTCAGTTCCCCAAAGAAGCTGAATTCTGCAAATTGCTGCTTTTGCTCTTGAAATGATGTCATCAGGTGGGTGTTTTAGTGTAATACACTGAAAACCAGAGCAGAAATGCTGAAATATTCCCATGATATGCATGGTCTCTGCACCAAACCACCATGACTCAGCCTAAATACATCTGCCGCTTGTTCTCTTGTACTGCCAGCAGATTGTGGAGGTACAGTTTAAAAACCATCTTTATGGAGAGATCTTTGTGGTTTAGGCTTAGTCTAAGTGTCTCAAGTAGCTGGGGTTTTTGTTTGGGCCTAATCCATAAGGTCTGATGGCTTTCCTCCTCATCTCCAGATGAATGTGGTAGAAAATATAAATCAAGGAAACGTCCTTTGGCCTAGCCTTGCCTTGCCTTGCCTTATTTCCTTCTCATCCTGTTCTCTGTCCCAGCCTCTCTCACTAACCCCTCGTCTGGCTGCATGTCTCTTCTTTCCTCTCTCCTTTTCTCAAACTCTCCTGCTTCCTGGCTTTCCTCTTTCAATTCCTCCATTTCAGTCCTGCAGCCCGGCACTACTTTTTCCTCTTGCCTCCCTTTGGCCTGCTACCTTGGCTTTCTCCCTCTGTTCCATATCCTTCTTCCCGACTTGTCTCTTGGAGACTTTTGGCCACTTTGCACCCAAGTCTGGGCATGTTTTGGAAACTTTTCAGAGGCCTCGCTGGTGACAGGGGGGACAGCAGGCAGTGACAGGCCCGGGGCTGACAGGCTCCCCCTCCCCTAGCGGGCGCTCGGCTGCCACACCCAGCTGACGTAGAACCTTGGTCACAATGCCAGCTACCGTGGTGATGATGCGGGCACTCTGCAGGTGACAGGGACCCAGCAGGTCTTGGTGTCAGCTCAGCAATTGCTCAGTTCCCCAAAGAAGCTGAATTCTGCAAATTGCTGCTTTTGCTCTTGAAATGATGTCATCAGGTGGGTGTTTTGGTGTAATACACTGAAAACCAGAGCAGAAATGCTGAAATATTCCCATGATATGCATGGTCTCTGCACCAAACCACCATGACTCAGCCTAAATACATCTGCCGCTTGTTCTCTTGTACTGCCAGCAGATTGTGGAGGTACAGTTTAAAAACCATCTTTATGGAGAGATCTTTGTGGTTTAGGCTTAGTCTAAGTGTCTCAAGTAGCTGGGGTTTTTGTTTGGGCCTAATCCATAAGGTCTGATGGCTTTCCTCCTCATCTCCAGATGAATGTGGTAGAAAATATAAATCAAGGAAACGTCCTTTGGCCTAGCCTTGCCTTGCCTTGCCTTATTTCCTTCTCATCCTGTTCTCTGTCCCAGCCTCTCTCACTAAGCCCTCGTCTGGCTGCATGTCTCTTCTTTCCTCTCTCCTTTTCTCAAACTCTCCTGCTTCCTGGCTTTCCTCTTTCAATTCCTCCATTTCAGTCCTGCAGCCCGGCACTACTTTTTCCTCTTGCCTCCCTTTGGCCTGCTACCTTGGCTTTCTCCCTCTGTTCCATATCCTTCTTCCCGACTTGTCTCTTGGAGACTTTGGGCCACTTTGCACCCAAGTCTAGGGATGTTTTGGCAACTTTTCAGAGGCCTCGCTGGTGACAGGGGGGACAGCAGGCAGTGACAGGCCCGGGGCTGACAGGCTCCCCCTCCCCTAGCGGACGCTCGGCTGCCACGCCCAGCTGACATAGAACCTTTGTCACAATGCCCGCTACCGTGGTGAGGATGCGGGCACTCTGCAGGTGACAGGGACCCAGCAGGACTTGGTGTCAGCTCAGCAATTGCTCAGTTCCCCAAAGAAGCTGAATTCTGCAAATTGCTGCTTTTGCTCTTGAAATGATGTCATCAGGTGGGTGTTTTGGTGTAATACACTGAAAACCAGAGCAGAAATGCTGAAATATTCCCATGATATGCATGGTCTCTGCACCAAACCACCATGACTCAGCCTAAATACATCTGCCGCTTGTTCTCTTGTACTGCCAGCTGATTGTGGAAGTACAGTATAAAAACCATCTTTATGGAGAGATCTTTGTGGTTTAGGCTTAGTCTAAGTGTCTCAAGTAGCTGGGGTTTTTGTTTGGGCCTAATCCATAAGGTCTTATGGCTTTCCTCCTCATCTCAAGATGAATGTGGTAGAAAATATAAATCAAGGAAACGTCCTTTGGCCTAGCCTTGCCTTGCCTTGCCTTATTTCCTTCTCATCCTGTTCTCTGTCCCAGCCTCTCTCACTAAGTCCTCGTCTGGCTGCATGTCTCTTCTTTCCTCTCTCCTTTTCTCAAACTCTCCTGCTTCCTGGCTTTGTCTTTCAATTCCTCCATTTCAGTCCTGCAGCCCGGCACTACTTTTTCCTCTTGCCTCCCTTTGTCCTTCTCCCTTGGCTTTCTCCCTCTGTTCCATATCCTTCTTCCCGACTTGTCTCTTGGAGACTTTTGGCCACTTTGCACCCAAGTCTAGGGATGTTTTGGCAACTTTTCAGAGGCCTCGCTGGTGACAGGGGGGACAGCAGGCAGTGACAGGCCCGGGGCTGACAGGCTCCCCCTCCCCTAGCGGGCGCTCGGCTGCCACGCCCAGCTGGCATAGAACCTTTGTCACAATGCCCGCTACCGTGGTGAGGCTGCGGGCACTCTGCAGGTGACAGGGACCCAGCAGGACTTGGTGTCAGCTCAGCAATTGCTCAGTTCCCCAAAGAAGCTGAATTCTGCAAATTGCTGCTTTTGCTCTTGAAATGATGTCATCAGGTGGGTGTTTTGGTGTAATACACTGAAAACCAGAGCAGAAATGCTGAAATATTCCCATGATATGCATGGTCTCTGCTCCAAAGCACCATGACTCAGCCTAAGTACATCTGCCGCTTGTTCTTTTGTACTGCCAGCTGCTTGTGGAAGTACAGTATAAAAACAACCTTTATGGAGAGATCTTTGTGGTTTAGGCTTAGTCTAAGTGTCTCAAGTAGCCGGGGCTTTTGTTTGGGCCTAATCCATAAGGTCTGATGGCTTCCCTCCTCAACTCCAGATGAATGTGGTAGAAAATATTAATCAAAGAAACGTCCTTTGGCCTAGCCTTGCCTTGCCTTGCCTTATTTCCTTCTCATCCTGTTCTCTGTCCCAGCCTCTCTCACTAAGCCCTCGTCTGGCTGCATGTCTCTTCTTTCCTCTCTCCTTTTCTCAAACTCGCCTGCTTTCCTCTTTCACTTCCTCCATTTCAGTCCTGCAGCCCGGCACTACTTTTTCCTCTTGCCTCCCTTTGGCCTGCTCCCTTGGCTTTCTCCCTCTGTTCCATATCCTTCTTCCCGACTTGTCTCTTGGAGACTTTTGGCCACTTTGCACACAAGTCTGGGCATGTTTTGGAAACTTTTCAGAGTCCTCGCTGGTGACAGGGGGGACAGCAGGCAGTGACAGGCCCGGGGCTGACAGGCTCCCCCTCCCCTAGCGGGCGCTCGGCTGCCACGCCCAGCTGACATAGAACCTTTGTCACAATGCCCGCTACCGTGGTGAGGATGCGGGCACTCTGCAGGTGACAGGGACCCAGCAGGACTTGGTGTCAGCTCAGCAATTGCTCAGTTCCCCAAAAAAGCTGAATTCTGCAAATTGCTGCTTTTGCTCTTGAAATGATGTCATCAGGTGGGTGTTTTGCTGTAATACACTGAAAACCAGAGCAGAAATGCTGAAATATTCCCATGATATGCATGGTCTCTGCACCAAACCACCATGACTCAGCCTAAGTACATCTGCCGCTTGTTCTTTTGTACTGCCAGATGAGTGTGGAGGTACAGTATAAAAACCATCTTTATGGAGAAATCTTTGTGGTTTAGGCTTAGTCTAAGTGTCTCAAGTAGCCGGGGCATTTGTTTGGGCCTAATCCATAAGGTCTGATGGCTTTCCTCCTCATCTCCAGATGAATGTGGTAGAAAATATAAATCAAGGAAACGTCCTTTGGCCTAGCCTTGCCTTGCCTTGCCTTATTTCCTTCTCATCCTGTTCTCTGTCCCAGACTCTCTCACTAAGCCCTCGTCTGGCTGCATGTCTCTTCTTTCCTCTCTCCTTTTCTCAAACTCTCCTGCTTCCTGGCTTTGTCTTTCACTTCCTCCATTTCAGTCCTGCAGCCCGGCACTACTTTTTCCTCTTGCCTCCCTTTGGCCTGCTCCCTTGGCTTTCTCCCTCTGTTCCATATCCTTCTTCCCGACTTGTCTCTTGGAGACTTTTGGCCACTTTGCACCCAAGTCTGGGGATGTTTTGAAAACTTTTCAGAGGCTTCGCTGCTAACAGGGGGGACAGCAGGCAGTGACAGGCCCGGGGCTGACAGGCTCCCCCTCCCCTAGCGGGCGCTCGGCTGCCACACCCAGCTGACATAGAATCTTTGTCACAATGCCCGCAACCGTGGTGAGGATGCGGGCACTCTGCAGGTGACAGGGACCCAGCAGGACTTGGTGTCAGCTCAGCAATTGCTCAGTTCCCCAAAGAAGCTGAATTCTGCAAATTGCTGCTTTTGCTCTTGAAATGATGTCATCAGGTGGGTGTTTTGCTGTAATACACTGAAAACCAGAGCAGAAATGCTGAAATATTCCCATGATATGCATGGTCTCTGCACCAAACCACCATGACTCAGCCTAAATACATCTGCCGCTTGTTCTCTTGTACTGTCAGCATATTGTGGAAGTACAGTATAAAAACCATCTTTATGGAGAGATCTTTGTGGTTTAGGCTTAGTCTAAGTGTCTCAAGTAGCTGGGGTTTTTGTTTGGGCCTAATCCATAAGGTCTGATGGCTTTCCTCCTTGTCTCCAGATGAATGTGGTAGAAAATATAAATCAAAGAAACGTCCTTTGGCCTAGCCTTGCCTTGCCTTGCCTTATTTCCTTCTCATCCTGTTCTCTGTCCCAGCCTCTCTCACTAACCCCTCGTCTGGCTGCAAATGTCTTCTTTCCTCTCTCCTTTTCTCAAACTCTCCTGCTTCCTGGCTTTCCTCTTTCAATTCCTCCATTTCAGTCCTGCAGCCCGGCACTGCTTTTTCCTCTTGCCTCCCTTTGTCCTGCTCCCTTGGCTTTCTCCCTCTGTTCCATATCCTTCTTCCCGACTTGTCTCTTGGAGGCTTTTTGCCACTTTGGACCCCATTCTGGGGATGTTTTGGAAACTTTTCAGAGGCCTCGCTGGTGACAGGGGGGACAGCAGGCAGTGACAGGCCCGGGGCTGACAGGCTCACCCTTCCATAGCGGACGCTCGGCTGCCACACCCAGCTGACATAGAACCTTTGTCACAATGCCCGCTACCGTGGTGAGGATGCGGGCAGTCTGCAGGTGACAGGGACCCAGCAGGACTTGGTGTCAGCTCAGCAATTGCTCAGTTCCTCAAAGAAGCTGAATTCTGCAAATTGCTTCTTTTGCTCTTGAAATGATGTCATCAAGTGGGTGTTTTGTTGTAATACACTGAAAACCAGAGCAGAAATGCTGAAATATTCCCATGATATGCATGGTCTCTGCACCAAACCACCATGACTCAGCCTAAGTACATCTGCCGCTTGTTCTTCTGTACTGCCAGCTGATATTGGAAGTACAGTATAAAAACCATCTTTATGGAGAGATCTTTGTGGTTTAGGCTTAGTCTAAGTGTCTCAAGTAGCCGGGGCTTTTGTTTGGGCCTAATCCATAAGGTCTGCTGGCTTTCCTCCTCGTCTCCAGATGAATGTGGTAGAAAATATAAATCAAGGAAACGTCCATTGGCCTAGCTTTGCCTTGCCTTGCCTTATTTCCTTCTCATCCTGTTCCCTGTCCCAGCCTCTCTCACTAACCCCTCGTCTGGCTGCATGTCTCTTCTTAGCTCTCTCCTTTTCTCAAACTCTCCTGCTTCCTGGCTTTCGTCTTTCAATTCCTCCATTTCAGTCCTGCAGCCCGGCACTGCTATTTCCTCTTGCCTCCCTTTGGCCTGCTCCCTTGGCTTTCTCCCTCTGTTCCATATCCTTCTTCCCGACTTGTCTCTTGGAGACTTTTGGCCACTTTGCACCCAAGTCTGGGGATGTTTTGGAAACTTTTCAGAGGCCTCGCTGGTGACAGGGGGGACAGCAGGCAGTGACAGGCCCGGGGCTGACAGGCTCACCCTCCCCTAACGGGCGCTCGGCTGCCACACCCAGCTGACATAGAACCTTTGTCACAATGCCCGCGACTGTGGTGAGGATGCAGGCACTCTGCAGGTGACAGGGACTGAGCAGGACTTGCTGTCAGCTCAGCAATTGCTCAGTTCCCCAAAGAAGCTGAATTCTGCAAATTGCTGCTTTTGCTCTTGAAATGATGTCATCAGGTGGGTGTTTTGGTGTAATACACTGAAAACCAGAGCAGAAATGCTGAACTATTCCCATGATATGCATGGTCTCTGCATCAAACCACCATGACTCAGCCTAAGTACATCTGCCGCTTGTTCTTTTGTACTGCCAGCTGATTGTGGAAGTACAGTATAAAAACCATCTTTATGGAGAGATCTTTGTGGTTTAGGCTTAGTCTAAGTGTCTCAAGTAGCCGGGGCTTTTGTTTGGGCCTAATCCATAAGGTCTGATGGCTTTCCTCCTCGTCTCCAGATGAATGTGGTAGAAAATATAAATCAAGGAAACGTCCATTGGCCTAGCCTTGCCTTGCCTTGCCTTATTTCCTTCTCATCCTGTTCTCTGTCCCAGCCTCTCTCACTAACCCCTCGTCTGGCTGCAAATGTCTTCTTAGCTCTCTCCTTTTCTCAAACTCTCCTGCTTCCTGGCTTTCCTCTTTCAATTCCTCCATTTCAGTCCTGCAGCCCGGCACTGCTTTTTCCTCTTGCCTCCCTTTGGCCTGCTCCCTTGGCTTTCTCCCTCTGTTCCATATCCTTCTTCCCGAGTTGTCTCTTGGAGACTTTTAGCCACTTTGGACCCCATTCTGGGGATGTTTTGGAAACTTTTCAGAGGTCTCGCTGGTGACAGGGGGGACAGCAGGCAGTGACAGGCCCGGGGCTGACAGGCTCACCCTCCCCTAGCGGGCGCTCGGCTGCCACGCCCAGCTGACATAGAACCTTTGTCACAATGCCCGCGACCGTGGTGAGGATGCGGGCAATCTGCAGGTGACAGGGACCCAGCAGGACTTGGTGTCAGCTCAGCAATTGCTCAGTTCCTCAAAGAAGCTGAATTCTGCAAATTGCTGCATTCGCTCTTGAAATGATGTCATCAGGTGGGTGTTTTGCTGTAATACACTGAAAACCAGAGTAGAAATGCTGAAATATTCCCATGATATGCATGGTCTCTACACCAAACCACCATGACTCAGCCTAAGTACATCTGCCGCTTGTTCTTCTGTACTGTCAGGAGATTGTAGAAGTACATAATAAAAACCATCTTTATAGAGAGATCTTTGTGGTTTAGGCTTAGTCTAAGTGTCTCAAGTCGCCGGGGCTTTTGTTTGGGCCTAATCCATAAGGTCTTATGGCTTTCCTCCTCATCTCCAGATGAATGTGGTAGAAAATATAAATCAAAGAAACGTCCTTTGGTCTAGCCTTGCCTTGCCTTGCCTTATTTCCTTCTCATCCTGTTCTCTGTCCCAGCCTCTCTCACTAACCCCTCGTCTGGCTGCATGTCTCTTCTTAGCTCTCTCCTTTTCTCAAACTCTCCTGCTTCCTGGCTTTCCTCTTTCAATTCCTCCATTTCAGTCCTGCAGCCCCGCACTACTTTTTCCTCTTGCCTCCCTTGCCTTTCTCCCTCTGTTCCATATCCTTCTTCCCGACTTGTCTCTTGGAGGCTTTTTGCCACTTTGGACCCCATTCTGGGGATGTTTTGGAAACTTTTCAGAGGTCTCGCTGGTGGCAGGGGGGACAGCAGGCAGTGACAGGCCCGGGGCTGACAGGCTCACCCTCCCCTAGTGGGCGCTCGGCTGCCACACCCAGCTGACATAGAACCTTTGTCACAATGCCCGCGACTGTGGTGAGGATGCAGGCACTCTGCAGGTGACATGGACTGAGCAGGACTTGCTGTCAGCTCAGCAATTGCTCAGTTCCCCAAAGAAGCTGAATTCTGCAAATTGCTGCTTTTGCTCTTGAAATGATGTCATCAGGTGGGTGTTTTGGTGTAATACACTGAAAACCAGAGCAGAAATGCTGAACTATTCCCATGATATGCATGGTCTCTGCATCAAACCACCATGACTCAGCCTAAGTACATCTGCCGCTTGTTCTTTTGTACTGCCAGCTGATTGTGGAAGTACAGTATAAAAACCATCTTTATGGAGAGATCTTTGTGGTTTAGGCTTAGTCTAAGTGTCTCAAGTAGCCGGGGCTTTTGTTTGGGCCTAATCCATAAGGTCTGATGGCTTTCCTCCTCGTCTCCAGATGAATGTGGTAGAAAATATAAATCAAGGAAACGTCCATTGGCCTAGCCTTGCCTTGCCTTGCCTTATTTCCTTCTCATCCTGTTCTCTGTCCCAGCCTCTCTCACTAACCCCTCGTCTGGCTGCAAATGTCTTCTTAGCTCTCTCCTTTTCTCAAACTCTCCTGCTTCCTGGCTTTCCTCTTTCAATTCCTCCATTTCAGTCCTGCAGCCCGGCACTGCTTTTTCCTCTTGCCTCCCTTTGGCCTGCTCCCTTGGCTTTCTCCCTCTGTTCCATATCCTTCTTCCCGACTTGTCTCTTGGAGACTTTTAGCCACTTTGGACCCCATTCTGGGGATGTTTTGGAAACTTTTCAGAGGTCTCGCTGGTAACAGGGGGGACAGCAGGCAGTGACAGGCCCGGGGCTGACAGGCTCACCCTCCCCTAGCGGGCGCTCGGCTGCCACGCCCAGCTGACATAGAACCTTTGTCACAATGCCCGCGACCGTGGTGAGGATGCGGGCAATCTGCAGGTGACAGGGACCCAGCAGGACTTGGTGTCAGCTCAGCAATTGCTCAGTTCCTCAAAGAAGCTGAATTCTGCAAATTGCTGCATTCGCTCTTGAAATGATGTCATCAGGTGGGTGTTTTGCTGTAATACACTGAAAACCAGAGTAGAAATGCTGAAATATTCCCATGATATGCATGGTCTCTACACCAAACCACCATGACTCAGCCTAAGTACATCTGCCGCTTGTTCTTCTGTACTGCCAGGAGATTGTAGAAGTACATAATAAAAACCATCTTTATAGAGAGATCTTTGTGGTTTAGGCTTAGTCTAAGTGTCTCAAGTCGCCGGGGCTTTTGTTTGGGCCTAATCCATAAGGTCTGATGGCTTTCCTCCTCATCTCCAGATGAATGTGGTAGAAAATATAAATCAAAGAAACGTCCTTTGGTCTAGCCTTGCCTTGCCTTGCCTTATTTCCTTCTCATCCTGTTCTCTGTCCCAGCCTCTCTCACTAACCCCTCGTCTGGCTGCATGTCTCTTCTTAGCTCTCTCCTTTTCTCAAACTCTCCTGCTTCCTGGCTTTCCTCTTTCAATTCCTCCATTTCAGTCCTGCAGCCCCGCACTACTTTTTCCTCTTGCCTCCCTTGCCTTTCTCCCTCTGTTCCATATCCTTCTTCCCGACTTGTCTCTTGGAGGCTTTTTGCCACTTTGGACCCCATTCTGGGGATGTTTTGGAAACTTTTCAGAGGTCTCGCTGGTGGCAGGGGGGACAGCAGGCAGTGACAGGCCCGGGGCTGACAGGCTCACCCTCCCCTAGTGGGCGCTCGGCTGCCACACCCAGCTGACATAGAACCTTTGTCACAATGCCCGCTACCGTGGTGAGGATGCGGGCACTCTGCAGGTGACAGGGACCCAGCAGGACTTGGTGTCAGCTCAGCAATTGCTCAGTTCCTCAAAGAAGCTGAATTCTGCAAATTGCTGCTTTTGCTCTTGAAATGATGTCATCAGGTGGGTGTTTTGTTGTAATACACTGAAAACCAGAGCAGAAATGCTGAAATATTCCCATGATATGCATGGTCTCTGCACCAAACCACCATGACTCAGCCTAAGTACATCTGCCGCTTGTTCTTCTGTACTGCCAGCTGATATTGGAAGTACAGTATAAAAACCATCTTTATGGAGAGATCTTTGTGGTTTAGGCTTAGTCTAAGTGTCTCAAGTAGCCGGGGCTTTTGTTTGGGCCTAATCCATAAGGTCTGCTGGCTTTCCTCCTCGTCTCCAGATGAATGTGGTAGAAAATATAAATCAAGGAAACGTCCATTGGCCTAGCCTTGCCTTGCCTTGCCTTATTTCCTTCTCATCCTGTTCCCTGTCCCAGCCTCTCTCACTAACCCCTCGTCTGGCTGCATGTCTCTTCTTAGCTCTCTCCTTTTCTCAAACTCTCCTGCTTCCTGGCTTTCGTCTTTCAATTCCTCCATTTCAGTCCTGCAGCCCGGCACTGCTTTTTCCTCTTGCCTCCCTTTGGCCTGCTCCCTTGGCTTTCTCCCTCTGTTCCATATCCTTCTTCCCGAGTTGTCTCTTGGAGACTTTTGGCCACTTTGGACCCAAGTCTGGGGATGTTTTGGAAACTTTTCAGAGTCCTCGCTGGTGACAGGGGGGACAGCAGGCAGTGACAGGCCCGGGGCTGACATGCTCATCCTCCCCTAACGGGCGCTCGGCTGCCACACCCAGCTGACATAGAACCTTTGTCACAATGCCCGCTACCGTGGTGAGGATGCGGGCACTCTGCAGGTGACAGGTACCCAGCAGGACTTGGTGTCAGCTCAGCAATTGCTCAGTTCCTCAAAGAAGCTGAATTCTGCAAATTGCTGCTTTTGCTCTTGAAATGATGTCATCAGGTGGGTGTTTTGGTGTAATACACTGAAAACCAGAGCAGAAATGCTGAAATATTCCCATGATATGCATGGTCTCTGCACCAAACCACCATGACTCAGCCTAAGTACATCTGCCGCTTGTTCTTCTGTACTGCCAGCTGATATTGGAAGTACAGTATAAAAACCATCTTTATGGAGAGATCTTTGTGGTTTAGGCTTAGTCTAAGTGTCTCAAGTAGCCGGGGCTTTTGTTTGGCCTAATCCATAAGGTCTGCTGGCTTTCCTCCTCGTCTCCAGATGAATGTGGTAGAAAATATAAATCAAGGAAACGTCCATTGGCCTAGCCTTGCCTTGCCTTGCCTTATTTCCTTCTCATCCTGTTCTCTGTCCCAGCCTCTCTTACTAACTCCTCGTCTGGCTGCATGTCTCTTCTTTCCTCTCTCCTTTTCTCAAACTCTCCTGCTTCCTGGCTTTGTCTTTCACTTCCTCCATTTCAGTCCTGCAGCCCGGCACTACTTTTTCCTCTTGCCTCCCTTTGGCCTGCTCCCTTGGCTTTCTCCCTCTGTTCCATATCCTTCTTCCCGACTTGTCTCTTGGAGACCTTTGGGCACTTGGGAGCCAAGTCTGGGGATGTTTTGGAAACTTTTCAGAGGCTTCGCTGCTGACAGGGGGGACAGCAGGCAGTGACAAGCCTGGGGCTGACAGGCTCCCCCTCCCCTAGCGGGCGCTCGGCTGCCACACCCAGCTGACATAGAACCTTTGTCACAATGCCCGCTACCGTGGTGAGGATGCGGGCACTCTGCAGGTGACAGGGACCCAGCAGGACTTGGTGTCAGCTCAGCAATTGCTCAGTTCCCCAAAGAAGCTGAATTCTGCAAATTGCTGCTTTTGCTCTTGAAATGATGTCATCAGGTGGGTGTTTTGCTGTAATACACTGAAAACCAGAGCAGAAATGCTGAAATATTCCCATGATATGCATGGTCTCTGCACCAAACCACCATGACTCAGCCTAAGTACATCTGCCGCTTGTTCTTCTGTACTGCCAGCTGATATTGGAAGTACAGTATAAAAACCATCTTTATGGAGAGATCTTTGTGGTTTAGGCTTAGTCTAAGTGTCTCAAGTAGCCGGGGCTTTTGTTTGGGCCTAATCCATAAGGTCTGCTGGCTTTCCTCCTCGTCTCCAGATGAATGTGGTAGAAAATATAAATCAAAGAAACGTCCATTGGCCTAGCCTTGCCTTGCCTTGCCTTATTTCCTTCTCATCCTGTTCCCTGTCCCAGCCTCTCTCACTAACCCCTCGTCTGGCTGCATGTCTCTTCTTAGCTCTCTCCTTTTCTCAAACTCTCCTGCTTCCTGGCTTTCGTCTTTCAATTCCTCCATTTCAGTCCTGCAGCCCGGCACTGCTTTTTCCTCTTCCCTCCCTTTGGCCTGCTCCCTTGGCTTTCTCCCTCTGTTCCATATCCTTCTTCCCGAGTTGTCTCTTGGAGACTTTTGGCCACTTTGCACCCAAGTCTGGGGATGTTTTGGAAACTTTTCAGAGTCCTCGCTGGTGACAGGGGGGACAGCAGGCAGTGACAGGCCCGGGGCTGACATGCTCATCCTCCCCTAGTGGGCGCTCGGCTGCCACACCCAGCTGACATAGAACCTTTGTCACAATGCCCGCTACCGTGGTGAGGATGCGGGCACTCTGCAGGTGACAGGTACCCAGCAGGACTTGGTGTCAGCTCAGCAATTGCTCAGTTCCTCAAAGAAGCTGAATTCTGCAAATTGCTGCTTTTGCTCTTGAAATGATGTCATCAGGTGGGTGTTTTGGTGTAATACACTGAAAACCAGAGCAGAAATGCTGAAATATTCCCATGATATGCATGGTCTCTGCACCAAACCACCATGACTCAGCCTAAGTACATCTGCCGCTTGTTCTTCTGTACTGCCAGCTGATATTGGAAGTACAGTATAAAAACCATCTTTATGGAGAGATCTTTGTGGTTTAGGCTTAGTCTAAGTGTCTCAAGTAGCCGGGGCTTTTGTTTGGCCTAATCCATAAGGTCTGCTGGCTTTCCTCCTCGTCTCCAGATGAATGTGGTAGAAAATATAAATCAAGGAAACGTCCATTGGCCTAGCCTTGCCTTGCCTTGCCTTATTTCCTTCTCATCCTGTTCTCTGTCCCAGCCTCTCTCACTAACCCCTCGTCTGGCTGCAAATGTCTTCTTAGCTCTCTCCTTTTCTCAAACTCTCCTGCTTCCTGGCTTTCCTCTTTCAATTCCTCCATTTCAGTCCTGCAGCCCGGCACTGCTTTTTCCTCTTGCCTCCCTTTGGCCTGCTCCCTTGGCTTTCTCCCTCTGTTCCATATCCTTCTTCCCGACTTGTCTCTTGGAGACTTTTAGCCACTTTGGACCCAAGTCTGGGGATGTTTTGGAAACTTTTCAGAGGTCTCGCTGGTGACAGGGGGGACAGCAGGCAGTGACAGGCCCGGGGCTGACAGGCTCACCCTCCCCTAGCGGGCGCTCGGCTGCCACGCCCAGCTGACATAGAACCTTTGTCACAATGCCCGCGACCGTGGTGAGGATGCGGGCAATCTGCAGGTGACAGGGACCCAGCAGGACTTGGTGTCAGCTCAGCAATTGCTCAGTTCCTCAAAGAAGCTGAATTCTGCAAATTGCTGCATTCGCTCTTGAAATGATGTCATCAGGTGGGTGTTTTGCTGTAATACACTGAAAACCAGAGTAGAAATGCTGAAATATTCCCATGATATGCATGGTCTCTACACCAAACCACCATGACTCAGCCTAAGTACATCTGCCGCTTGTTCTTCTGTACTGCCAGGAGATTGTAGAAGTACATAATAAAAACCATCTTTATAGAGAGATCTTTGTGGTTTAGGCTTAGTCTAAGTGTCTCAAGTCGCCGGGGCTTTTGTTTGGGCCTAATCCATAAGGTCTGATGGCTTTCCTCCTCATCTCCAGATGAATGTGGTAGAAAATATAAATCAAAGAAACGTCCTTTGGTCTAGCCTTGCCTTGCCTTGCCTTATTTCCTTCTCATCCTGTTCTCTGTCCCAGCCTCTCTCACTAACCCCTCGTCTGGCTGCATGTCTCTTCTTAGCTCTCTCCTTTTCTCAAACTCTCCTGCTTCCTGGCTTTCCTCTTTCAATTCCTCCATTTCAGTCCTGCAGCCCCGCACTACTTTTTCCTCTTGCCTCCCTTGCCTTTCTCCCTCTGTTCCATATCCTTCTTCCCGACTTGTCTCTTGGAGGCTTTTTGCCACTTTGGACCCCATTCTGGGGATGTTTTGGAAACTTTTCAGAGGTCTCGCTGGTGGCAGGGGGGACAGCATGCAGTGACAGGCCCGGGGCTGACAGGCTCACCCTCCCCTAGTGGGCGCTCGGCTGCCACACCCAGCTGACATAGAACCTTTGTCACAATGCCCGCTACCGTGGTGAGGATGCGGGCAGTCTGCAGGTGACAGGGACCCAGCAGGACTTGGTGTCAGCTCAGCAATTGCTCAGTTCCTCAAAGAAGCTGAATTCTGCAAATTGCTGCTTTTGCTCTTGAAATGATGTCATCAGGTGGGTGTTTTGTTGTAATACACTGAAAACCAGAGCAGAAATGCTGAAATATTCCCATGATATGCATGGTCTCTGCACCAAACCACCATGACTCAGCCTAAGTACATCTGCCGCTTGTTCTTCTGTACTGCCAGCTGATATTGGAAGTACAGTATAAAAACCATCTTTATGGAGAGATCTTTGTGGTTTAGGCTTAGTCTAAGTGTCTCAAGTAGCCGGGGCTTTTGTTTGGGCCTAATCCATAAGGTCTGCTGGCTTTCCTCCTCGTCTCCAGATGAATGTGGTAGAAAATATAAATCAAGGAAACGTCCATTGGCCTAGCCTTGCCTTGCCTTGCCTTATTTCCTTCTCATCCTGTTCCCTGTCCCAGCCTCTCTCACTAACCCCTCGTCTGGCTGCATGTCTCTTCTTAGCTCTCTCCTTTTCTCAAACTCTCCTGCTTCCTGGCTTTCGTCTTTCAATTCCTCCATTTCAGTCCTGCAGCCCGGCACTGCTTTTTCCTCTTGCCTCCCTTTGGCCTGCTCCCTTGGCTTTCTCCCTCTGTTCCATATCCTTCTTCCCGAGTTGTCTCTTGGAGACTTTTGGCCACTTTGGACCCAAGTCTGGGGATGTTTTGGAAACTTTTCAGAGTCCTCGCTGGTGACAGGGGGGACAGCAGGCAGTGACAGGCCCGGGGCTGACATGCTCATCCTCCCCTAGTGGGCGCTCGGCTGCCACACCCAGCTGACATAGAACCTTTGTCACAATGCCCGCTACCGTGGTGAGGATGCGGGCACTCTGCAGGTGACAGGTACCCAGCAGGACTTGGTGTCAGCTCAGCAATTGCTCAGTTCCTCAAAGAAGCTGAATTCTGCAAATTGCTGCTTTTGCTCTTGAAATGATGTCATCAGGTGGGTGTTTTGGTGTAATACACTGAAAACCAGAGCAGAAATGCTGAAATATTCCCATGATATGCATGGTCTCTGCACCAAACCACCATGACTCAGCCTAAGTACATCTGCCGCTTGTTCTTCTGTACTGCCAGCTGATATTGGAAGTACAGTATAAAAACCATCTTTATGGAGAGATCTTTGTGGTTTAGGCTTAGTCTAAGTGTCTCAAGTAGCCGGGGCTTTTGTTTGGCCTAATCCATAAGGTCTGCTGGCTTTCCTCCTCGTCTCCAGATGAATGTGGTAGAAAATATAAATCAAGGAAACGTCCATTGGCCTAGCCTTGCCTTGCCTTGCCTTATTTCCTTCTCATCCTGTTCTCTGTCCCAGCCTCTCTTACTAACTCCTCGTCTGGCTGCATGTCTCTTCTTTCCTCTCTCCTTTTCTCAAACTCTCCTGCTTCCTGGCTTTGTCTTTCACTTCCTCCATTTCAGTCCTGCAGCCCGGCACTACTTTTTCCTCTTGCCTCCCTTTGGCCTGCTCCCTTGGCTTTCTCCCTCTGTTCCATATCCTTCTTCCCGACTTGTCTCTTGGAGACCTTTGGGCACTTGGGAGCCAAGTCTGGGGATGTTTTGGAAACTTTTCAGAGGCTTCGCTGCTGACAGGGGGGACAGCAGGCAGTGACAAGCCTGGGGCTGACAGGCTCCCCCTCCCCTAGCGGGCGCTCGGCTGCCACACCCAGCTGACATAGAACCTTTGTCACAATGCCCGCTACCGTGGTGAGGATGCGGGCAGTCTGCAGGTGACAGGGACCCAGCAGGACTTGGTGTCAGCTCAGCAATTGCTCAGTTCCTCAAAGAAGCTGAATTCTGCAAATTGCTGCTTTTGCTCTTGAAATGATGTCATCAGGTGGGTGTTTTGTTGTAATACACTGAAAACCAGAGCAGAAATGCTGAAATATTCCCATGATATGCATGGTCTCTGCACCAAACCACCATGACTCAGCCTAAGTACATCTGCCGCTTGTTCTTCTGTACTGCCAGCTGATATTGGAAGTACAGTATAAAAACCATCTTTATGGAGAGATCTTTGTGGTTTAGGCTTAGTCTAAGTGTCTCAAGTAGCCGGGGCTTTTGTTTGGGCCTAATCCATAAGGTCTGCTGGCTTTCCTCCTCGTCTCCAGATGAATGTGGTAGAAAATATAAATCAAGGAAACGTCCATTGGCCTAGCCTTGCCTTGCCTTGCCTTATTTCCTTCTCATCCTGTTCCCTGTCCCAGCCTCTCTCACTAACCCCTCGTCTGGCTGCATGTCTCTTCTTAGCTCTCTCCTTTTCTCAAACTCTCCTGCTTCCTGGCTTTCGTCTTTCAATTCCTCCATTTCAGTCCTGCAGCCCGGCACTGCTTTTTCCTCTTGCCTCCCTTTGGCCTGCTCCCTTGGCTTTCTCCCTCTGTTCCATATCCTTCTTCCCGAGTTGTCTCTTGGAGACTTTTGGCCACTTTGGACCCAAGTCTGGGGATGTTTTGGAAACTTTTCAGAGTCCTCGCTGGTGACAGGGGGGACAGCAGGCAGTGACAGGCCCGGGGCTGACATGCTCATCCTCCCCTAGTGGGCGCTCGGCTGCCACACCCAGCTGACATAGAACCTTTGTCACAATGCCCGCTACCGTGGTGAGGATGCGGGCACTCTGCAGGTGACAGGTACCCAGCAGGACTTGGTGTCAGCTCAGCAATTGCTCAGTTCCTCAAAGAAGCTGAATTCTGCAAATTGCTGCATTTGCTCTTGAAATGATGTCATCAGGTGGGTGTTTTGCTGTAATACACTGAAAACCAGAGCAGAAATGCTGAAATATTCCCATGATATGCATGGTCTCTGCACCAAACCACCATGACTCAGCCTAAGTACATCTGCCGCTTGTTCTTCTGTACTGCCAGCTGATATTGGAAGTACAGTATAAAAACCATCTTTATGGAGAGATCTTTGTGGTTTAGGCTTAGTCTAAGTGTCTCAAGTAGCCGGGGCTTTTGTTTGGCCTAATCCATAAGGTCTGCTGGCTTTCCTCCTCGTCTCCAGATGAATGTGGTAGAAAATATAAATCAAGGAAACGTCCATTGGCCTAGCCTTGCCTTGCCTTGCCTTATTTCCTTCTCATCCTGTTCTCTGTCCCAGCCTCTCTTACTAACTCCTCGTCTGGCTGCATGTCTCTTCTTTCCTCTCTCCTTTTCTCAAACTCTCCTGCTTCCTGGCTTTGTCTTTCACTTCCTCCATTTCAGTCCTGCAGCCCGGCACTACTTTTTCCTCTTGCCTCCCTTTGGCCTGCTCCCTTGGCTTTCTCCCTCTGTTCCATATCCTTCTTCCCGACTTGTCTCTTGGAGACCTTTGGGCACTTGGGAGCCAAGTCTGGGGATGTTTTGGAAACTTTTCAGAGGCTTCGCTGCTGACAGGGGGGACAGCAGGCAGTGACAAGCCTGGGGCTGACAGGCTCCCCCTCCCCTAGCGGGCGCTCGGCTGCCACACCCAGCTGACATAGAACCTTTGTCACAATGCCCGCTACCGTGGTGAGGATGCGGGCACTCTGCAGGTGACAGGGACCCAGCAGGACTTGGTGTCAGCTCAGCAATTGCTCAGTTCCCCAAAGAAGCTGAATTCTGCAAATTGCTGCTTTTGCTCTTGAAATGATGTCATCAGGTGGGTGTTTTGCTGTAATACACTGAAAACCAGAGCAGAAATGCTGAAATATTCCCATGATATGCATGGTCTCTGCACCAAACCACCATGACTCAGCCTAAGTACATCTGCCGCTTGTTCTTCTGTACTGACAGAAGATTGTGGAGGTACAGTATAAAAACCATCTTTATGGAGAGATCTTTGTGGTTTAGGCTTAGTCTAAGTGTCTCAAGTCGCCGGGGCTTTTGTTTGGGCCTAATCCATAAGGTCTGATGGCTTTCCTCCTCATCTCCAGATGAATGTGGTAGAAAATATAAATCAAAGAAACGTCCTTTGGCCTAGCCTTGCCTTGCCTTGCCTTATTTCCTTCTCATCCTGTTCCCTGTCCCAGCCTCTCTCACTAACCCCTCGTCTGGCTGCATGTCTCTTCTTAGCTCTCTCCTTTTCTCAAACTCTCCTGCTTCCTGGCTTTCCTCTTTCAATTCCTCCATTTCAGTCCTGCAGCCCCGCACTACTTTTTCCTCTTGCCTCCCTTGCCTTTCTCCCTCTGTTCCATATCCTTCTTCCCGACTTGTCTCTTGGAGGCTTTTTGCCACTTTGGACCCAAGTCTGGGGATGTTTTGGAAACTTTTCAGAGGCCTCGCTGGTGACAGGGGGGACAGCAGGCAGTGACAGGCCCGGGGCTGACAGGCTTCCCCTCCCCTAGCGGGCGCTCGGCTGCCACAAACAACTGACATAGAACCTTTGTCACAATGCCCGCGACCGTGGTGAGGATGCCGGCACTCTGCAGGTGACAGGGACCCAGCAGGACTTGGTGTCAGCTCAGCAATTGCTCAGTTCCCCAAAGAAGCTGAATTCTGCAAATTGCTGCTTTTGCTCTTGAAATGATGTCATCAGGTGGGTGTTTTGCTGTAATACACTGAAAACCAGAGCAGAAATGCTGAAATATTCCCATGATATGCATGGTCTCTGCATCAAACCACCATGACTCAGCCTAAGTACATCTGCCGCTTGTTCTTTTGTACTGCCAGCTGATTGTGGAAGTACAGTATAAAAACCATCTTTATGGAGAGATCTTTGTGGTTTAGGCTTAGTCTAAGTGTCTCAAGTCGCCGGGGCTTTTGTTTGGGCCTAATCCATAAGGTCTGATGGCTTTCCTCCTCATCTCCAGATGAATGTGGTAGAAAATATAAATCAAGGAAACGGCCATTGGCCTAGCCTTGCCTTGCCTTGCCTTATTTCCTTCTCATCCTGTTCTCTGTCCCAGCCTCTCTCACTAACCCCTCGTCTGGCTGCAAATGTCTTCTTACATCTCTCCTTTTCTCAAACTCTCCTGCTTCCTGGCTTTCGTCTTTCATTTCCTCCATTTCAGTCCTGCAGCCCGGCACTGCTTTTTCCTTTTGCCTCCCTTTAGCCTGCTCCCTTGGCTTTCTCCCTCTGTTCCATATCCTTCTTCCCGACTTGTCTCTTGGAGACATTTAGCCACTTTGGACCCAGGTCTGGGGATGTTTTGGAAACTTTTCAGAGGTCTCGCTGGTGACAGGGGGGACAGCAGGCAGTGACAGGCCCGGGGCTGACAGGCTCACCCTCCCCCAGCGGGCGCTCGGCTGCCACACCCAGCTGACATAGAACCTTTGTCACAATGCCCGCGACCGTGGTGAGGATGCGGGCAATCTGCAGGTGACAGGGACCCAGCAGGACTTGGTGTCAGCTCAGCAATTGCTCAGTTCCCCAAAGAAGCTGAATTCTGCAAATTGCTGCTTTTGCTCTTGAAATGATGTCATCAGGTGGGTGTTTTGCTGTAATACACTGAAAACCAGAGCAGAAATGCTGAAATATTCCCATGATATGCATGGTCTCTGCACCAAACCACCATGACTCAGCCTAAGTACATCTGCCGCTTGTTCTTCTATACTGCCAGGAGATTGTGGAAGTACAGTATAAAAACCATCTTTATAGAGAGATCTTTGTGGTTTAGGCTTAATCTAAGTGTCTCAAGTAGCTGGGGCTTTTGTTTGGGCCTAATCCATAAGGTCTGCTGGCTTTCCTCCTCGTCTCCAGATGAATGTGGTAGAAAATATAAATCAAGGAAACGTCCATTGGCCTAGCCTTGCCTTGCCTTGCCTTATTTCCTTCTCATCCTGTTCCCTGTCCCAGCCTCTCTCACTAACCCCTCGTCTGGCTGCATGTCTCTTCTTAACTCTCTCCTTTTCTCAAACTCTCCTGCTTCCTGGCTTTCGTCTTTCAATTCCTCCATTTCAGTCCTGCAGCCCGGCACTGCTTTTTCCTCTTGCCTCCCTTTGGCTTGCTCCCTTGGCTTTCTCCCTCTGTTCCATATCCTTCTTCCCGACTTGTCTCTTGGAGGCTTTTGGCCACTTTGGACCCCATTCTGGGGATGTTTTGGAAACTTTTCAGAGGTCTCGCTGGTGACAGGGGGGACAGCAGGCAGTGACAGGCCCGGGGCTGACAGGCTCACCCTCCCCTAGCGGGCGCTCGGCTGCCACACCCAGCTGACATAGAACCTTTGTCACAATGCCCGCGACCGTGGTGAGGATGCGGGCAATCTGCAGGTGACAGGGACCCAGCAGGACTTGGTGTCAGCTCAGCAATTGCTCAGTTCCCCAAAGAAGCTGAATTCTGCAAATTGCTGCATTTGCTCTTGAAATGATGTCATCAGGTGGGTGTTTTGCTGTAATACACTGAAAACCAGAGCAGAAATGCTGAAATATTCCCATGATATGCATGGTCTCTGCACCAAACCACCATGACTCAGCCTAAGTACATCTGCCGCTTGTTCTTCTGTACTGCCAGCAGATTGTGGAAGTACAGTATAAAAACCATCTTTATAGAGAGATCTTTGTGGTTTAGGCTTAGTCTAAGTGTCTCAAGTCGCCGGGGCTTTTGTTTGGGCCTAATCCATAAGGTCTGATGGCTTTCCTCCTCATCTCCAGATGAATGTGGTAGAAAATATAAATCAAAGAAACGTCCTTTGGCCTAGCCTTGCCTTGCCTTGCCTTATTTCCTTCTCATCCTGTTCTCTGTCCCAGCCTCTCTCACTAACCCCTCGTCTGGCTGCATGTCTCTTCTTTCCTCTCTCCTTTTCTCAAACTCTCCTGCTTCCTGGCTTTGTCTTTCAATTCCTCCATTTCAGTCCTGCAGCCCGGCACTACTTTTTCCTCTTGCCACCCTTTGGCCTGCTCCCTTGGCTTTCTCCCTCTGTTCCATATCCTTCTTCCCGACTTGTCTCTTGGAGACTTTGGGCCACTTTGCACCCAAGTCTGGGCATGTTTTGGAAACTTTTCAGAGGCCTCGCTGGTGACAGGGGGGACAGCAGGCAGTGACAGGCCCGGGGCTGACAGGCTCCCCCTCCCCTAGCGGGCGCTCGGCTGCCACACCCAGCTGACATAGAACCTTTGTCACAATGCCCGCGACCGTGGTGAGGATGCGGGCACTCTGCAGGTGACAGGGACCCAGCAGGACTTGGTGTCAGCTCAGCAATTGCTCAGTTCCCCAAAGAAGCTGAATTCTGCAAATTGCTGCTTTTGCTCTTGAAATGATGTCATCAGGTGGGTGTTTTGGTGTAATACACTGAAAACCAGAGCAGAAATGCTGAAATATTCCCATGATATGCATGGTCTCTGCACCAAACCACCATGACTCAGCCTAAGTACATCTGCCGCTTGTTCTTCTGTACTGCCAGCAGATTGTGGAAGTACAGTATAAAAACCATCTTTATGGAGAGATCTTTGTGGTTTAGGCTTAGTTTAAGTGTCTCAAGTAGCCGGGGCTTTTGTTTGGGCCTAATCCATAAGGTCTGATGGCTTTCCTCCTTGTCTCCAGATGAATGTGGTAGAAAATATAAATCAAAGAAACGTCCTTTGGCCTAGCCTTGCCTTGCCTTGCCTTATTTCCTTCTCATCCTGTTCTCTGTCCCAGCCTCTCTCACTAACCCCTCGTCTGGCTGCATGTCTCTTCTTTCCTCTCTCCTTTTCTCAAACTCTCCTGCTTCCTGGCTTTCCTCTTTCAATTCCTCCATTTCAGTCCTGCAGTCCGGCACTGCTTTTTCCTCTTGCCTCCCTTTGGCCTGCTCCCTTGGCTTTCTCCCTCTGTTCCATATCCTTCTTTCCGACTTGTCTCTTGGAGACTTTTGGCCACTTTGCACCCAAGTCTGGGCATGTTTTGGAAACTTTTCAGAGGCCTCGCTGGTGACAGGGGGGACAGCAGGCAGTGACAGGCCCGGGGCTGACAGGCTCCCCCTCCCCTAGCGGGCGCTCGGCTGCCACACCCAGCTGACATAGAACCTTTGTCACAATGCCCGCGACCGTGGTGAGGATGCGGGCACTCTGCAGGTGACAGGGACCCAGCAGGACTTGCTGTCAGCTCAGCAATTGCTCAGTTCCCCAAAGAAGCTGAATTCTGCAAATTGCTGCTTTTGCTCTTGAAATGATGTCATCAGGTGGCTGCTTTGGTGTAATAATCTGAAAACGAAAGCAGAAATGCTGAAATATTCCCATGATATGCATGGTCTCTGCACCAAACCACCATGACTCAGCCTAAGTACATCTGCCGCTTTTTCTTTTGTACTGCCAGCTGATTGTGGAAGTACAGTATAAAAACCATCTTCATGGAGAGATCTTTGTGGTTTAGGCTTAGTCTAAGTGTCTCAAGTAGTCGGGGCTTTTGTTTGGGCCTAATCCATAAGGTCTGATGGCTTTCCTCCTCATCTCAAGATGAATGTGGTAGAAAATATAAATCAAAGAAACGTCCTTTGGCCTAGCCTTGCCTTGCCTTATTTCCTTCTCATCCTGTTCTCTGTCCCAGCCTCTCTCACTAACCCCTCGTCTGGCTGCATGTCTCTTCTTTCCTCTCTCCTTTTCTCAAACTCTCCTGCTTCCTGGCTTTGTCTTTCAATTCCTCCATTTCAGTCCTGAAACCCGGCACTACTTTTCTCCTCTTGCCTCCCTTTGGCCTGCTCCCTTGGCTTTCTCCCTCTGTTCCATATCCTTCTTCCCGACTTGTCTCTTGGAGACTTTTGGCCACTTTGCACCCAAGTCTGGGCATGTTTTGGAAACTTTTCAGAGGCCTCGCTGCTGACAGGGGGGTCAGCAGGCAGTGACAGGCCCGGGGCTGACAGGCTCCCCCTCCCCTAGCGGGCGCTCGACTGCCACGCCCAGCTGACATAGAACCTTTGTCACAATGCCCGCTACCGTGGTGAGGATGCCGGCACTCTGCAGGTGACAGAGACACAGCAGGACTTGGTGTCAGCTCAGCAATTGCTCAGTTCCCCAAAGAAGCTGAATTCTGCAAATTGCTGCTTTTGCTCTTGAAATGATGTCATCAGGTGGGTGTTTTGGTGTAATACACTGAAAACCAGAGCAGAAATGCTGAAATATTCCCATGATATGCATGGTCTCTGCACCAAACCACCATGACTCAGCCTAAATACATCTGCTGCTTGTTCTCTTGTACTGCCAGCAGATTGTGGAAGTACAGTTTAAAAACCATCTTTATGGAGAGATCTTTGTGGTTTAGGCTTAGTCTAAGTGTCTCAAGTAGCCGGGGCTTTTGTTTGGGCCTAATCCATAAGGTCTGATGGCTTTCCTCCTCATCTCCAGATGAATGTGGTAGAAAATATAAATCAAAGAAACGTCCTTTGGCCTAGCCTTGCCTTGCCTTGCCTTATTTCCTTCTCATCCTGTTCTCTGTCCCAGCCTCTCTCACTAACCCCTCGTCTGGCTGCATGTCTCTTCTTTCCTCTCTCCTTTTCTCAAACTCTCCTGCTTCCTGGCTTTGTCTTTCAATTCCTCCATTTCAGTCCTGCAGCCCGGCACTACTTTTTTCCTCTTGCCTCCCTTTGGCCTGCTCCCTTGGCTTTCTCCCTCTGTTCCATATCCTTCTTCCCGACTTGTCTCTTGGAGACTTTTGGCCACTTTGGACCCAAGTCTGGGGATGTTTTGTAAACTTTTCAGAGGCCTCGCTGCTGACAGGGGGGACAGCAGGCAGTGACAGGCCCGGGGCTGACAGGCTCCCCCTCACCTAGCGGGCTCTCTGCTGCCACACCCAGCTGACATAGAACCTTTGTCACAATGCCCGCTACCGTGGTGAGGATGCGGGCACTCTGAAGGTGACAGGGACCGAGCAGGACTTGCTGTCAGCTCAGCAATTGCTCAGTTCTCCAAGGAAGCTGAATTCTGCAAATTGCTGCTTTTGCTCTTGAAATGATGTCATCAGGTGGCTGCTTTGGTGTAATAATCTGAAAATGAAAGCAGAAATGCTGAAATATTCCCATGATATGCATGGTCTCTGCACCAAACCACCATGACTCAGCCTAAGTACATCTGCCGCTTTTTCTTTTGTACTGCCAGCTGATTGTGGAAGTACAGTATAAAAACCATCTTCATGGAGAGATCTTTGTGGTTTAGGCTTAGTCTAAGTGTCTCAAGTAGTCGGGGCTTTTGTTTGGGCCTAATCCATAAGGTCTGATGGCTTTCCTCCTCATCTCAAGATGAATGTGGTAGAAAATATAAATCAAAGAAACGTCCTTTGGCCTAGCCTTGCCTTGCCTTGCCTTATTTCCTTCTCATCCTGTTCTCTGTCCCAGCCTCTCTCACTAACCCCTCGTCTGGCTGCATGTCTCTTCTTTCCTCTCTCCTTTTCTCAAACTCTCCTGCTTCCTGGCTTTGTCTTTCAATTCCTCCATTTCAGTCCTGCAGCCCGGCACTACTTTTTTCCTCTTGCCTCCCTTTGGCCTGCTCCCTTGGCTTTCTCCCTCTGTTCCATATCCTTCTTCCCGACTTGTCTCTTGGAGACTTTTGGCCACTTTGCACCCAAGTCTGGGGATGTTTTGGAAACTTTTCAGAGGCCTCGCTGCTGACAGGGGGGACAGCAGGCAGTGACAGGCCCGGGGCTGACAGGCTCCCCCTCCCCTAGCGGGCGCTCGGCTCCCACACCCAGCTGACATAGAACCTTTGTCACAATGCCCGCTACCGTGGTGAGGATGCGGGCACTCTGCAGGTGACAGGGACCGAGCAGGACTTGCTGTCAGCTCAGCAATTGCTCAGTTCTCCAAGGAAGCTGAATTCTGCAAATTGCTGCTTTTGCTCTTGAAATGATGTCATCAGGTGGCTGTTTTGGTGTAATACACTGAAAACCAGAGCAGAAATGCGGAAATATTCCCATGATATGTATGGTCTCTTCACCAAACCACCATGACTCAACCTAAATACATCTGCCGCTTGTTCTCTTGTGCTGCCAGCAGATTGTGGAAGTACAGTTTAAAAACCATCTTTATGGAGAGATCTTTGTGGTTTAGGCTTATTCTAAGTGTCTCAAGTAGACGGGGTTTTTGTTTGGGCCTAATCCATAAGGTCTTATGGCTTTCCTCCTCATCTCAAGATGAATGTGGTAGAAAATATAAATCAAGGAAACGTCCTTTGGCCTAGCCTTGCCTTGCCTTGCCTTATTTCCTTCTCATCCTGTTCTCTGTCCCAGCCTCTCTCACTAACCCCTCGTCTGGCTGCATGTCTCTTCTTTCCTCTCTCCTTTTCTCAAACTCTCCTGCTTCCTTGCTTTCGTCTTTCAATTCCTCCATTTCAGTCCTGCAGCCCGGCACTACTTTTTCCTCTTGCCTCCCTTTGGCCTGCTCCCTTGGCTTTCTCCCGCTGTTCCATATCCTTCTTACCGACTTGTCTCTTGGAGACTTTTGGCCACTTTGCACCCAAGTCTGGGCATGTTTTGGAAACTTTTCAGAGGCCTCGCTGGTGACAGGGGGGACAGCATGCAGTGACAGGCCCTGGGCTGACAGGCTCCCCCTCCCCTAGCGGGCGCTCGGCTGCCACACCCACCTGACATAGAACCTTTGTCACAATGCCCGCGACCGTGGTGAGGATGCAAGCACTCTGCAGGTGACAGGGACCCAGCAGGACTTGCTGTCAGCTCAGCAATTGCTCAGTTCCCCAAAGAAGCTGAATTCTGCAAATTGCTGCTTTTGCTCCTGAAATGATGTCATCAGGTGGGTGTTTTGGTGTAATACATTGAAAACCATAGCAGAAATGCTGAAATATTCCCATGATATGCATGGTCTCTGCACCAAACCACCATGACTCAGCCTAAGTACATCTGCCCCTTGTTCTTCTGTACTGAGAGAAGATTGTGGAAGTACAGTATAAAAACCATCTTTATGGAGAGATCTTTGTGGTTTAGGCTTAGTCTAAGTGTCTCAAGTAGCCGGGGTTTTTGATTGGGCCTAATCCATAAGGTCTGATGGCTTTCCTCCTCATCTCCAGATGAATGTGGTAGAAAATATAAATCAAAGAAACGTCCTTTGGCCTAGCCTTGCCTTGCCTTGCCTTATTTCCTTCTCATCCTGTTCTCTGTCCCATCCTCTCTCACTAACCCCTCGTCTGGCTGCATGTCTCTTCTTTCCTCTCTCCTTTTCTCAAACTCTCCTGCTTCCTGGCTTTCCTCTTTCAATTCCTCCATTTCAGTCCTGTAGTCCGGCACTGCTTTTTCCTCTTGCCTCCCTTCGGCCTGCTCCCTTGGCTTTCTCCCTCTGTTCCATATCCTTCTTCCCGACTTGTCTCTTGGAGGCTTTTGGCCACTTTGGACCAAAGTCTGGGGATGTTTTGGAAACTTTTCAGAGGCCTCGCTGGTGACAGGGAGGACAACAGGCAGTGACAGGCCCAAGGCCTAAGTACATCTGCCGCTTCTGTTTTTCACTACTAGCTGATTGTGAAAGTACAGTATAAAAACCATCTTTATGGTAAGATCTTTGTGGTTTAGGCTTAATCTAAGTGTCTCAAGTAGCTGGGGCTTTTGTTTGGGCCTAATCCATAAGGTCTGCTGGCTTTCCTCCTCGTCTCCAGATGAATGTGGTAGAAAATATAAATCAAGGAAACGTCCATTGGCCTAGCCTTGCCTTGCCTTGCCTTATTTCCTTCTCATCCTGTTCCCTGTCCCAGCCTCTCTCACTAACCCCTCGTCTGGCTGCATGTCTCTTCTTAACTCTCTCCTTTTCTCAAACTCTCCTGCTTCCTGGCTTTCGTCTTTCAATTCCTCCATTTCAGTCCTGCAGCCCGGCACTGCTTTTTCCTCTTGCCTCCCTTTGGCTTGCTCCCTTGGCTTTCTCCCTCTGTTCCATATCCTTCTTCCCGACTTGTCTCTTGGAGGCTTTTGGCCACTTTGGACCCCATTCTGGGGATGTTTTGGAAACTTTTCAGAGGTCTCGCTGGTGACAGGGGGGACAGCAGGCAGTGACAGGCCCGGGGCTGACAGGCTCACCCTCCCCTAGCGGGCGCTCGGCTGCCACACCCAGCTGACATAGAACCTTTGTCACAATGCCCGCGACCGTGGTGAGGATGCGGGCAATCTGCAGGTGACAGGGACCCAGCAGGACTTGGTGTCAGCTCAGCAATTGCTCAGTTCCCCAAAGAAGCTGAATTCTGCAAATTGCTGCATTTGCTCTTGAAATGATGTCATCAGGTGGGTGTTTTGCTGTAATACACTGAAAACCAGAGCAGAAATGCTGAAATATTCCCATGATATGCATGGTCTCTGCACCAAACCACCATGACTCAGCCTAAGTACATCTGCCGCTTGTTCTTCTGTACTGCCAGCAGATTGTGGAAGTACAGTATAAAAACCATCTTTATAGAGAGATCTTTGTGGTTTAGGCTTAGTCTAAGTGTCTCAAGTCGCCGGGGCTTTTGTTTGGGCCTAATCCATAAGGTCTGATGGCTTTCCTCCTCATCTCCAGATGAATGTGGTAGAAAATATAAATCAAAGAAACGTCCTTTGGCCTAGCCTTGCCTTGCCTTGCCTTATTTCCTTCTCATCCTGTTCTCTGTCCCAGCCTCTCTCACTAACCCCTCGTCTGGCTGCATGTCTCTTCTTTCCTCTCTCCTTTTCTCAAACTCTCCTGCTTCCTGGCTTTGTCTTTCAATTCCTCCATTTCAGTCCTGCAGCCCGGCACTACTTTTTCCTCTTGCCACCCTTTGGCCTGCTCCCTTGGCTTTCTCCCTCTGTTCCATATCCTTCTTCCCGACTTGTCTCTTGGAGACTTTGGGCCACTTTGCACCCAAGTCTGGGGATGTTTTGGAAACTTTTCAGAGGCCTCGCTGGTGACAGGGGGGACAGCAGGCAGTGACAGGCCCGGGGCTGACAGGCTCCCCCTCCCCTAGCGGGCGCTCGGCTGCCACACCCAGCTGACATAGAACCTTTGTCACAATGCCCGCGACCGTGGTGAGGATGCGGGCACTCTGCAGGTGACAGGGACCCAGCAGGACTTGGTGTCAGCTCAGCAATTGCTCAGTTCCCCAAAGAAGCTGAATTCTGCAAATTGCTGCTTTTGCTCTTGAAATGATGTCATCAGGTGGGTGTTTTGGTGTAATACACTGAAAACCAGAGCAGAAATGCTGAAATATTCCCATGATATGCATGGTCTCTGCACCAAACCACCATGACTCAGCCTAAGTACATCTGCCGCTTGTTCTTCTGTACTGCCAGCAGATTGTGGAAGTACAGTATAAAAACCATCTTTATGGAGAGATCTTTGTGGTTTAGGCTTAGTTTAAGTGTCTCAAGTAGCCGGGGCTTTTGTTTGGGCCTAATCCATAAGGTCTGATGGCTTTCCTCCTTGTCTCCAGATGAATGTGGTAGAAAATATAAATCAAAGAAACGTCCTTTGGCCTAGCCTTGCCTTGCCTTGCCTTATTTCCTTCTCATCCTGTTCTCTGTCCCAGCCTCTCTCACTAACCCCTCGTCTGGCTGCATGTCTCTTCTTTCCTCTCTCCTTTTCTCAAACTCTCCTGCTTCCTGGCTTTCCTCTTTCAATTCCTCCATTTCAGTCCTGCAGTCCGGCACTGCTTTTTCCTCTTGCCTCCCTTTGGCCTGCTCCCTTGGCTTTCTCCCTCTGTTCCATATCCTTCTTTCCGACTTGTCTCTTGGAGACTTTTGGCCACTTTGCACCCAAGTCTGGGCATGTTTTGGAAACTTTTCAGAGGCCTCGCTGGTGACAGGGGGGACAGCAGGCAGTGACAGAACCGGGGCTGACAGGCTCCCCCTCCCCTAGCGGGCGCTCGGCTGCCACACCCAGCTGACATAGAACCTTTGTCACAATGCCCGCGACCGTGGTGAGGATGCGGGCACTCTGCAGGTGACAGGGACCCAGCAGGACTTGCTGTCAGCTCAGCAATTGCTCAGTTCCCCAAAGAAGCTGAATTCTGCAAATTGCTGCTTTTGCTCTTGAAATGATGTCATCAGGTGGCTGCTTTGGTGTAATAATCTGAAAACGAAAGCAGAAATGCTGAAATATTCCCATGATATGCATGGTCTCTGCACCAAACCACCATGACTCAGCCTAAGTACATCTGCCGCTTTTTCTTTTGTGCTGCCAGCTGATTGTGGAAGTACAGTATAAAAACCATCTTCATGGAGAGATCTTTGTGGTTTAGGCTTAGTCTAAGTGTCTCAAGTAGTCGGGGCTTTTGTTTGGGCCTAATCCATAAGGTCTGATGGCTTTCCTCCTCATCTCAAGATGAATGTGGTAGAAAATATAAATCAAAGAAACGTCCTTTGGCCTAGCCTTGCCTTGCCTTATTTCCTTCTCATCCTGTTCTCTGTCCCAGCCTCTCTCACTAACCCCTCGTCTGGCTGCATGTCTCTTCTTTCCTCTCTCCTTTTCTCAAACTCTCCTGCTTCCTGGCTTTGTCTTTCAATTCCTCCATTTCAGTCCTGAAACCCGGCACTACTTTTCTCCTCTTGCCTCCCTTTGGCCTGCTCCCTTGGCTTTCTCCCTCTGTTCCATATCCTTCTTCCCGACTTGTCTCTTGGAGACTTTTGGCCACTTTGCACCCAAGTCTGGGCATGTTTTGGAAACTTTTCAGAGGCCTCGCTGCTGACAGGGGGGTCAGCAGGCAGTGACAGGCCCGGGGCTGACAGGCTCCCCCTCCCCTAGCGGGCGCTCGACTGCCACGCCCAGCTGACATAGAACCTTTGTCACAATGCCCGCTACCGTGGTGAGGATGCCGGCACTCTGCAGGTGACAGAGACACAGCAGGACTTGGTGTCAGCTCAGCAATTGCTCAGTTCCCCAAAGAAGCTGAATTCTGCAAATTGCTGCTTTTGCTCTTGAAATGATGTCATCAGGTGGGTGTTTTGGTGTAATACACTGAAAACCAGAGCAGAAATGCTGAAATATTCCCATGATATGCATGGTCTCTGCACCAAACCACCATGACTCAGCCTAAATACATCTGCTGCTTGTTCTCTTGTACTGCCAGCAGATTGTGGAAGTACAGTTTAAAAACCATCTTTATGGAGAGATCTTTGTGGTTTAGGCTTAGTCTAAGTGTCTCAAGTAGCCGGGGCTTTTGTTTGGGCCTAATCCATAAGGTCTGATGGCTTTCCTCCTCATCTCAAGATGAATGTGGTAGAAAATATAAATCAAAGAAACGTCCTTTGGCCTAGCCTTGCCTTGCCTTGCCTTATTTCCTTCTCATCCTGTTCTCTGTCCCAGCCTCTCTCACTAACCCCTCGTCTGGCTGCATGTCTCTTCTTTCCTCTCTCCTTTTCTCAAACTCTCCTGCTTCCTGGCTTTGTCTTTCAATTCCTCCATTTCAGTCCTGCAGCCCGGCACTACTTTTTTCCTCTTGCCTCCCTTTGGCCTGCTCCCTTGGCTTTCTCCCTCTGTTCCATATCCTTCTTCCCGACTTGTCTCTTGGAGACTTTTGGCCACTTTGGACCCAAGTCTGGGGATGTTTTGTAAACTTTTCAGAGGCCTCGCTGCTGACAGGGGGGACAGCAGGCAGTGACAGGCCCGGGGCTGACAGGCTCCCCCTCACCTACCGGGCGCTCTGCTGCCACACCCAGCTGACATAGAACCTTTGTCACAATGCCCGCTACCGTGGTGAGGATGCGGGCACTCTGAAGGTGACAGGGACCGAGCAGGACTTGCTGTCAGCTCAGCAATTGCTCAGTTCTCCAAGGAAGCTGAATTCTGCAAATTGCTGCTTTTGCTCTTGAAATGATGTCATCAGGTGGCTGCTTTGGTGTAATAATCTGAAAATGAAAGCAGAAATGCTGAAATATTCCCATGATATGCATGGTCTCTGCACCAAACCACCATGACTCAGCCTAAGTACATCTGCCGCTTTTTCTTTTGTACTGCCAGCTGATTGTGGAAGTACAGTATAAAAACCATCTTCATGGAGAGATCTTTGTGGTTTAGGCTTAGTCTAAGTGTCTCAAGTAGTCGGGGCTTTTGTTTGGGCCTAATCCATAAGGTCTGATGGCTTTCCTCCTCATCTCAAGATGAATGTGGTAGAAAATATAAATCAAAGAAACGTCCTTTGGCCTAGCCTTGCCTTGCCTTGCCTTATTTCCTTCTCATCCTGTTCTCTGTCCCAGCCTCTCTCACTAACCCCTCGTCTGGCTGCATGTCTCTTCTTTCCTCTCTCCTTTTCTCAAACTCTCCTGCTTCCTGGCTTTGTCTTTCAATTCCTCCATTTCAGTCCTGCAGCCCGGCACTACTTTTTTCCTCTTGCCTCCCTTTGGCCTGCTCCCTTGGCTTTCTCCCTCTGTTCCATATCCTTCTTCCCGACTTGTCTCTTGGAGACTTTTGGCCACTTTGCACCCAAGTCTGGGCATGTTTTGGAAACTTTTCAGAGGCCTCGCTGCTGACAGGGGGGACAGCAGGCAGTGACAGGCCCGGGGCTGACAGGCTCCCCCTCCCCTAGCGGGCGCTCGGCTCCCACACCCAGCTGACATAGAACCTTTGTCACAATGCCCGCTACCGTGGTGAGGATGCGGGCACTCTGCAGGTGACAGGGACCGAGCAGGACTTGCTGTCAGCTCAGCAATTGCTCAGTTCTCCAAGGAAGCTGAATTCTGCAAATTGCTGCTTTTGCTCTTGAAATGATGTCATCAGGTGGCTGTTTTGGTGTAATACACTGAAAACCAGAGCAGAAATGCGGAAATATTCCCATGATATGTATGGTCTCTTCACCAAACCACCATGACTCAACCTAAATACATCTGCCGCTTGTTCTCTTGTGCTGCCAGCAGATTGTGGAAGTACAGTTTAAAAACCATCTTTATGGAGAGATCTTTGTGGTTTAGGCTTATTCTAAGTGTCTCAAGTAGACGGGGTTTTTGTTTGGGCCTAATCCATAAGGTCTTATGGCTTTCCTCCTCATCTCAAGATGAATGTGGTAGAAAATATAAATCAAGGAAACGTCCTTTGGCCTAGCCTTGCCTTGCCTTGCCTTATTTCCTTCTCATCCTGTTCTCTGTCCCAGCCTCTCTCACTAACCCCTCGTCTGGCTGCATGTCTCTTCTTTCCTCTCTCCTTTTCTCAAACTCTCCTGCTTCCTTGCTTTCGTCTTTCAATTCCTCCATTTCAGTCCTGCAGCCCGGCACTACTTTTTCCTCTTGCCTCCCTTTGGCCTGCTCCCTTGGCTTTCTCCCGCTGTTCCATATCCTTCTTACCGACTTGTCTCTTGGAGACTTTTGGCCACTTTGCACCCAAGTCTGGGCATGTTTTGGAAACTTTTCAGAGGCCTCGCTGGTGACAGGGGGGACAGCATGCAGTGACAGGCCCTGGGCTGACAGGCTCCCCCTCCCCTAGCGGGCGCTCGGCTGCCACACCCACCTGACATAGAACCTTTGTCACAATGCCCGCGACCGTGGTGAGGATGCAAGCACTCTGCAGGTGACAGGGACCCAGCAGGACTTGCTGTCAGCTCAGCAATTGCTCAGTTCCCCAAAGAAGCTGAATTCTGCAAATTGCTGCTTTTGCTCCTGAAATGATGTCATCAGGTGGGTGTTTTGGTGTAATACATTGAAAACCATAGCAGAAATGCTGAAATATTCCCATGATATGCATGGTCTCTGCACCAAACCACCATGACTCAGCCTAAGTACATCTGCCCCTTGTTCTTCTGTACTGAGAGAAGATTGTGGAAGTACAGTATAAAAACCATCGTTATGGAGAGATCTTTGTGGTTTAGGCTTAGTCTAAGTGTCTCAAGTAGCCGGGGTTTTTGATTGGGCCTAATCCATAAGGTCTGATGGCTTTCCTCCTCATCTCCAGATGAATGTGGTAGAAAATATAAATCAAAGAAACGTCCTTTGGCCTAGCCTTGCCTTGCCTTGCCTTATTTCCTTCTCATCCTGTTCTCTGTCCCATCCTCTCTCACTAACCCCTCGTCTGGCTGCATGTCTCTTCTTTCCTCTCTCCTTTTCTCAAACTCTCCTGCTTCCTGGCTTTCCTCTTTCAATTCCTCCATTTCAGTCCTGTAGTCCGGCACTGCTTTTTCCTCTTGCCTCCCTTTGGCCTGCTCCCTTGGCTTTCTCCCTCTGTTCCATATCCTTCTTCCCGACTTGTCTCTTGGAGGCTTTTGGCCACTTTGGACCAAAGTCTGGGGATGTTTTGGAAACTTTTCAGAGGCCTCGCTGGTGACAGGGAGGACAACAGGCAGTGACAGGCCCAAGGCCTAAGTACATCTGCCGCTTCTGTTTTTCACTACTAGCTGATTGTGAAAGTACAGTATAAAAACCATCTTTATGGTAAGATCTTTGTGGTTTAGGCTTAGTCTAAGTGTCTCAAGTAGCCGGGGCTTTTGTTTGGGCCTAATCCATAAAGTCTGAAGGCTTTCCTCCTCATCTCCAGATGAATGTGGTAGAAAATATAAATCAAAGAAACGTCCTTTGGCCTAGCCTTGCCTTGCCTTGCCTTATTTCCTTCTCATCCTGTTCTCTGTCCCAGCCTCTCTCACTAAGCCCTCGTCTGGCTGCATGTCTCTTCTTTCCTCTCTCCTTTTCTCAAACTCTCCTGCTTCCTGGCTTTCCTCTTTCAATTCCTCCATTTCAGTCCTGCAGCCCGGCACTACTTTTTCCTCTTGCCTCCCTTTGGCCTGCTCCCTTGGCTTTCTCCCTCTGTTCCATATCCTTCTTCCCGACTTGTCTCTTGGAGACCTTTGGCCCCTTTGGACCCCAGTCTGGGGATTGTATGGAAACTCTTCAGAGGCCTCGCTGGTGACAGGGGGGACAGCAGGCAGTGACAGGCCCGGGGCTGACAGGCTCCCCCTCCTCTGGCGGGCGCTCGGCTGCCACACCCAGCTGAGATAGAACCTTTGTCACAATGCCCGCGACCGTGGTGAGGATGCGGGCAGTCTGCAGGTGACAGGGACCCAGCAGGACTTGCTGTCAGCTCAGCAATTGCTCAGTTCCCCAAAGAAGCTGAATTCTGCAAATTGCTGCTTTTGCTCTTGAAATGATGTCATCAGGTGGGTGTTTTGGTGTAATACACTGAAAACCAGAGCATAAATGCTGAAATATTCCCATGATATGCATGGTCTTTGCACCAAACCACCATGACTCAGCCTAAGTACATCTGCCGCTTGTTCTTCTGTACTGCCAGCTGATTGTGGAAGTACAGTATAAAAACCATCTTTATGGAGAGATCTTTGTGGTATAGGCTTAGTCTAAGTGTCTCAAGTCGCCGGGGCTTTTGTTTGGGCCTAATCCATAAGGTCTGCTGGCTTTCCTCCTCATCTCCAGATGAATGTGGTAGAAAATATAAATCAAAGAAATGTCCTTTGGCCTAGCCTTGCCTTGCCCTGCCTTATTTCCTTCTCATCCTGTTCTCTGTCCCAGCCTCTCTCACTAACCCCTCGTCTGGCTGCAAATGTCTTCTTAGCTCTCTCCTTTTCTCAAACTCTCCTGCTTCCTGGCTTTTGTATTTCCATTCTTCCATTTCAGTCCTGCAGCCCGGCACTACTTTTTCCTCTTCCCTCCCTTTGTCCTGCTCCCTTGGCTTTCTCCCTCTGTTCCATATCCTTCTTCCCGACTTGTCTCTTGGAGGCTTTTGGCCACTTTGCACCCAAGTCTGGGCATGTTTTGGAAACTTTTCAGAGGCCTCGCTGCTGACAGGGGGGACAGCAGGCAGTGACAGGCCCGGGGCTGACAGGCTCTCCCTCCTCTAGAGGGCACTCGGCTGCCACACCCAGCTGACATAGAACCTTTGTCACAATGCCCGCTACCGTGGTGAGGATGCGGGCACTCTGCGGGTGATAGGGACACAGCAGGACTTGCTGTCAGCTCAGCAATTGCTCAGTTTCCCAAAGAAGCTGAATTCTGCAAATTGCTGCTTTTGCTCTTGAAATGATGTCATCAGGTGGGTGTTTTGCTGTAATACACTGAAAACCAGAGCAGAAATGCTGAAATATTCCCATGATATGCATGGTCTCTGCACCAAGCCACCATGACTCAGCCTAAGTACATCTGCCGCTTGTTCTTCTGTACTGACAGAAGATTGTGGAGGTACAGTATAAAAACCATCTTTATGGAGAGATCTTTGTGGTTTAGGCTTAGTCTAAGCGTCTCAAGTAGCCGGGGCTTTTGTTTGGGCCTAATCCATAAGGTCTTATGGCTTTCCTCCTCATCTCAAGATGAATGTGGTAGAAAATATAAATCAAAGAAACGTCCTTTGGCCTAGCCTTGCCTTGCCTTGCCTTATTTCCTTCTCATCCTGTTCTCTGTCCCAGCCTCTCTCACTAACCCCTCGTCTGGCTGCATGTCTCTTCTTTCCTCTCTCCTTTTCTCAAACTCTCCTGCTTCCTGGCTTTCGTCTTTCAATTCCTCCATTTCAGTCCTGAAACCCGGCACTACTTTTCTCCTCTTGCCTCCCTTTGGCCTGCTCCCTTGGCTTTCTCCCTCGGTTCCATATCCTTCTTCCCGACTTGTCTCTTGGAGACTTTTGGCCACTTTGCACCCAAGTCTGGGCATGTTTTGGAAATTTTTCAGAGGCCTCGCTGGTGACAGGGGGGACAGCAGGCAGTGACAGGCCCGGGGCTGACAGGCTCCCCCTTCCCTAGCGGGTGCTCGGCTGCCACACCCAGCTGGCATAGAACCTTTGTCACAATGCCCGCTACCGTGGTGAGGATGCGGGCACTCTGCAGGTGACAGGGACCCAGCAGGACTTGCTGTCAGCTCAGCAATTGCTCAGTTCCCCAAAGATGCTGAATTCTGCAAATTGGTGCTTTTGCTCTTGAAATGATGTCATCAGGTGGCTGCTTTGGTGTAATATACTGAAAACCAGAGCAGAAATGCTGAAATATTCCCATGATATGCATGGTGTCTGCACCAAACCACCATGACTCAGCCTAAGTACATCTGCCGCTTGTTCTTCTGTACTGCCAGAAGATTGTGGAAGTACAGTTAAAAACCATCTTTATGGAGAGATCTTTGTGGTTTAGGCTTAATCTAAGTGTCTCAAGTAGCTGGGGTTTTTCTTTGGGCCTAATCCATAAGGTCTGATGGCTTTCCTCCTCATCTCCAGATGAATGTGGTAGAAAATATAAATCAAGGAAACGTCCTTTGGCCTAGCCTTGCCTTGCCTTGCCTTATTTCCTTCTCATCCTGTTCTCTGTCCCATCCTCTCTCACTAACCCCTCGTCTGGCTGCATGTCTCTTCTTTCCTTTTCTCAAACTCTCCTGCTTCCTGGCTTTCCTCTTTCAATTCCTCCATTTCAGTCCTGTAGTCCGGCACTGCTTTTTCCTCTTGCCTCCCTTTGCCCTGCTCCCTTGGCTTTCTCCCTCTGTTCCATATCCTTCTTCCCGACTTGTCTCTTGGAGGCTTTTGGCCACTTTGGACCAAAGTCTGGGGATGTTTTGGAAACTTTTCAGAGGCCTCGCTGGTGACAGGGAGGACAACAGGCAGTGACAGGCCCAAGGCCTAAGTACATCTGCCGCTTCTGTTTTTCACTACTAGCTGATTGTGAAAGTACAGTATAAAAACCATCTTTATGGTAAGATCTTTGTGGTTTAGGCTTAGTCTAAGTGTCTCAAGTAGCCGGGGCTTTTGTTTGGGCCTAATCCATAAAGTCTGAAGGCTTTCCTCCTCATCTCCAGATGAATGTGGTAGAAAATATAAATCAAAGAAACGTCCTTTGGCCTAGCCTTGCCTTGCCTTGCCTTATTTCCTTCTCATCCTGTTCTCTGTCCCAGCCTCTCTCACTAAGCCCTCGTCTGGCTGCATGTCTCTTCTTTCCTCTCTCCTTTTCTCAAACTCTCCTGCTTCCTGGCTTTCATCTTTCAATTCCTCCATTTCAGTCCTGCAGCCCGGCACTACTTTTTCCTCTTCCCTCCCTTTGTCCTGCTCCCTTGGCTTTCTCCCTCTGTTCCATATCCTTCTTCCCGACTTGTCTCTTGGAGACTTTTGGCCACTTTGCACCCAAGTCTGGGCATGTTTTGGAAACTTTTCAGAGGCCTCGCTGCTGACAGGGGGGACAGCAGGCAGTGACAGGCCCGGGACTGACAGGCTCCCCCTCCCCTAGCGGGCGCTCGGCTGCCACGCCCAGCTGACATAGAACCTTTGTCACAATGCCCGCTACCGTGGTGAGGATGCGGGCAATCTGCAGGTGACAGGGACCGAGCAAGACTTGCTGTCAGCTCAGCAATTGCTCAGTTCCCCAAAGAAGCTGAATTCTGCAAATTGCTGCTTTTGCTCTTGAAATGATGTCATCAGGTGGGTGTTTTGGTGTAATACACTGAAAACCAGAGCAGAAATGCTGAAATATTCCCATGGTATGCATGGTCTTAGGCTGTGTCACGGTGCTTTGCTCCTAAGTAGATCTGCCGCTTATTCTTTTGTACTGCCAGCAGATTGTGGAAGTAGAGTATAAAAACCATCCTGATGGAGAGATCTTTGCATTTTAGGCTTAGTCTAAGTGTCTCAAGTAGCCGGGGTTTTTGCCTGGGCCTAATCCATCAGGTGTGATGGCTTTCCTCCTCGTCTCCAGATGAATGTGGTAGAAAATATAAAGCAAGGAAACGTCCTTTGGCCTAGCCTTGCCTTGCCTTGTTTCCTTCTCATCCTGTTTTCTGTGCCAGCCTCTCTCACTAAGCCCTCGTCTGGCTGCATGTCTCTTCTTTCCTCTCTCCTTTTCTCAAACTCTCCTGCTTCCTGGCTTTTGTCTTTCCATTCCTCCATTTCAGTCCTGCAGCCCGGCACTAGCTTTTCCTCTTCCCTCCCTTTGGCTTGCTCCCTTCGCTTTCTCCCTTTGTTCCATATCCTTCTTTCCGACTTGTCTCTTGGAGACTTTTGGCCACGCTGGACCCAAGTCTGGGGATGTTTTGGAAACTTTTCAGAGGCCTTGCTGCTGACAGGGGGGACAGCAGGCAGTGACAGCCCCGGGGCTGACAGGCTCCCCCTCCCTCGGGGGTGCTCGGCTGCCACACCCAGCTGACATAGAACCTTTGTCACAATGCCCGCTACCGTGGTGAGGATGCGGGTACTCTGCGCGTTACAGAGACACAGCAGGACTTGGTGTCAGCTCAGCAATTTCTCAGTTCCCCAAAGAAGTTGAATTCTGCAAATTGCTGCTGTTGCTGTTGCAATGATGTCATCAGGTGGGTGTTTTGGTGCAATACACTGAAAACCAGAGCAGAAATGCTGAAATATTCCCATGGTATGCATGGTCTTAGGCTGTGTCACGGTGCTTTGCTCCTAAGTAGATCTGCCGCTTATTCTTTTGTACTGCCAGCAGATTGTGGAAGTAGAGTATAAAAACCATCCTGATGGAGAGATCTTTGCATTTTAGGCTTAGTCTAAGTGTCTCAAGTAGCCGGGGTTTTTGATTGGGCCTAATCCATCAGGTCTGATGGCTTTCCTCCTCGTCTCCAGATGAATGTGGTAGAAAATATAAAGCAAGGAAACGTCCTTTGGCCTGGCCTTGCCTTTCTTATTTCCTTCTCATCCTGTTCTCTGTCCCAGCCTCTCTCACTAAGCCCTCGTCTGGCTGCATGTCTCTTCTTTCCTCTCTCCTTTTCTCAAACTCTCCTGCTTCCTGGCTTTTGTCTTTCCATTCCTCCATTTCAGTCCTGCAGCCCGGCACTAGCTTTTTCTCTTCCCTCCCTTTGGCTTGCTCCCTTCGCTTTCTCCCTTTGTTCCATATCCTTCTTTCCGACTTGTCTCTTGGAGACTTTTGGCCACGCTGGACCCAAGTCTGGGGATGTTTTGGAAACTTTTCAGAGGCCTCGCTGCTGACAGGGGGGACAGCAGGCAGTGACAGGCCCGGGGCTGACAGGCTCCCCCTCCCCTCAGGGGCACTCGGCTGCCACACCTTTGTCAGACCCTTTGTCACAATGCCCGCTACCTTGGTGAGGATGCGGGCACTCTGCGCGTGACAGAGACACAGCAGGACTTGGTGTCAGCTCAGCAATTTCTCAGTTCCCCAAAGAAGCTGAATTCTGCAAATTGCTGCTGTTGCTGTTGCAATGATGTCATCAGGTGGGTGTTTTGGTGTAATACACTGAAAACCAGAGCAGAAATGCTGAAATATTCCCATGATATGCATGGTCTCTTCACCAAACCACCATGACTCAGCCTAAATACATCTGCCGCTTGTTCTCTTGTACTGCCAGCAGATTGTGGAAGTACAGTTTAAAAACCATCTTTATGGAGAGATCTTTGTGGTTTAGGCTTATTCTAAGTGTCTCAAGTAGCCGGGGTTTTTGTTTGGGCCTAATCCATAAGGTCTTATGGCTTTCCTCCTCATCTCAAGATGAATGTGGTAGAAAATATAAATCAAGGAAACGTCCTTTGGCCTAGCCTTGCCTTGCCTTGCCTTATTTCCTTCTCATCCTGTTCTCTGTCCCAGCCTCTCTCACTAACCCCTCGTCTGGCTGCATGTCTCTTCTTTCCTCTCTCCTTTTCTCAAACTCTCCTGCTTCCTGGCTTTTGTCTTTCCATTCCTCCATTTCAGTCCTGCAGCCCGGCACTAGCTTTTCCTCTTCCCTCCCTTTGGCTTGCTCCCTTCGCTTTCTCCCTTTGTTCCATATCCTTCTTTCCGACTTGTCTCTTGGAGACTTTTGGCCATGCTGGACCCAAGTCTGGGGATGTTTTGGAAACTTTTCAGAGGCCTTGCTGCTGACAGGGGGGACAGCAGGCAGTGACAGCCGGGGCTGACAGGCTCCCCTCTCCTCGAGGGCGCTCGGCTGCCACACCCAGCTGACATAGAACCTTTGTCACAATGCCCGCTACCGTGGTGAGGATGCGGGCACTCTGCGCCTGACAGAGACACAGCAGGACTTGGTGTCAGCTCAGCAATTTCTCAGTTCCCCAAAGAAGCTGAATTCTGCAAATTGCTGCTGTTGCTGTTGCAATGATGTCATCAGGTGGGTGTTTTGGTGTAATACACTGAAAACCAGAGCAGAAATGCTGAAATATTCCCATGGTATGCATGGTCTTAGGAGCATAGCACCGTGACTCAGCCTAAGTAGATCTGCCGCTTATTCTTTTGTACTGCCAGCAGATTGTGGAAGTAGAGTATAAAAACCATCCTGATGGAGAGATCTTTGCATTTTAGGCTTAGTCTAAGTGTCTCAAGTAGCCGGGGTTTTTGATTGGGCCTAATCCATCAGGTCTGATGGCTTTCCTCCTCGTCTCCAGATGAATGTGGTAGAAAATATAAAGCAAGGAAACGTCCTTTGGCTTAGCCCTGCCTTGCCTTATCTCCTTCTCATCCTGTTCTCTGTGCCAGCCTTTCTCACTAACCCCTCGTCTGGCTGCATGTCTCTTCTTTCCTCTCTCCTTTTCTCAAACTCTCCTGCTTCCTGGCTTTTGTCTTTCAATTCCTCCATTTCAGTCCTGCAGCCCGGCACTAGTTTTCCTCTTCCCTCCCTTTGGCTTGCTCCCTTTGTTCCATATTCTTCTTTCTGACTTGTCTCTTGGAGACTTTGGCCACGCTGGACCCAAGTCTGGGGATGTTTTGGCAACTTTTCAGAGGCCTTGCTGCTGACAGGGGGGACAGCAGGCAGTGACAGGCCCGGGGCTGACAGGCTCCCCCTCTCCTCGGGGGCGCTCGGCTGCCACACCCAGCTGACATAGAACCTTTGTCACAATGCCCGCTACCGTGGTGAGGATGCGGGCACTCTGCGCCTGACAGAGACACAGCAGGACTTGGTGTCAGCTCAGCAATTTCTCAGTTCCCCAAAGAAGCTGAATTCTGCAAATTGCTGCTGTTGCTGTTGCAATGATGTCATCAGGTGGGTGTTTTGGTGTAATACACTGAAAACCAGAGCAGAAATGCTGAAATATTCCCATGGTATGCATGGTCTTAGGAGCAAAGCACCGTGACTCAGTCTAAGTAGATCTGCCTCTTATTCTTTTGTACTGCCAGCAGATTGTGGAAGTAGAGTTTAAAAACCATCCTGATGGAGAGATCTTTTCCTTTTAGGGTTAGTCTAAGTTTCTCAAATAGCCGGGGTTTTTGCTTTGGCGTAATCCATCAGGTCTGATGGCTTTCCTCCTCGTCTCCAGATGAATATGGCAGAAAATATAAAGCAAGGAAACGTCCTTTCGGGTGCAGAAGCATTGGTAGCTTACCTAAGAAAACAAATTATCTCGGTCCAGATGTTAACAATGGCAAAGTCTATTACAGCTAAGTGTGAAATTTGCTTGAAAAATAATCCTTTAGTAAGAAGAAAAATAGAAATGGGGAAAATTAAGACAGGTGTACAACCTGGGGATTATTGGTAAATAGATTATGTAGAGCTCCCCAGAACCCGAGGATTCAGGTATATACTAGTTGGGGTAGATACCTTTTCAGGATGGCCAGAAGCTTTCCCTTGTCGCACCAACCAAGCAAAAGAAACTGTAAAATGGTTATTAAAGGAAATAATCCCTAGATTTGGGGTACCACTGGGGATATCTTCCGATAGGGGACCACACTTTGTGGCACAATTAGTAAAAGAAATCAGCAGATGTTTGGGAATTAAATGGGAGTTACATACCCCATGGAGACCCCAGTCTAGTGGGCAAGTGGAGAAAATGAATCAAACTCTAAAAAGGCAACTTAGCAAGATCTGTCAGGAAGCAAAAATTCAATGGCCTCAGGCCTTGCCAATAGCATTGCTGCGCATTAGGATTAAACCTAGGAGTGGGATGTCAGTAAGTTCATACGAGATTTTGTATGGCAAACCATATGAAGCACCAGACCAAAACCCAGAGGTACACGTGAAAGGTAATCAGGACTTGCACAATTATGTGTTGTCTCTTGGCAGGACATTGAATCGACTCAGATCCGCACTAGTGTGGAATCGCCCACTAGCGCTCGAGAATCCGGTACATGATATAGAGCCTGGAGACACGGTGTATATAAGAACCTGGAATGAAGAACCCTTAAAAGAGCGCTGGGACGGACCCTATCAAGTACTCCTGACTACATTCACCGCAGTCAAAGTTGCTGGAGTAGACTCCTGGATACATTATACCCGAGTGAAAAGAGTTCCAAGACTGTGGAAATCGCAGATAGTGGGTCCTACCACGCTCAAGATTACATCGCAATAATGTCTGGTTTTCATTACCGAATTGTGATTTTGGTTAGAGCGTTTGTACTTTTGAAAATTGGAGGGGGAAGTGCCACTCTATTCCACAAGGCCTCTGATAAACCGTGGGAAAATGGGACAATTCAAATGGGATTGCAAATTAGGCCACGAAGAGCAGTAAACAATAATGAAAGTACCCAGGTGCCACAGGTAGTACAAAGCGTACAGAATCAGGCAGAGAATCTGATGATAGGGCTAATTCGAGATTTTGCATTGACCCAGAATACCAGTAGCATCACTGCTTGCCTTCCAATTCCAAAATCGGCTGAAGATCCAATACAGTGGGGAATAATATCTACCACCTTACCAGAAGTAAATAAAACTAGTAAAATAGCATGTGAATCTCACACTAGAATAGAAGAAGTCCCAACTGAGCGATGGGTAAAAAGCGGACCCCAGACAGAAGTAATGACAATAGAAGATTGTATGAGACTCAGAGGAAAACTTGGTTCAGGTGCTGGGTGGAAAACCAAGTGCACCTATGAAAGCTGGACCAAAGAGACGGTAAATGAAAAGGTTGAACGGACTTACTGGGAATGCAAAGATCAAAATAGCAAAAATATAACTGAATCATGGAATAACATGTGGACACTGAGTATTGTACAACAATACCAATATAGTGAAGCATTTCCATGGTGTGTACGGTGGTCCAATGTAACAGGAGGAACAACAGTACCATGGTGGAATTGTTCACAAGTAATAACCTGCCAGACAGATGTAAAAGAAATACCTCTGTCCATCATTAAAGTTGCAACAATTGCAGGTTGCATTTGTCAGAAACAATTGGATCCAAAGGAAGCAACCAAAATAGGCATTGATGGAGATAGAATTGATTGTAGAGGCGTTATAGGTAGTGTGGGACATCTGGTTTGGGCCTTAAGTGATGGGACCTGGACAACTCACCTACCAATAGGAGGACCAGTAAGGGAAATTACTCTGGGACTGCCGACCGTATGTCCTATTTGGAAAAAGTCACCCTTGAAAAATAGGCAAGAACTTCTACAGGTTAGGCACAAACGAGAGGTAGATGAAGATGTGTGGCACGAACCATCAAGCAGTGTTAAATTTGGCTGGGCACTAGAATCTTTCTTTGCACCAATTGCGGCCTACAGAAATAGAGAAATGATTGATAAATTGATTGGGCAAATGGATCGATTGGCTAGAATAACTAAAAAGGGTTTTCGGGAACTTAATATACAATTACAGGCTACGACTAAAATGACCTTGCAGAATAGAATGGCACTCGACATAATGTTACTGAAAGAAAATGGTGTCTGTGGATATTTGAAAGACAGAATTGATCATTGCTGCATCCATATTCCAAACGTAACTTCGGAAGTTGAGAAGGACATTTCCCAACTGACCCAAACAGAGATGGAGCTGCAAAAAGAAAAGCAGGATGCAGAACAGAGCTGGATAGGCGCTCTGTTGAATACATTTGGCTTAAATTTGGGAGGATGGGTACATTCACTACTAGAAAGTGTAGCGGTACTTGAAATTGTGATTGTGCTTCTCTGCTTATTGTATGTAGGTATTAGGCGTGTACTTAGTCAAACAAGTGATCGCATTTTTAGTGTCTTGAGCAGGAATTATGATAATCCTGTATTCGAAAACCCTCCAGCTTATGAAGAATAATCGAAATAGTTGATTAAGGTGAGAATGCATTGTCTAAGAATAGAAAAGCATTCTCAAAGGGGGGACATGTTAGAGATAGAATCAATTTTATAGGGGATTATACTAATACAATCAATACAGTCAATCTTAATAGGAGACTAACAGGATCAATTTTACAAGATGTTCTTTTCTGGGATGGGTACCAGACTGATTCAACCTTTGCATACCGTGTTTTACCTAATAAGGGAATTGAGCATACCTTTATCTTATCAACCTAACGTTTATCTTAGCCCAAATATGCTTAGAATGAGGAGAAATATATACAGTACCTCTGGAAATTAAGCTAGTCAGCAGTTGTGCAATTATAGAGTAGTGCGCATGTGCCGCATCAAAAGGTGAAAAGGACAGAGGCGATGAAGACTACTTACTTCATCCTGAAGACCCCCTGAAAGACCACCAGAGGACACTGCGCATGATCAAAGTAGTTCCAAGGTGTTGCAATCGATGTTGCAATAAATGTTGAGCAACTGTTACATATTCTAATGATCCTAATGAATATATGAATATGTATGTGAATGGACTGCATAAATACTGTGTAACCTAAACTGACGATGGAAGCCAGTTTTGGGTGCGAACCCCTGGTTTCCCAGCGCTGAAATAAAGCACCGCATATAACTACGCCCGTGGTTATGTGTCCTGATTGCTAATACAGGCGCCAGCATGTGGAGGGGCCGGTCGCAGGAAACCAGGCAGCAGCTGCCTGGAGAGGGGAAAAAAGGGCTGGGGAGCTCCTGGGGGGCACAGCCCCACCTGCACACTGTCCCCTGCCACAAAAAGCCTCTGCACCCACCCCCCAAGATCCATTCGGGAGGGCTCCTCCCACACGTGCCCCCTCATTGTGCCCCCTCCATCACTGGGAAGCTGCAGCTGGCAGGAGCACAAGGCACAGCCACTTGCTCAGCATCCCCAGGGGCGCTGCCCACACGGCTCCCACTCCAGGGTACCACAGCAGCACGAGCTGGGACAGCCAGCAGGAACAGGGCGGGCACTGCCAAAGGCACCGCTGTCCCCATCGCACTCACTTCCTAATCCCAGCGGCATCGTCACGCTCTGGCTGCAGCGCCTTCTGGAGCTGCCCGCTGAGGCTCTTCCACCGCTCCTCCTGCTGCTCCCGGAACGCCCCCAGCTCCCGGCGGTCCAGCTGTGGACGGGTGACACCCTCAGCCATCTACCCCAGGATGGGACATGGCGGTCCCCAGGGGGACAGCCGGGAGGGGGCACCCTCGCAAGGATGCTGCCTCAGGCTGCCAGGCCCCCAAGGTGCCAGTTCTGCGTGGAGGGGACGAGCCCTCACCTTGCAGTCCATCTGTCTCTGCAGCTCTTTCTGGAACCGGTGCCAGCCCTCCTCCTGGCCCGTCACCCGGCTCGTCACCTCCTCCATCGCCTTGTTCAGCCGCTCCTCGCACGCCTCAAACTGGCTGCGACTGACTTTGTCAGCCAGGGCGGCTTTGTCTGCTTTCTAGCAGCGGGGAAAGGCGGGAGAGCGGTGGGGACAGGATGGAGGGACAACGCGAGAGGGAGAAGTGGCTACGTGGCCCTGTTCACCCCATCACCCCCGTGGGGTTGCTCCCACCAGCCAAAGGCACTCGGGGTCACAGAGGGACCTGGCAAGGGACCCGCAGCCGGGCTGGAAATCCTCCCTCCCCCTGGCTGGTTCTGCCAGCCGGCACCCAAGGGACAAGGGGCGTTTGTCACCCTGCCCGGGACACCCTTGGCTGGCACCAGGGCCCCTCGAGCCCCTACCTCATCGATTCCCAGCACCAGCAGCTGCTCCTTGTCTGCTTTCTGCTTCTTGAGCCTCTCCAGGGCGTGGGACAGAGCCTCCCAAGGCAGACAGCAGCCCGTGACGCCACGGCAGGGTCGGAGCTGCCCCCGGCCAGCCGAGCACCCCCTGCCTCCCCTCCCCAGCCCACCAGAAACCTCCAGGAAAGGCATCGGGAAGCTGTGCAGGGCTGCGAGCAGGGTGGCAGGGGGACAGATCCCTTGGGGTCCCAGCCTGGGCTCTGCCTGCAGGTTACAGCCACCCACCTTGATGTCCTTCTGCTCCTGCTGGCCATCCTGCTGGAGGTTTGCAAGGGCCGAGCTGAACTTCTCGTAGTCCTCTTGGAGCTGCATGATGCTGGCCTGGAGGCACTTGAGCTGCTCGTCCTGCTGCAGAGACTAAGAGGACAAGGCGGTGCTGAGCCAGGGGGTGGCTGCCCCGCGGGGACAGACCCAGGGCATTTTGGCTGGTGGCCGCGGGCTCTCAGTGCAAGCAGGACATTTGCTCCAAGGCTTTAACTCCCTTCCACGCTGCTGACTCCCACAAGCCAATTAGGGGGGCAGCGAGGGGCTCCCCCACGTTACAGCAAAGCAGAAATGTTGCTTTTTCCATGCGAGACACGGAACCTGACACACCAATGGGATGTTCACAGAGTTCGCTTTATTGTCGGACCGGGCTGGCTTTATAGCAAAGCTGCCCTGTCCACGCGCCTTACAACAACGTGATTGGTTGTAACTCGCGCTATACAATAACACGATAGGCTGCATGTACTGTCCAGCGCTCTGCACGCATGTGTTCAGCGATTGCTCACTCATTATTACCTTCTAATGGTGCTCCTTCAGTTTCTTTTGCCTCTGGCTTCACCTCTCAGCCAGGCTGGGGACAACCCCATCCCCCCGGGGCAGGGGGGCAGCTCTGCCACTACAAATGTCTGTTGGAAGCTTGGCTCCTGGATGATTTCTGGACCTCTGACCTTTGCAGAGAGATGTCTCAGGCTGTGTCACAGCAGGGTGGTTGAAGTGGAACAGAAACAAGATCCTTTGGAGTTCTCTGGTATTCCAAGAGTACAGAGCAGCGAGACATCCAGCCCTTCCATTTCTGGCTCTTGACCTAATGTTTCTCTTTTGGGCCAGGCTGAGAAATCTTTGGAAAGGCAAGAAACTGCCTCCCTAGGTTAATCTCCTTTAATGCTCGAAGCCCTGAAATCTTGATATATTTGTTCACTGATAGCAGCCTTCTGTTCTCAGACTTTCCTGGAGGATGCATTAGCCGAATCCACTGCTCTGGGCTCAGGACAGGAAAAACCACTGGAGAGAAGGGAGCAAGTATGTGATCAATGGTCTCTTTGATGCACAAATCTGTAAGCTTATGTCATTGGGTCTTTGGTGCATTCAAATGTCCTCCCTAACAGACTCTGAGCCCAGCCTGAACTCCACAGTGGGACTCCAGAGCCATTTTTAGGCCTCTTGTTTTGCATTCGTCATGTCAGCCCTCGCCATGAACAGCCAAATGCTCGGTGCAACCGCCCTGGCTGGTTCATCCTTCACCTATACCCATTCTCCACACCTTCCCAAAATCTTGAGGGGGAAGGTGAGTTTTAGTACGCAGCACATGGCTGTGCAGCAAAACCCACATCTGTAGATGTGCTGGGTGGGGTGGTGGAAAATCTCTGAAGCTCTTCCAAAGCACCGCCCCCCCCTGCTGTGACGTCCCTCTTCAACATCTCAGAGCTTAGTCTGGCTGGAAGGTCCCAATGTGAACACCAGTACTAATCCTTATTTGAAGCTCCACTCCTGTCCCGGCCTGCTCTCCCTATTTTGCCTGCTTTGCTGGGACACCGTCTCCTGCAACCAGAATCCCACCTGCCAGAAAAGGCACCCCACGGCCTCTGGGGTGAAGATGCTCTGATGCTTCCAACCCTCCCAGGAAACGGAGAGACACTTCAAAATCTTTGGTTATTTTAATAGTATGAAAGGGACTCAACAACTGGGCAGGACAAAACAGCTAGAAAGGTTTTGAAACTTCACTGACATAACACAACATCCCTAGGGCTCTCTGTCCTCCTCTTGCCCTTAATGCTCGCGCTTAGCTGCTCGCCGGTGGCTCTCCATGCCCTTCCGTTTCACCTCCGTAACGATGCCTTTGAGGTCCAGGATAGACTGCTGAATCTAAGGTAGGGAAGAGAGATGGTAGAGGTCACAGCAGGGGTGGGAACAGGAGGCAGAGAGGAGCCCATTGGCCCTTTTGAAGTGCAAATTTCACCAACAAAAGTGAGCAGGAGGATGAAGGCAATTGCCCTGCTGGATCTGCACCACCACAATGGGCTTTTACAGGTGACTCAGAGGGGTGAATGAAGCCAGACTATAGCCATGGGTGGATCTGCACCCCCTGCCCCAGCCTGCCCAGCTCCCAACAGGCATCCACCCCCTGCTCTGCCTCCTGGGACGAGACAGGTTTGCCTGGTGTCCTCCGCCCATTCCCCATGCCCAAGAGACAGCCCAGGGGGAAAGGGAAGTGTCTGTTGGGCACCTTGATTTCTCTGGGCTTTCCCCTCCCTTTGGGCAGCTGAGGGTCATTACTGCTCCTCTTTCTGGGCAGGGAGGGGGTCTGGCTTGGCTCTACCATGTCCAGCTGTCTGAGGCTGTCATCCTCCGGCACATGCACTTTGGCTTTCAGCTGCGTGTTCACGCACTGGAAGAGGTTGTGGACAGCCATCTTCATAGTCATCAGCATCAGGGCATTCTTGGCATTCCTGTTCTGGATGTCGGCCCAGCGAGCAGTCTGAGGAGGGGAGGAGAAGGAGAGACACACAGCATGGTGATATGTCCCAGCAAAGATGCTGCTTCAGTGCTGGAGAGCCTGGCTTCCACACTCCTTTGTTTTGCTAGGAAGAACCTGTCCTTACGCAGGGCTATGCTGGAGCTGGTTCAGCTTGGTGTGGTGGAAGCAGATCCAGGAACTACCACAGCTGCTCCTTGAGCAGCCCCATCTCTCTGCCAGCTCCTGCACCCCTCGTTCTAGTGGGTCCTCCAGATACCCCGATAGTTGACACCCTGGGGGCAGCGCATCCCACCACCACCCGCCCAGACCACGCGTTTTCCAGCTTTGCCTGGTGGGACTCAACTCCTGCAGCCTGGAGTATCCAGGAAGGGAATTTGGCAAGGCCCCCTCAGACTGATGCAAACGGAACAGAGGCCAGCAGAGCTGCGCGCATTTCTACACATTCATGTGCCTTGGTACAGCCCAGATGACCACCAGTTGGGTCATTGTTGGACTGGGAAGGAGGGAGGAGAAGGGGTGAGCCCTGGTGTGCAGATGCTGTGCAAAGGATGAAAACAAATAAAAAATTAGCAAAACCAGCTTCACTCTGAGGCCCGAGCCATGAACAGTGGAGACCACGAGATGGTCCACACTGAAGGCCCATGACAGGGATGGTGCTGCAAGGAATGGTGAATGGAAACGAGTCTGACCAGGCTACACAAACCCAACAGGCGTGTGATGGAGCAAGCTTGGGGTCTGTGCCGAGGCAAACCTCCCCAAGGACTGGGTAGCAGATCTCTTTTGACTGTGATTTCAAACAAGAAGGGAAAAATCCTGGCGGTTTTGTGAGGGCCTTGTTTTAAGCCCTGACATAACCTGCTCCAGACCTGGTCTGTCATTTGTCATTCTGCAGCCCCCTGCTGCAGGGATGAAATGAGGCATCTCCTCCAATTACAAAGTCTGCCACTGTGCCTTGCCATGACCCTGTGGCTTCACCCAGCCAGGCCTTGGAGATCTTCCCCTGCCCATCCCACAGTTCCTCACCCAGAAGCGGACATCACTTTGAGCCTGCACAAAACGTCGTTGGAGCTGCTCCAGCTCATTTCGGCACTGCAGGATCTCAGCTGCTTTCTCTGCCTCGTACTGATCCAGGAGCACCTTGGCTTGCTCCATCATTTCCCTGTCCTTCTCTTGGTACTGCTGCAGGTCCTTGCGTGTCCTCACCAGCAGCTTGTAGCGGGAAATGACGTCCTGGATGTCCTCAAACTGCAGCACAAGGATCCTGGGTTTAGTAATGCCCCTGCCCTCCCCTCATGACTGCAAGTCTCGTGCTGTTTGGCACCCTGTCCTGACCAGGGACAACACCTGCCCCAGCTGAAAGATTTCCCCTCTTGGCGAGCCTGCTGCCCCAGTTGGTTTGTGAGCGTCGCCACATTCCCTGTTTGATGGCCCCATTGTGCCGGTCCCAGAGCTGCCACTGCCAGCAGCAAGGGGAGATGTTGTACCACCCCCCAGTGCTCTGATAGGAAACAAAGCACAAGTGCAGCTGCCAGGGCCAAGTCACCCAGCCATGGGAGTGGGGCAGCCGGGCCGCAGGAGTGCGAGCGATGCAGGGAGGGACACCCGCACACCCTTGAGAGAGGGCTCAGCTTTCCCGACAGCTGTCTGGGCTCCCATTCTCGGGCAGCTTGGCCCTTCTCCCAAACCATCCATGTCACGTGAAACAGTGACACAAAGGGGTCCCCATGCCCCTCAGCTCTGTGCTGTTCCCCCTTCTAACACTTTTTCTTGGGTTTTCTCAAGCCTTCATCTCCTTTTCTGCTTTTCCTCCCCTCACTCTGGTCCCCTTGGCTCACCTGGCTTGCAGGGAACCTCCTCCCATCCCACCTGAGGTGTCTGGGTTTGACCAAGTGTCATGATTTCCCTGGACTTGCCTTATCCTCCAGGTTTAACATCCACATACAGCCCTCCCTGAGGCCATGATCTGTCTCTCATGTCGAAACTCACCTGTGGGGAGATCTTCACCACATCCTCCAGGTAGTTTTTGAAGATGGAGTGCTTCTGCACTTGGCTGCTGAGCTTCTGGTGTTCCTTTTTCAGGGCTTCGAGTTTCTTCTTAGCCCTCAAAAGCTCCATCTCCTTTTGTGTTTTCTCCTCTCTTTCTCTCACGGCTTTCTTCAGAGCTTGGACTCGCAGCTGATCATCTTCCTAGTGATGTTTCCCCCACCAATACACACACACACAGAAGGAAAGGAAGGCAAGGGCAGATGGAGCTGGGTCACCCAGCAGCACCGGGAGGAGATACACTCACAGGGGACAGAGCAGTGCTGCAGCACCCCAGGGAACATCTTCCCTACCTGTTCAACATAGTGTGGTACAGGCCTGCCCTGGAAGTTTGCTTCCAGAGCTCCAAAATACAGACTCTGCAGCAAACTGTTCTCAGGGAGAGAAGAATCCTGAGAGTTCGCACTGTGATGGATACGGCCTCGCCTGAAAGTTCACCTCTGGAGCTCGAGACACAGACTCCGGAGTGAACGGTTATCAGGGTGCAGGCTCCTGGAGAGAAGGTCAGCAGCGTTCGGCTTGACATATTTCCCCCACGCAGTGAATAACAGAGTGAACCTGCCACCGAACTCTTCCACGTCGCACTTCTCTTTGAGACATCTAAGCATTGTTCTGCAGTAAGCAGAACCCTAACTTTCGCCCCCACAACACATGGCCACCCCTCTTGCACTGACCCTTGGCTCTTGGAGACAGGCACCTGGGACAGAACTCTGCTTTTCAGACCTACTGGGATCTGCCCTTGGGAGTCACCTGGGTGTCAACAGTGGGGACAGGCTGAGATCCTTCTTGGGGGATGTTTGGGGCCCTCAGGAGATCACACTGGTACTGGACAAGCTCCCTGCTGCCCAAGCGCTATCAGGGCTTTCCCCATCTGCAGTACAAACCCCCATGCCCTGCCAGTCCTGTTCCTCACCCCGCCAGGCTCAAGGGAGGCTTGGACAGAAGTGCTGGCCCAAGACTGTCTCCCCAGGGGAGGGGAGAAGGTGGCGCTGTGGCTCAGGGTCACGTCAGCGGAGCTGATCAGGAGCAGGCGTACCTTTAACCTCCTCATAGATTTCTCCATGTAGCTTTTCAGCTGGTCCTTCTTGGCATGGAGTTCCCTCCACCGGCGGGCTATGTCAGCCATCTTCTCCTTGAAGGCTTGGCAGCACCAGAGCGAGTGTGACGTGGCCGCCCGCACCCGGAGCCACTCACCTGATCGTTGCTGCCCTCCAACAAAACACAACACCCCTACCATGCCCCAGCACCCTCCCATCTTTCTCACCTCTCGCTTCTCCTCCAGAGCCTTTTGCACCTGTTTGGCTTCTTTCCTCTTCTCCTGGAGGTGAACAAATGGAGACAGGGAGCCCTCCTCTGTCAGCCTGTGTTTCCTGCCACACAAGTTTCCATCAAGGTTACACGCTGGGTCTGGTGCCTGGGTAGGGTGCTGGACTGTGTCCAGAGTGGGACGACGGGCCAGAGCAACCCAGCACCATCTCAGATCCCGTCTGGCAGCACAGCATCCCCAGCAGGGAACCCTCTGACAGAGCAAGGGGGGGTCACAGGGAGGAACAGGGCTGGGCAAGGGAGGGAGGAGAGGAGACTGAAGCGGTGGAGATCGGGGAGTTTGCCACCGTGGGGGAAGGAGGGATGGAGGAAACAGGAGAAGAGGATGGAGGGCATGGAGGTGGGTGGAGGAGTCCCCTCACCTGAGCAAGGGCAGGAGGCTCTGCCTGTACTGCTTGAGGAAATAGGCCGGCAGGTCCTCCTCATCTTTGGCGGTCATCGCTTCAGCCACCAGCAGGGCCCAGAAAGCCCAGGTCCTCCTGGCACTGCTGCTCTACCGGGTCACCCAGGAACTGCTCTGCAAGCCTGGGAGAGACAGCCGGGCAGGGGATGAGCCCCTGGGTGCCTCTTCCCTCTGCTTTCCCAGGACCTTCCTCGCCTCAGTCCTGCCTGTGGCCACCAGCTGCTGGTGCCCAGCTGGTGTGGAATGGTTGCCAGGAGCAGCTGCATTATGCTCCAGCGGTTCCTTGGCAACCGAAGCGGGTGGTGCCCGCTCACCGGCGAGGGGGACTGCCCACTGTGTCCAGCACCAGGACCCTTCAGCACTGAAGGAAATCTGAACAAATGCAGATTTCTTTCCCTTCCTCTCGTTTTTCCCCATTTTTCCTCTGCTAAAATCCAGCCCCAGTGCCCTGTGCTCTCTGCTGTCTTGGGCAGGTATTTCTGCACTCCCCCCCATCCACGTCCCACGGTCTCAGAGCTCAGGGTCTGAGTTTGTTCCTTCTCTCCCCAAACACCAGATGCAAAGACACTGAAGCTGAGGTACGTCCTCAGGGATGTTTGATCACTGCACTGCCCATGGTTCCCTGTGTGGCACTGAAGTCTGTCATTCGCTAAAAAAAATAGCTCTTTTTAAAAACACTCATTTTATTTTTTCCCCAGAACAAGGCATTTGAACAAGGTCCATTGCCCAAAATAAAGCGGAGGTATTCATGGGCCGGGTGGGGAGAAACCTACAGAGGATGGTAACTTTCTGCTCCTTCCACAGGACATTTCACCCTCTGATGCTCCCTTCTGTCGGCCTCTGGCTGAACATACCTGCTGATCGTGATGGGAAGGGGAGTGCACCTGGGGACTCAGGTTATACGAATAATTATGATGCTAGAAAGTATTGGCGAGAATGTGCACTGTTCCAAACCCCTTGTTACCAGTGGTTCTCCAGCACCGTTCAAGTCCGTGTTATCTGATGACTCGGATGGGGATGGGGGTTTGCAGCATTTTCTTTAAAAGTTAACAGGAAAAAGAGTATGTGTACGGGTTGCCCCGAGATCAGGTAAGACCATGAAAGACTCAAGCAAAATTAGACCTGTGCAATGTAACAGCTCTAGATCATTTAGGACAGAATGACGAGGACTCGTTGAAAGGGGCAGGTATCCCCCAGCTCCTGGAACAGACACTAATTGACACACCACAATTACAGGCGCTATGAGCTTCTGAAATCCTGAGGCAGTCAGCAGACCTTGCCTATCAAGCTATAGTAGAGGTGTCTGAAACCAACAAAGCAGCCAAATTATTTACAACTATTATCAGGGTCCCAGTGAGAATTACATGCAATTGACTGACCATCTTCAAGAGGCCATCGATAAGCAGGTTGAAAACTTAGAAGATAAGGAAGCACTGGTGTTGAAATTTGCAGTAGAGAATGCTAATGCTTGCTATCAACGTGTTATCTGCGAGTTTTCCAGTACATATTATGTGCTTCTGTGTGTTGCCTCTCTGCAAATCCAGCAGCTTGTCAGGAATGTGAGTTAATTGTTTTACTGGTTGTTTTTAAGTGTGCCGTAAAACCTTCTCCCCACTTTTCCCACTCGCGCTGCCAGCAGCCCTGTGCCTCCCCTCCCCGCTCCCTCTTCTCAAGGGGTTTACTTACGAGATGGGGTCAGAAATGACTGTTTTCAGTCGTGTTCCTAAGTCATCGGTACTGGGAGGTGTTTTAGAACATAGGAAAGCACTTGGAAATAGAAGAAAATATGATCTCGTTAAATACTGAAATTAGTGTTGGCTGCTGTATAAGTTAAATGACTGGGAAAAGTGTTCGGAGAATAGAATCTTGAAATATAACACCTTGTTGCAACTAATGTTGGTTTTAAGGCCAGAAGAAAAGGACAAAAATAAATCTCAACAAGAGATCATTAGATCATTTCAGACAGTTCTACAGGTGAACAGTTTGAACTTCAACAGGCTGAGAGAGTTACCTGATAACACACAGGTCAGAAAACTTGCTGAAGTCCACAAGATGCTTTCCTCATTAACCTGTTTTCTTTGTGGGTATCTGTTTAAGGGAGCAGGACAAAGGTTGGGAAGAGGAAAAACTAGTGCCGGGTTGCAGGACTGAAATGGAGGAATTGAAAGACAAGAGCCAGGAAGTAGGAGAGTTTGAGAAAAGGAGAGAGGAAAGAAGAGACATGCAGCCAGACGAGGGGTTAGTTAGAGAGGCTGTGTCCTGGTTTTGTTAAAACCAAGTTTCTCTTTTAGTGAATTTGCCTGTCAGCTGGTTTTGTATATTTTGTATTATTTTCTCTATTCATATTAGTAGCATCAGTAAAACATCTTTAACTTTTCCAGCTCTCTTCTCTCTGTCCTTCTTTCCCTCCCAATTGCCTGTCCTGAGTGGGAAGGGGGGAGAGGGAGGGGCAAAAGGGGGAAGTGGGGGGAGAGGAGGTTAACAATACATCTGCCAGGGTTTGATTGTCACCCCGCAATCCTAACCCTCGACAGATAATTGGCGCCCAACGTGGGGCAAGAGAAAGGGGTAAATTTGGAGATTTTTGGCTTTTCTACTGCTCTGACGTACCTTTCAATTTTCTTGGCACGGTGCCAACTCATAGAGTTGTGATACTTGCGCGTCTGTTTGCTTCAGATATTATTTAGTGTTATTAAGGCAAAGTTTGTACTGGAGTCAAAGGCAGCCAAGTGCTATGCTACAATTGACATTGCTCATGCATTTTTCTCTATTCCTGTAGCAGCAGAGTACAGGCCGCAGTTTGCTTTCACCTGGAGGGGCATCCAGTATACATGGAATCGCTTGCCCCAGGGGTGGAAACACAGTCCTACCATCTGCCATGGACTGATCCAGACCACGCTGGAGCAAGGTGAAGCTCCAGAACACTTGCAATATATTGATGACATCATCGTATGGGGCGACACAGCGAAAGAAGTCTTCGAGAAAGGTGAGAGAATAATTCATATTCTTTTGGATGCTGGTATTGCCATAAAACAAAGCAAGGTCAAGGGACCTGCACGAGAGATCCAGTTTTTAGGAATAAAATGGCAAGATGGTCATCGTCAGATCCCAATGGATGTGATCAACAAAATTGCAGCAATGTCTCCACCTACTAGTAAAAAGGAGACACAGACTTTCTTGGGCATTGTAGGTTTTTGGAGAATGCATATTCCTAACTACAGCCACATTGTGAGCCTCTCTATCGAGTGACTCGTAAAAAGAACCAATTTGAGTGGGGCCCTGAACAACGACAAACCTTTGAACAAATTAAGCGTGAGATAACTCATGCAGTGGCCCTTGGACCAGTCCAAACTGGACTAGGTGTTAAAAATGTGCTCTACACCGCAGCCGGAGATAATGCACTTACCTGGAGCCTCTGGCAGAAAGCACCAGGAGAAACCAGAGGTCAACCCTTAGGTTTTTGGAGTCGAGGATACAAAGGATCTGAGGCCAACTATACTCCAACTGAAAAGGAGATACTAGCGGCATATGAAGGAGTTCGAGCTGCTTCAGAAGTGATGGGCACTGAAGCACAGCTCCTCCTGCACCTCGACTGCCGGTGCTGAGCTGGATGTTCAAAGGGACGGTTCCCTCTCCACATCATGGCACCGAAGTTACATGGAGTAAATGGATTGCACTGATCACACAACGAGCTCGAATTGGAAGTCCCAACCGTCCAGGGATATTAGAAGTGATTACAGACTGGCCAGAAAGCAAAGACTTTGGGATGTCTCCAGATGAGGAGGAAGTAAAACGTGCTGAAGAAGCACCACCACATAATACGCTTTCAGAGACTGATAAGCAGTATGCACTGTTCACAGATGGATCCTGTCGTCTTGTAGGAAAACATCGAAGGTGAAAGCTGCTGTGTGGAGTCCCACACGACAAGTTACAGAAGCCACTGAAGGACAAGGTGAATCCAGTCAGTTTGCAGAAGTGAAAGCCATCCAGCTGGCTTTGGACATTGCTGAACGAGAGAAGTGGCCAATACTTTATCTCTATACTGACTCATGGATGGTAACAAATGCCTTGTGGGGGTGGCTACAGCAATGGAAGAAAAGCAACTGGCAGCGCAGAGGTGAAACCATTTGGGCTGCCACACTGTGGCAAGACATTGCTGCGCAGCTAGAGAGCTTGCCTGTGAAAGTTCGTCATGTAGATGCTCATGTGCCTAAAAGTCGAGCCACCGAGGAACATCGAAACAACCAACAAGCAGATCAAGCTGCTAAGATTCAAGTAGCTGAGGTGGACTTGGACTGGCAACATAAAGGTGAACTTTTCCTAGCTCGGTGGGCCCATGATGCTTCAGGGCATCAAGGTAGAGATGCAACATACAAATGGGCTCGTGATCGAGGGGTGGATTTAACTATGGACACTATTTCACAGGTTATTCATGAATGTGAAACTTGCACCGAAATCAAACAAGCAAAACGGTTAAAACCTGTATGGTATGGGGGGCGATGGTTAAAGTATAAGTATGGAGAAGCTTGGCAGATTGATTATATTACACTTCCACAAACACGTCAAGGTAAGCGTTATGTACTTACAATGGTGGAAGCAACCACTGGATGGTTGGAAACATATGCCTTACCTCATGTTACAGCCCGAAATACTATCTTGGGCCTTGAGAAGCAAGTCCTTTGGCGGCACGGTACGCCAGAAAGAATTGAATCAGGCAATGGTACTCATTTCAAAAACAGTATTATAGACAATTGGGCCAAAGAACATGGTATTGAGTGGGTATATCATATTCCATATCATGCACCAGCCTCTGGGAAAATTGAAAGGTACAATGGTTTGTTAAAAACTACACTAAAGGCACTTGGTGGTGGAACCTTTAAAAACTGGGATTCACATTTAGCAAAAGCCACTTGGTTGGTCAACACTAGGGGATCAACCAATCGAGCCGGGCCTGCCCAATCAGAAATTCTACGGACTGTAGAAGGAGATAAAGTCCCTGTAGTACACATGAAAAATATCTTAGGAAAGGCAGTCTGGGTTACTCCTGCCTCAGGCAAAGGCAAACCTATTCGTGGGATTGTTTTTGCCCAGGGACCTGGCAGCACCTGGTGGGTGATGCTTAAGGATGGAGAAGTTCGGTGTGTACCTCAAGGGGATTTGATTTCAGGTGAAAATATGCAATGCTGAACTCTATGATGTGAATTGCCGCACTAACAATGTTTAATAAGTGTCTTTCAGATCAAGACAATGGTGATGAAACTAGAGCTAGCTTCTTCGAGTGGCGCCCGACACCTTCTTCGAAGTTGGTGTCCTTAACCCACAAACAGTGGTCATGAGATGCACTTGGACCATTTTTCCTGCCCTGGGAGACTGTGGTGACAAAATGAACTTAATGAACTTTTCAAAGGATGGTCCACTGATTAATTACTCCTGTGTATATATGTATATATGTATATATATACAGTAGTAGTGATTAATTAGATTGTATTGATAGATTGTATTGATAAGGTTTAAGTATTCAGTGAAAGGCATATTATAAGGGGTGGAATGTCCTGGTTTTGTTAAAAACAAGTTTCTCTTTTAGTGAATTTGCCTGTCAGCTAAAGCCTTCATGTTAGCTGCATTTTCCTGGAGAACCCAACACATGTTTTGGTTAAACCCAGCAATGGAATGCAAACTTATTGATAAGCACGGATGGACATCTCGCGAGAGGGGCAACGAGAAAACTGATGACCGAGAGACTGACCAACGGTGTATAACATTCCATTCACATGAATACTTCATATAGAAGTGGGAGATCACGAGGATCTCGTTCCTTTTTCCCTTTTTTCCTCATGGCTGACATTAGGAGAGGACCTTGCTGGTCGTCCCTGTGAACTGAGGCCTAGTGAGAGACTGAATCCAGCTCCGGTTGGCTACAGAGCCTAATCCAGGACTTTGGGTGCTGGCTCTGCAGTTGCTGAGACTTACAAGATTGGTTTTGTATATTTTGTATTATTTTCTCTATTCGTATTAGTAGCATTAGTAAAACATCTTTAACTTTTCCAACTCTCTTCTCTCTGTCCTTCTTTCCCTCCCAATCGCCTGCCCTGAGTGTGAAGGGGGGAGAGGGAGGGGCAAAAGGGGGAAGGTTAACAATACATCTGCCAGGGTTTGATTGTCACCCCACAATCCTAACCCTTGACAGGCTGGGACAGAGAAAAGGATGAGAAGGAAATAAGGCAAGGCAAGGCAAGGCTAGGCCAAAGGACATTTCCTTGGTTACATATTTTGTACCACATTCATTTTGAGATGAGGAGGAAAGCCATCAGACCTTATGGATTAGGCCCAAACAGAAACCCCGGCTACTTGAGACACTTAGACAAGGCTAAAACACAAAGATCTCTCCATAAGGATGGTTTTTATACTCTACTTCCACAATCTGCTGGCAGTACAAAAGAATAAGCGGCAGATCTACTTAGGCTGAGTCACGGTGCTTTGCTCCTAAGACCATGCATACCATGGGAATATTTCAGCATTTCTGCTCTGGTTTTCAGTGTATTACACCAAAACACCCACCTGATGACATCATTTCAAGAGTAACAGCAGCAATTTGCAGAATTCATCTTCTTTGGGGAACTGAGAACTTGCTGAGCTGACACCAAGTCCTGCTGTGTCCCTGTCACCCGCAGAGTGCCCGCATCCTCACCACGGTAGCGGGCATTGTGACAAAGGTTCTATGTCAGCTGGTTGCGGTAGCCGAGCGCCCCCTAGGAGAGGGGGAGCCTGTCAGCCCCGGGCCTGTCACTGCCTGCTGTCCCCCCTGTCACCAGCGAGGCCTCTGAAAAGCTGCAAAAACATCCCCAGACTTGGGTGCAAAGTGGCCAAAAGTCTCCAAGAGACAAGTCGGAAAGAAGGATATGGAACAAAGGGAGAAAGCGAAGGGAGCAAGGCAAAGGGAGGGAAGAGGAAAAACTAGTGCCGAGCTGCAGGACTGAAATGGAGGAGGTTTTGCACTTTCTTATGATACAGTTCTATAGGTGGCTTCAAGCCTAGATAAGATGATTTCACGTTTTTCTTCTGGAGTTATGCATTTGCTGTTCCTTCTTTCTTCTTGTTCTTTTAGCAGGATCATTTTATCTGAGCATGGCAGTGGCCCTAAAGGCACTTGCTTTGATAGAGCTGTCTCAATAAGGTGTTGAACAAGTCCTCGCAGACACGGAATGATGTAGCACGCTATAGAAATCAGTGCTTCTGTTACTACGATTAAAGAAGTAATTTCTCTCAATTTTCCAAACCAAGATTCTAACAATCCCATGAGTGGACTATCTATACCTGAATTCTCAGCCAATCCTTCTGCTGAAGTTGTGGTTAGACATGTATCACCTTTTTCTGCCAACATCGTATCTGGGACCATGTTATTTTCCCATGCCATTCTACTAGTAGCATCTAATTGTTTGGTGATTCCTTTAACTGCTTGTCTAGTATAACTTATAAATAAATGTTATTTATCCCGTCTACATTCTTGTTTGTAGTTACCTACCAAAACAAAACGGACTCAGAACCCGCAGCTAACTTGACTTCTTGCTTTGTGTTCCTTGGGGACTCCTCTGGGGACCCCAATCTAATTGAAATAAACCCTGTCATCAGAGGAAAGCCCTAAACTCCTTTTTCTGTTGCCCTGATGGATCACAGTGTTCAAATGCCAGGGTAAAAGTGATTTCCAATTGTACGACATCACAGGTACCTTCCCAGTGGGGGATAAAATGGAATGAAGTGTCATCTTCCCACAGTACCACCAAAGATCCACTCAAGAAGCATTTGAGGACATATGAGGACCAACTTCCCGTGTCTCTGCACATCTACTCATGTTCCTAGGAACTTGGTATCATTCCTGTCCCGTCGTGAGAGACAGGCAGTATGATTTCCAATTATTCCTGAAAATGCCAGGGGAATTTTGATATTTTTCCCTGCAAAGCTGGAAATAGTAGGGAGAGAGTATGACATGACTTATTTCTCCATGCCGTAGAGTCTTGGCATAAGGCTAAGATGCACTTCATCCCCTGTCAATCTTCGCTCCACCCCAGAGGGAAGGGTACCACTTGGGCCACAGGCCTTCCTGCTGCACAGGCATAGCAATTGCTCTTGTTTAGGCTTTGCACCATATATTTGATCCATTCTACCCAGGCATTTGTACCTCCATATATTTTGAACCTTCCCAGGGCATCTTTTCTACTAATGTGTATTTGTGATCCATAAACCCCACTTACTGAATGATCTGCTCTCTGTCTTGCAATTAGCAAAGGGTTGCACTGCAGAGACTCACATCCTGGGAGAGATTGTCCTTTAGATAGGGTAATTTTTCTTTTCAACTCTATAACTGTTCATTGCTCACTGTCCATCCCCTAAACTCTGTGGTCCAAATAACACTGTACCAGGAGGGGCAATGAGAGACAGCAACAAAAACTGTGCACTTATTTAAATCATCCTTAGACTCAGTCCCCTTGGACATGTTTCTTTTCATAACAATTCTCTTTAGCTCTGTACATCCCCACAGTTAAGGATGTGGCAATCATCTACTCAAATTGTTAGGGAACCTTCAGTTTCAGTGATGTTTGTTAAGTAACCCATTTGTAAATTCTACATACACAGGATTAACAATCCCCAAAAGTTTCATTTCATTTTCATCTCTGTATCTTTAGTCGAAGGGGGTCATCAGTTGTCAATACTTGCCACTCGTCATTGTCCTTTGGAGGTTCGATTGGCTCTTTAATGCGTGTCTAATGAGTCCACCCTTTCTCAGCTGGTCGTACCACTGTCTCGGTGAGCAGCAGAACTTGAAATGCTCCTTCCCAATCTGGCTGAAGCTTCCGTTTCTTTCCAGGATTTGACCAGGACCCAATTTTCAGGCTGAAACTTGTGAGCTGCAAACTCGAAAGGCAGAGTTTGTGCCAGAAGGCCTTGTGCCTGAGAGAAGATAGGCAAGACAACCCGAGTATAGTTTTTGAGAAATAAATCCTTAGTTTCAAACTGTGGAGGTCCACCTATTATTAAACTTTTGCTACCACTGCTGCTGCGGCAGTGCTCAGGAGGAAAGCTTCTCCCCATCTGGCAAGGTGATCAACCAACACTAGTATGTATTTAATTCGACCAGCTACAGGCAAATCACCTTGAATATTTTGAGAGAGTTGTAAACTTGGACCCTGCCCTCCTGCAGGCTGCTTTTTAAGTGCCTTTTTATTTATTCTTTTACAAACCACCCATCTTTCACAAATTTGCTTGGCTATAGTATAAATTCCCGTATTACGTCACACATTGCTTGTGTTCCCCAATAACTCTCCTGATGTAGAGTCGCTAATACCTCCCTCATGATTTGCTTATTTAACATTTCTCTACCATCTGGGAGTACCCATTTCCCACTCTGTTCCCTGGCTCCTAATTCTTGGAGGACTTCTTCTTATTTTTCATCAAAAACTGGAATTTCCTGTGAGGCCAGGACCTCAAGCGTGAGATAACTTACAGTTATTACTTCAGGTTTTAAGGCTGCTTCTCAGGCCATTTCATCTGATAACCAATTTCCCCTGACACAAAAGGAGTTTCCCCTCTGATGTCCTAATGGACATCATGTACTACAGCCACTTCTATTGGTGACATCAGATTATGTAACACTTGTCCAACTGGTTCTTCCCGAACCAATTCTTTTCTTTTGCTATTAATTAGACCCCATTCTTCCCAGATTTTCCCAAAGGTGTGCACTACTCCAAATGCATATCTAGAACCATTACAGATGGTACCTTCTTTTCCATCTAACACTTGCAGTGCCTGATTGACAGCGTATAGCTGGCATGTTTGAGCTGACCAGTTATTAGGTAACCTGCCCGTTTCTTATTTCACCACTCACACCTTCAACGATGGCACACCCATTGTGTCTTTTCCCCTGAATTATCCCTGAAGTCCCATCTATGAGGAGGTGCAGCTCATTGTCATCTCTCCACAGGAAAGTAGCAGGGTTTAATTTCCTGCTTTCTTTCACCAGAAGAGCGGTGACTGCTGCAGTTTGCACACACTCAAGACACTGTGTCTAAGAGCTTAGATAAGTGTGCCACTGGCTGTCGCTTCCCCCCAGCCCACTTGCTGGTGGAGCAGTGTGGGAGGCAGAACAGGCCACCCTGTGCAAGCATTGCTCAACAGTACCAAAAACATCTCTGTATTATCAACACTGTTTTTAGCACGAATCAAAAAACATAGTCCCATACTAGGTACCACAAAGAACATTAACTCCACCCTGGCAAAAACCAACACAAACTTCCAGGTAATAGAATAGCTCTCAAATTTTCTCCTTATCACCCCCCCAGGCAGTAACTGTGCTTCCACACCCAGAGCCTGTAAAACATTTTTCTCTAATAAATAAGCTGGGGAATCTTCCACTAATATATTCCTTCCCCATACACTTTTAATTCTTATTATCACAGATAGGAATTTATTCATAATTGTCTCTCCTTCCTCCCTGCTACCCCATTTATTACAACTCTTTCTTCAGTTTTAGATCTTTTTAGGGTAGAATTTAGAAGGGATAGGGTAGCTTCTGTTTTTACTAAAAACTAGACCTCATTACCTCCTACTTTACCAATTACATGCCCCTTTGCGATTTAAACAAGTTGCCCCACAAAAAAGAAACACCACAAATACTTTCAGCCCCTCTGATTTTCCAAAGTGTATTGAGTTTTCTTCCTTTAGTCATTTCTAACAGTTGCCGTCCTCGGGGTAAATATCCCACATTTCCACAATAATAGCATTCCATTTTCTCTCATTCTCTCACTTGTATCACCGACTTCAGTCTAAATCTTCTCACTCTGGTGCTGCCAGGCCTTCAAGGAGAAGACGAACGACATAGCCCGCCGGTGGAGGGAACTCCATGCCAAGAAGGACCAGCTGAAAACCTACATGGAGAAATCTTTGAGGAGGTTAAAGGTACGCCTGCTCCTGATCAGCTCCGCTGACGTGACCCTGAGGCACAGTGCCACCTTCTCCCCTTCTCTCTCGATCCGCATCTTCCCTTAAGAGTTGGATTTCCTCACATAATCAAATCCCCAGGGTGCCAGGGAGTGCATCCATGTAACACTGGAGGGCATTCACATGTACATCCCCCCGCTTCACACTTCTTCCCCTACACACACACATCTGCTGCTGGCTGTACTGCAAAATAACTGTAGCAATCCCAGGGTAAAGCCCAGCAAAAGCAGTAAGGACAACAAAGAAAGTCGAGGAGGGAATCAAGAGGTTATACAGAAAGCAGAGACCAGCTCTGCAAGCACCTTAGTTAAATTACTCCCAACTGTAGCGAAAATTCCCAATTTTTCAATACCTCAGCCCAGGACGTCCCCTTTTCTATGCCGAGTTTTATTTCCCATCACTAAAAAATTCAGGGAGACCTTCCCGTTGAGCCACGAGGTTTAGAAAGGACCTCCTTGCTTTCTAAACTCCTTCAGAGAGGAGTTTAGGTGCGGCTGGATCCAGTCCTAGTCTCAGACTTGGTCAACGGTTTATGTCTTAAGGATATTTTCCCATTCTCAAAAGAGACTTCAACCCCCTTTTATGTGCCCTTTACACTGATCAGGCCACACACTTTACACTCATAAACATGCTGCAGCAAGGGACGGACTGGAACCCACCCTGGTATGGAGGAAAATTTAAACCCCCTACAGTTTGTGTTTTGCTTTGGTTTTTGGTTTTTTTTTTTATGTACCAATTAAGATCATAGCATAGCCAATTGTCATCGGATCCGTATTTTGGTCAGAATACCTTCCGCTCTATTATGGGCTATTTTTTCCAGACAAAACACAATACTTTATCATTTTCTATTTATCCTTCCTTTTTGTACATCACAAGTTTCCCCAATACCTTAACATCCTCCCTAAAGGACTGTATGGAGGAATGTTATCATTTTTCCTTTACATTACCCATTCTGAGTCCTGAGGCCCCTCCTTCTGCCTCACCCCTCCTCTCAGAATGCCCCCGACCACCAAGGTAATACTTAACAGTCTGTGAGAAAGATGGGAGGGTGCTGGGGCATGGTAGGGGTGTCGAGGTTTTTAGGAGGACAGCAATGGGTAGGTGAGTGGCTCCGGGTGCGGGCGGCCACGTCACGCTCGCTCTGGTGCTGCCAGGCCTTCAAGGAGAAGATGAACAACATGGCCCGCCGGTGGAGGGAACTCCATGCCAAGAAGGACCAGCTGAAAACCTACATGGAGAAATCTTTGAGGAGGTTAAAGGTACGCCTGCTCCTGATCAGCTCCGCTGACGTGACCCTGAGCCACAGCGCCACCTTCTCCCCTCATTGCATCACCCCGTCCCTGCCGCTCCCTGCACGGGGCAGCTGGCATCAGAGCAGTGTCCCCTCCCCAAACCCGCTGCACCCCAACGCTTTGAGCACCCTGGACGGTCCAAAATGCTCTTTGCAGCCCGAGCTGGCCCTGCCTGGGCTGGAGATCCTTCCCAGGCAGCCCCCACATTCTGGGGGTACCACCCAGACCCTGCAGCGCTGGGTACCCTAATACCTACCAGAGCTGGGCTTCGAGCATCCCCTGGTGTGGGATGCAGCCAGATCTCCAGCGATGGGGAGGTTGCCAGGTTGGGACTCAAAACACCATTCATGACCGATCTGACACCCCCGCAGATGTGCACCCCCAGCAACACGCCGGCCATGCTGCCCAACGTCCCCGACGCTGTGGCCACGTTCTCCAAGCTGCAAACCCCTGAGAACCGGTAGAGCAGCAACAGCCCCATCGCCTCCATGGCCTGTACCCGTGAGAGCTTCAGCCCCTTTTGGGCTTCCTCGCCCCACAATCCCCAGCCCGCCTGGCTGCCCCCTCCTCACCCAGTGCTGGGAGTGGGGGCTCCCCTGAGAATCGCACTGGAAGAATTTTCTAGGTAGTACTCCTAGGGTGGGGGGGCACACACTCTTGGGGAGGGCACTCGCCCTCAAGACCCTCTAGATGGTCTTTCCTCCCCTCATTTTTTAAAAATATATATCTAATGTATTATAAATCCAGAGAGAAGGAGCAGCAGCACAGAGGTGGGTGCTGGGTGGGGGGGTTTCTTAGTGCCCCCTCCCACCAGCATCGCTGCAGCGGGGCTGGAGAGCAAAGGGGAGGCAAATAACAAAGAAATCGATGGCTGGAGGCAGCTGTCGGCCCCCGGATCATGGCTATGGGGGTACCCTGGACTGAGGGGGCACAGCCGCTGGGCCCCCTGCCTCTGCATGTCCCAGAGCCCTGATGAAGCCCCCAAAGTGCTCCCCTCCTCCGGCTCCCGAAATCAGCCCGGCTTCTTGCACAGCCCCCCTGGGGCCCCCTTACCCCGCCCTCCCTCCCTCGACACCCCCAGGGTCCAGGGGGATTCTACAAGGTGATGTCCCCCCGTCACTGCCACTGCCACACACGGTCCTTCCCAGGGGAGGGGGGAGCTGGGGGGGTTTCAGTCTTGAAATCAATCTTGCGGCGGCGGGCGGGCGGCGGCGCCGCACCGTGAGCTCTCTGGGTAGCCTGGCCGGGCGGCTGCTCCGCACCTGGGCGTGCCTGGTCGGGGGCCGCGGAACGCGCCGAGCTGTGCCGGAGGACGATGAAGGTGGGTTCCGGGCCTTTAAGGAAAAGATGGCTGACATAACCTGCCGGTGGAGGAAACTCCATGCCAAGAAAAAACAGCTGAAAACCTACATGGAGAAATCTTTGAGGAGGTTAAAGTTACGCCTGCTCCTGATCAGCTCCGCTGATGTGACCCTGAGCCACAGCGCCACCTTCTCCCCTCCCCTGGGGATACAGTCTTGGGCCAGCACTTCTGTCCAAGCCTCCCTTGAACCTGGCGGGGTGAGGAACAGGACTGGCAGGGCATGGGGGTTTGTACTGCAGATGGGGAAAGCCCTGATAGCGCTTGGGCAGCAGAGAGCTTGTCCAGTACCAGTGTGATCTCCTGGTGGGGGAAACATCACTAGGAAGATGATCAGCTGCGAGTCCAAGCTCTGAAGAAAGCCGTGAGAAAAAGAGAGGAGAAAACACAAAAGGAGATGGAGCTTTTGAGGGCTAAGAAGAAACTTGAAGCCCTGAAAAAGGAACACCAGAAGCTCAGCAGCCAAGTGCAGAAGCACTCCATCTTCAAAAACTACCTGGAGGATGTGGTGAAGATCTCCCCACAGGTGAGTTTGGACATGAGAGACAGATCATGGCCTCAGGGAGGGCTGTATGTGGATGTTAAACCTGGAGGAGATAAGGCAAGTCCAGGGAAATCATGACACTTGGTCAAACCCAGACACCTCAGGTGGGATGGGAGGAGGTTCCCTGCAAGCCAGGTGAGCCAAGGGGACCAGAGTGAGGGGAGGAAAAGCAGAAAAGGAGATGAAGGCTTGAGAAAACCCAAGAAAAAGTGTTAGAAGGGGGAACAGCACAGAGCTGAGGGGCATGGGGACCCCTTTGTGTCACTGTTTCACGTGACATGGATGGTTTGGGAGAAGGGCCAAGCTGCCCGAGAATGGGAGCCCAGACAGCTGTCGGGAAAGCTGAGCCCTTCTCAAGGGTGTGCGGGCGTCCCTCCCTGCATCGCTCGCACTCCTGCGGCCCGGCTGCCCCACTCCCATGGCTGGGTGACTTGGCCCTGGCAGCTGCACTTGTGCTTTGTTTCCTATCAGAGCACTGGGGGGTGGTACAACATCTCCCCTTGCTGCTGGCAGTGGCAGCTCTGGGACCGGCACAATGGGGCCATCAAACAGGGAATGTGGCGACGCTCACAAACCAACTGGGGCAGCAGGCTCGCCAAGAGGGGAAATCTTTCAGCTGGGGGAGGTGTTGTCCCTGGTCAGGACAGGGTGCCAAACAGCACGGGACTTGCAGTCATGAGGGGAGGGCAGGGGCATTACTAAACCCAGGATCCTTGTGCTGCAGTTTGAGGACATCCAGGACGTCATTTCCCGCTACAAGCTGCTGATGAGGACGCGCAAGGACCTGCAGCAGTCCCAAGAGAAGGACAGGGAAATGATGGAGCAAGCCAAGGTGCTCCTGGATCAGTACGAGGCAGAGAAAGCAGCTGAGATCCTGCAGTGCCGAAATGAGCTGGAGCAGCTCCAACGACGTTTTGTGCAGGCTCAAAGTGATGTCCGCTTCTGGGTGAGGAACTGCGGGATGGGCAGGGGAAGATCTCCAAGGCCTGGCTGGGTGAAGCCACAGGGTCATGGCAAGGCACAGTGGCAGACTTTGTAATTGGAGGAGATGCCTCATTTCATCCCTGCAGCAGGGGGTGCAGAATGACAAATGACAGACCAGGTCTGGAGCAGGTTATGTCTGGGCTTAAAACAAGTCCAAGAGTGACCCAACTGGTGGTCATCTGGGCTGTACCAAGGCACATGTATGTGTAGAAACGCGCGCAGCTCTGCTGGCCTCTGTTCCCTTTGCATCACTCTGAGGGGGCCTTGCCAAATTCCCTTCCTGGATACTCCAGGCTGCAGGAGTTGAGTCCCACCAGGCAAAGCTGGAAAGCGCGTGGTCTGGGCGAGTGGTGGTGGGATGCGCTTCCCCCAGGGTGTCAACTATCGGGGTATCTGGAGGACCCACTAGAACGAGGGGTGCAGGAGCTGGCAGAGAGATGGGGCTGCTCAAGGAGCAGCTGTGGTAGTTCCTGGATCTGCTTCCACCACACCAAGCTGAACCAGCTCCAGCATAGCCCTGGGTGAGGACAGGTTCTTCCTAGCAAAACAAAGGAGTGTGGAAGCCAGGCTCTCCAGCACTGAAGCAGCATCTTTGCTGGGACATATCACCACGCTGTGTGTCTGATGGGCTGACGAGGGACAGACGCTACAATATGTGGATGGCATTCCTACTGAAAACGCTCAAAAGTGGTTTATAGACGGAAGCAGCCAGTCCTGAGGTGATCTGGACCTTTGCCAAAAATCCTTTCCCACAAAAGGCAGAGATAATTGCCCTTACTCTGCCCTGGAACTAGCTCAAGGTAAAACTGTTAGCATCTATACTGACTCCAACGATGCTTTCAGGGCTGTGCATGTGCACAGAGCAATTTGGAAAGAAAAGGGACTTTTGAACTCTCGAGGCAAACAGATCAAGCATGCGGAGGAGATATTGGAACTACTGAAGCAGTTCAACTTCCTAAGAAAATGGCAATCAAGCACATTAAGGCGCACCAGAAAGTGAGCTCGGAATCGGAAAAGGCTGGCGGACAGAGAGGCAAACCAAACGGCTCAGCACAAGGTAAAAACACAAAGCGCTCTCGTCCTTGGCGGGCAGGTCTCTTTAACAGGTAAGCCAGAGTGTACTAAAGAGAATCGAAACTCATCGTAGATTTAGAGGAATCACATCATAAGGAAGGGTGGGCTCAAACGCCCCAGGGAAAACTTACCACCCCCTCTCATCTGGTTTGGCCTTTAGGAAGGGAGGAACAGAAGAAGGGGCCTTGGGGACTAGAACCACTACGCAAACATTTGATTAGGGAAACAGGAGCTAGAGATTTGTCTGTCACTGTGGAAGAGGTGACAGCGGTGTGATCTTTGCCTCCAGACTAATCCCAAAAATATGCCCAAGCTAGAAATGGGTCAAATGGGGAAAGGGAATGGGCCTGGACCACAATGGCAAACTGATTGTTCAGAACTCCCAGGAAAAGGGGGGTACCGATATTTGTTGGTATTAACTGATGTTTTTTTCAGGTTGGCCAGAAGCGTTCCCTACCAGGACAGCAAAAGCTTAGGAGGTGACTAGAACACTGATACACAAAATAATACCAAGGCTTGGAGTCCCAGCTGTTAGATCCTCTGATTGAGGGCCACATTTTACTGACGAGTATGTGAAGTCTTTTGCAGAGAACTTTGAAACCATAATAGGAAGGTCCATTTCAAGACCCCTTGACTGCTACCAATATTAGAGAACAGAATGCCTGGATTCGCCATTCTAGAGTGAAGAAAGCCTGCGAAACACCATGGAGGGTAACCCGGGTGCAACCTGGAAAACTCTGTTTTTCACAATCACCTTTTGGTCCTTCTGGGTGACCAGCCTGGGTGGTGCTTCCCGCATTGGGAAGAAGAAACCCAAAAGAACAAACAAGTAGAATTTTTGGTAGATATGGGGGCAACACTAATGAAAACCTGGAAAGAAGAAACTTCAACCCCATGATGGGAGGGGCCTTTTTCTTGTTTTGTTAACTACAGAACCAGCTGTTTGGAGGGCAGAGAAAAGATGGACACACATCTCTCAAGCTAAAGGACCCCTGACGGAAGAAAGAACCTTGAAAGTATCTCAAGAACCGGGCGAACTGAAATTGAAGTTGACTCGGGGTTGTAAATGGACTGTGGTATAAGCATATCCACAAAGGGAACTTACCAACAGGATTGTGTAATAAATGTCTAAGAATAGAAGATCAGGAAACCAGAGCTCGGTTGAGGATTCCAGTTGCCACTGGAAGAATAGAAAAAAAATAGCCAAGAATGGTGGGAGGTATTTACTGAAGGGGTGAATGGGAATTTAGAGAGTCCGCTAGTGATGAACAGAATAGAGTGCAGACAGAGAAATCAAATTCCGTGTTGCTCCTGTTGTTCCTAGGAAGTGAAGGCCAAGAGTTGGGAAACGATAATCGCCACGCTAACGACAAAAACAGGAAAGGCGGGGACATGGCCCTCGCTGCCGAGAAGACGACGAACTCGGCTGCCGGCTGCAACCTGCTCGGCCAGAGAGCGTGGAAACCTGGACCTGATCCTCTTGCCAGGAGCGGTGACTTATTGTTCCCAACTTAGCCTGGCTAATCCCTGTACCAAGTGCTACAAGCGTGTGAGAATAGGAAGACTAACCCAGTATGTTCTACATTATCACACTCGTATTAATTCTGGATGTTATGATAGAACAAAATTGGAGAAGTGTGAAATCCAAGGGCAGAAATTATGGGTAGCAACTAACCTAGAGAAAGGTAGACTCGGTGTAGGCTCTGCCTCCTGCCCTAGGGGAGAACAGAGGATCTGTTTTACACAAGTTGGTAGGAGGGCCTATTCAGATGGAGGGGGAGTGCAAGACAAAACTTGAAACAGAGAGGAGTTTAATAAATGCCCCATAGGAGGAATGCAAACTTGGAAAGATGGTGAATGGCCTGCACAAAGAATATCTGAATACTATGATCCAGCCACATGGGCCCAAGATGGAAACTGGGGATCCCATACCCCTATATATATGCTAAACCAAATTATTCGGTTGCAAGCAGTGGTTGAAATAATAAGCAACCAGACGGCTGAGGCACTGAATCTCATAGCGAGACAATTGTCTCAGACCAGAGCTGCAGTGTACCAAAATCAGGTAGCGTGAGATTGTCTTTTAGCTGAAGAGAGGGGGGCGTCTGTGGGAAACTGAATACTTCGGAGTGTTGTTTGGAAAGAGATGGCAATGGGGAAGCCATAATGAAAATAGCAGAGGAGATAAAACGCGTTGCACATGTACCAGTACAGAAATGGAATTCTATACTTACTAGCCATTGGTGGGGTAACTTATTTGGGGGAGCCTGGTGGAAGAAAACAGGCTTCATGATAGTATGTGCATATCTGGGTTTACTGTTTGTGCCACGTATGACCCCGTGCTTTGTTCGGTTAATACATTCAGTAGTCCAAGCCATGCAAATCTCAGGCACGCCTATAGATCCTGAAATGGCAGCAAAAGGAACGGGGTATAAACTAATGATTTTAAAAGATAACACCAAACTGGACCTGGCCATCGCACTGGGAAGAAGAAACCCAAAAGGAAAGCGCTAGGAACTGCAGTGAGCAGGGTCACCACGCCAAAGAGCACGAGCTCCCGCTGCAGCCCAACAGATGCCATTGCTGCCGGGGCACCAGCCACCCGGTCATCAGCTGCCCCAGAAGAGCAACACGAATGTTTTGTTCAACATGAGAATTTGTTTGTTCTTTGAGGGAGAAAGATAAGTCTTCTCCTGTCGAAGCAGCCTTCTTACTTGTGGTCCGAGAAAAGGTTAAATAGGGAATCATCATGTTAGTACAAGAATTTACTAACCTTCCCGAAAAGGGGGGAACTGATAGAGGGAACTAACTAACTAACTAACCCATTATGTTAAGAAAAAACAGAACCTCGTCGAATGCCAAGGTAAGAGGTTTTACAGCACCTAGATGTAAACTTGAGAAGACGAGACAACTAAGATTTACAGCAAAAGGGCGGAAACAGTCTGATTTCAATCGACTTGGCAGCTTGGGTTCCAGTCCATTCAACATAATGAGCCAAAGGTAAAGAGTTCACTGTGACGAGGCTGAAGGAGCTTTCATCCAAAGACCCCTCCTCAAGACCACCAGATGGCACTGCGCAGGTGCAACAGGGAGGGGTCAAGGAGGAGACTATGGAAATGATCACCTGGGACTCATTTTAAGAAGAAGTGGGAAAGGTTATGAATATGTAGAGGCGTTCCTGGGGTCATTATGAATACGTAACACCTTACTGTATTTAAACACACCTCATATTGTTAGAAGTTGCGCATGAACGGTGGAACGATCCCCCTTGCGCCCGACGTCGAAATGAACACACCTGCTTTATAACCTTGTGAGTTGGGAAGTTTTATGACTTTACAGGTTGTAAAGTTGTTTCCGCTCACCATCACGGCCAGAGAGTCCTGCAGCCCCGGCGCAGCTCTGAAGCGAGAAACAACAGATGTAGAAGGCAACCCCAGCTCCTGCAGCATCCTTTTCTTACTCCTGCAGTGATCACCGCCCCTTAAGGGGTGGGGAGGAGGAGGAGATCCCTTCGGTACCTGCAGTCTGCTGGTTCACTGCTGGGGCGCAGTGCTAGGGGCGGGAAATATGAAAATAAACCGGAGCAGCAGCGCTCCTGGGGCGGGGGGTGTTCCCTGCAGAGCATCCCCCCGGGAGCCGGGCCTCGGCTCAGCCCAACCCAAACCCGCCCCACGCCCACCCGGTGGAACCTCAGGAACCAGGGGACAAGTGACCCCAAGATAGGGGTGGCCGGGCAGAGAACGGGTTCCCTCTGGCTGGGAAAGGGGGCGTTGAGCTGAGGGGGAACGGGAGGTTTGGAAAAAGGGAAGGGGGTTCCCTGGCAGGCAGCGAGGCTGGAGGGGGGGTCCCGTCCCCTCACCCAGCCACGCGAGCTCCGCCAGGGGCTGGAGCGCCGCTCCCCGCGGCCGCCGTCCTGTCCGTGCGAGAGACCGCCCCGCCGCCATCTCTAGTGAGGGCACAGCGGCCGCGCTCTCCCCGCCCCGCGACAGACACCTCATCAGCCACCGCCCGAACGGCACCGGTACCCGAGGAGGAGGACTCGAAGGACGTTAACTCCCCCTCCTCGGTGGGGTGCGCCGCCCGCTTCCCAAGAGCGGCTCCCAGAGCGACCAGCTCCCCTCCTCCCCGGCGGCACGAGGCACGGCCTCAGTGCGGCGGCTTCACTGCCCGCGCCGAAGATGGCGGCGCAACGGGAGCGGGAAAGCGTGAGGCGCTGCAGGCGTCAGGCCCGGCCCAGGAGTCCCCAGCCGCTCCTGCTCCCACGCACCCCCCCTGTTTGCTTTACATTTGTGTATCGTATATAAATGCAGGGACAAGGAGCAGCAGCACAGAGCAGGCTGCTGGGTACGAGGTGTTCCCTCAGCACACACACCCACACCCCCCCGTCCCGGGCCGGGCCGCTCCGCACGAAAGGGAAGGTGAGGGCAAAACAAAAACTAAAGGCACAGAGGCGTCCTGGCTGAAGCCGAGCTGTGCTCATCTACCCTTTGAATGACAATTCCAAAGGCACGTCCCCACTCACGAAAGCTGGTGGCTCCGCAGGGTCCCCAGCAGACACAACCACCGGCCGGCGGGGCGGGGGGGGCTCTGCCCGGGGAGCAGGGGTCAGGGGGCAGTTACTCACGGTCCAGGCGCCAGCATGTGGAGGGGCCGGTCGCAGGACAGGCAATGGAAACCAGGCAGCAGCTGCCTGGAGAGAGGAGAAAAGGGCTGGGGAGCTCCTGGGGGGCACAGCCCCACCTGCACACCGTCCCCTGCCACAAAAAGCCTCTGCACCCACCCCTCAAGATTGGTTCGGGAGGGCTCCTCCCACACGTGCCCCCTCATTGTGCCCCCTCCATCACTGGGAAGCTGCAGCTGGCAGGAGCACAAGGCACAGCCACTTGCTCAGCATCCCCAGGGGCGCTGCCCACTCGGCTCCCACGCCAGGGCACCACAGCGGCACGAGCTGGGACAGCCAGCAGGAACAGGGCGGGCACTGCCAAAGGCACCGCTGTCCCCATCGCACTCACTTCCTAATCCCAGCGGCATCGTCACGCTCTGGCTGCAGCGCCTTCTGGAGCTGCCCGCTGAGGCTCTTCCACCGCTCCTCCTGCTGCTCCCGGAACGCCCCCAGCTCCCGGCGGTCCAGCTGTGGACGGGTGACACCCTCAGCCATCTACCCCAGGATGGGACATGGCGGTCCCCAGGGGGACAGCCGGGAGGGGGCACCCTCGCAAGGATGCTGCCTCAGGCTGCCAGGCCCCCAAGGTGCCAGTTCTGCGTGGAGGGGACGAGCCCTCACCTTGCAGTCCATCTGTCTCTGCAGCTCTTTCTGGAACCGGTGCCAGCCCTCCTCCTGGCCCGTCACCCGGCTCGTCACCTCCTCCATCGCCTTGTTCAGCCGCTCCTCAAACTGGCTGCGACTGACTTTGTCAGCCAGGGCGGCTTTGTCTGCTTTCTAGCAACTGGGAAAGGCGGGAGAGCGGTGGGGACAGGATCCAGGGACAACGTGAGAGGGAGAAGTGGCTACGTGGCCCTGTTCACCCCATCACCCCCGTGGGGTTGCTCCCACCAGCCAAAGGCACTCGGGGTCACAGAGGGACCTGGCAAGGGACCCGCAGCCGGGCTGGAAATCCTCCCTCCCCCTGGCTGGTTCTGCCAGCCGGCACCCAAGGGACAAGGGGCGTTTGTCACCCTGCCCGGGACACCCTTGGCTGGCACCAGGGCCCCTCGAGCCCCTACCTCATCGATTCCCAGCACCAGCAGCTGCTCCTTGTCTGCTTTCTGCTTCTTGAGCCTCTCCAGGGCCTGGGACAGAGCCTCCCAAGGCAGACAGCAGCCCGTGATGCCACGGCAGGGTCGGAGCTGCCCCCCGGCCAGCCGAGCACCCCCTGCCTCCCCTCCCCACCCCATCAGAAACCTCCAGGAAAGGCATCGGGAAGCTGTGCAGGGCTGCAAGCAGGGTGGCAGGGGGACAGATCCCTTGGGGTCCCAGCCCGGGCTCTGCCTGCGGGTTACAGCCACCCACCTTGATGTCCTTCTGCTCCTGCTGGCCATCCTGCTGGAGGTTTGCAAGGGCCGAGCTGAACTTCTCATAGTCCTTTTGGAGCTGCATGATGCTGGCCTGGAGGCACTTGAGCTGCTCGTCCTGCTGCAGGGACTAAGAGGACAAGGCGGTGCTGAGCCAGGGGGTGGCTGCCCCGCGGGGACAGACCCAGGGTATTTTGGCTGGTGGCTGCGGGCTCTCAGTGCAAGCAGGACATTTGCTCCAAGGCTTTAATTCCCTTCCATGCTGCTGACTCCCACAAGCCAATTAGGGGGGCAGCGAGGGGTTCCCCCACGTTACAGCAAAGCAGAAATGCCTGGGGGGTCCTGGCAGCTCAAGCCCCCTACACCGTGTCTCCTTACCTGTCTCCTCCACTTTGGGTAACTCTCCACCTTGCCGCCCGCCTTCTGGGCCAGGGATTCCAGCTGCTCCTCGAGCTTCTCGCAGTGCTGGAGGAGCTTCCCCAGCAGCGCCCTGGTGTCCCAGTTGCAGCCGGGGCACCCTGTGTGCTCGTGTCCCCCGCTCTGCGCCGTCGCCCTCGGCTCCTCCAGCTGCTGGTAGGGGAGGAGGAATCAGCTCTGAGCCGCGTTGGATGCCACCCACAAGCCCAGGTGCCGTGGAGGCTCCACGGCCCCATCCGGCCAGGGAACGTGGCCGGGACACTGCCAGGACTCCCCCCGAGCCAGCGGGGGCTGGGAGCACTGCCCCCGGGCCTCACCTCTGCCTGCAGCTGCCCTGCTGTCTCCATCACCAACTTATTCACATACTCGGCCACAAACTGCTCCAGCTCGCCCTGGGTTGGCTCCTGCTGCTTCCCCAACTCCTTCCGCTCTGCCTTGACCTTCTGTCCCTTGGGTCTGGCCAGCGAGACGGGGGCAGGGGCAGGTTTAGCCTTCGTGGGGGTGTCCCTCGGCCCCCAAACTGGGATGCTCCCACACCCCAGGCTCCCTCGCAGCCCTGCGGGGTAGGAAACCCTCTCCCATCCTTTTACCACGGCTGTTGGGTCATCTGGCCGCTGCCGTCTGCTTTCCTGCCGGCTCCAGCCGCCCTCATCTTTCTGGGAGCATCCTCCACCTTCCTGATCTGTGAACGGCAGTGGGGGTGGTGAGGGCACAGCCCCCTGTGTCATTCTGGCACAGGGACCCTTTGGCTGCCCCCTCCCTGCCCAAACTGGCATCCCTGCAGCCCCTCGGGGACTGCTGCCGGCTCACCTTCTCCTCCTGCCCATGGAGGACCCTGGCCATATCTTGCAGGAAGGCCACCTGGCACTTGAGGTCGGCCAGGATGCTGGTGATGCTCTGCCGGCCTAGAGGGACATGGTGCAAGGGGATGTGCTGTCGGTGAGGGGGTCTCAGCCTTGGGGCCAGGCTCTGAGCATGACGAGCCCCTGACCCAGGGTGTCCCCACACCAAACAACCCCCGCCAGCCCCCCCGTGCTCTCACCTCCCTCCGGGAAGAGCCGGCGCACGTTGTCAATATCTGCATGGTCTGCTTTGGTAGATTTAAGCTGCTCCACCTGCTCCTTCAGACCAGCGCAGAGGTGGCCGAGCTGCCCAACCTGGGAGAGAACCTCCCGCATCTCCGACTCGTAGCTGGAGGTGCTGGTGGAGCCCCAGGGCTTGGCCGGCTCTTGGGCATCCCCTGGGATGGTGGCTTGGGAGCTGGAGGACCCAGGCTGCACCCCAGGGGTGGTGGTGTGGGTCCCAGGTTATCGTGGCTGCATCCCCGAAGTGCTGGCCTGGGTGCCCGGGGATCCTGGCTGCAACCCCGGGGTGGTGGCACCGGCACCACAAGATCCTGCATGAGCAGAGGGAGTGCCTGACAACTTCACAGGGGTCACTGGTTCCCCCTGTGTCCCTGCTTGCATCCCCGGGGAGCCAGACCCTGCAGTCCCCTTGCTGGTCTCCATCCCAGGCTGTGTCCCACGTCCCTTCGGCCCCAGTGCGGAGCGCTTCCTGGCCTGGGTATCCATGGCTACCTGGGTGGGCTCGGTGGGGGCAGACTGGCCCCCAGCACCCTCCTGGGAAGAAGAGGCAAAGGGCAGCAGGGTTACTAGCAGCTGGGCAGCCGTGAGGACAGACCCCAGAACCTCCCGCCGTGTCCTCAGTCCCCATCCCCAAACCACCATCTCGCGGGGCCAAACTCGTGTTGAACATGAGAGCCCAAATGCAAAGGGATCATGGGCTCAGACCGGCCATAGAGCCGGGGGGACGGGACCTCCAGGGATGGGAGCCCCAGCATCGCTGCCCAGCACCCCCAACCCACAGGCTGTGCCCCGAGGCAGGAGGGCTGGTGTCCCCGAGGGAGCGGGGGACGCAGCCGCCTCCTGTCCCTGCGCAGCCCGGCAGCGTCCTGGGGCTTCCCCTGGAGCTGGGCGAGGAGAGAGACACCCGTTCAAATGTGGGAGCGGGATTTAAAGAGCATCCCCAAATGAACTGGGGCACGAGGCAGAGGGACGCTGGGCAGGGCTGTGCCTGGAGGCCGCGGCTGAATTGCGCAGGCAGAGCTTTATCTCCCCTCCTTCCCTTCCCATGGTTCTGTTTGGATGGCTCTCTAGTTCAGAAGTGCCTTAGCAACTCTTGGGACACCCTTCCCACTCTTCCCTCCTGCTTCCCTTCATGCTGGTGACACCGATGGCCGTGGGGCACGGGCACAGTGTGACAGGGCAGCAGGAACGGGGAGGGGACAAGGGCCCAGCTCCCTCCCGGGGCACCAGGGGACGCTCACCAGGCCAAGGGTCTCCTGTATCTCCTGGATGTCCTCTGCAAGGCCAGAATGCGCCTCCTGCATGGCCCGCATGTCCTCTGTCAGGCCAACGTGCGCCTCCTTCATCTCCTGGATGTCCTCTGCCAGGCCAGAATGCGCCTTCTGCATCTCCTCCTTCATCTCCCGCATGTCCTGTTCCATTCCAGAATGCGTTTCCTGCATCGCCTCCTTCATCTCCCGCACGTCCTCTGCCAGGCCAGACTGCACCTCCTTAAACTTGTTGATCTCCTCCCACAGATCCTGGAGCGAAGCCCTTTCCTGGGAGAGCGGGTGGGGGGTGACCCCAGGGGAGGGTCCCTGGGGACCTGGACCCTGCTGTGCTCTGCTGTGGGAGCTCGGGCTTAACCCAGCCCTTGGGCTGAGGGCGGCACGAGGGCAACGCAGAGCCCAGAGGAGGGGGCATCTTGTGGGGGAGCACCCAGGGACCAGCAAGAGCATCTACCTTGGAGACAGCTCTCTCCTTCTCTTCTGTTGTTTTTGGCATCAGCTCCTTGGTCATGGAGGAGACTTCAGAGTTGCTCCTGGTCCCCTCCAGCGTGTCCTTCTCATCCAGCTGCTCCTCTGGTTTCCAGAGCTGCTGCCCGGTGCCCAGGGCTCCATCCTCCTCCTTCTCCTGGCCAGGCTGGGCCTTGCTGTCCTGGTCCTTTGCCAGGCTGGGGGTCGGGCTCTGCCCTGGCTCCAGGACAGACGACTCCTGCTGGCCCAGCTGCCCGATGATGGCCTCGAGCAACTTGTGCAGGGCCACCAAGTCGACAGCCCCCATATGGGGTGTCCCGATGGTGGCGTTCAGCAGCTCCAACAGACCGAGTGTGGCCATCGCTGCTGCTCCGCTGGAAAACACGGAGCCTGATGTGGGAAGACGGGAGCTTTTCTGTCCGGAGGTGATGTTGGAGGGAATGGCAGCCAGCAGCCTTTGTCCTCCTCCTTCTTGCCACAGAAAGTGATCCAGTCACCGAACAGATCCAAGTGCCGAAAGTGATGCAACCACCAATAGCGATCCCACCACCAGAAGTGGTTCAACCACCAATAGTGATCCCACCACCAAAAGTGATGCAACCACCAATAGCGATCCCACCACCGAAAGCGATCCAACTGCCAAAATGAGTCCACCACCACAGTGATCCCACCACGGCAAGTGATCCCACCACAGCCAGTGACCAAATGGGCGAGGGGCACAGGTGACAGGGGACAATATAGTGTCTTGGTTGCCTGGCAACAGCTGCCCCAGGAGCCAGCGGGTGCCGCCCTGGTCATTGTGATGAAGTTATCCACGGGATGGGAGATGCTGAGGGTCCCTCCTGCCTTTCCCGCTTTACCACCTACAACACAGCTGGTGACACCTCAAATGTTGTGGCAGTCACTGCAGACCCTGCCCAGATGCAAAATACAATCGGACAGGTCATGGGGAATTAAATCTCATTTCACTGAATTAAATACCCTCAGTTTTAATTGCAGAGAGAGTGGCTTTATCCGTGTTGTGTACTCAATCAAACTCTCCCGACGTTTAATCCGTTCCTTTCCCCACGGCACAGCGGCCTCGGAGGCGATTCCCCTTCGTGGCAGATGTGCAGTGACTGGCTCACGAGTGCACCAGCACCTGGGAACCTGGGCTGAAAACAAGGCCAAAGTGCCCGGTTTAGGATGCCTTTCCCTGCGGTTGATCAAGACATACGGTTGTCTTTGGAGAGGGAGCTGTTCTGAAGGGATTTCTTCTGCCTCTCTTGACTGCTGGCACGAGCCAGCGGCTGCTGACCAGGAAATGTGCTCATCGCTTGCTCCCCCATGAACACTGTCCTGGCCTTTTCAGCTATAAAGACATAAACCAGAGTATGTTTCCTGTCCTCTGTACAAGAAGGCGGTTCAAATGCAAAGGTGATCTTGCCTGTAAGCAGCACGAACTGCTCTAGAGACAGCTCTTTGCTGGGGATGGAGCTGTGAGAGAGGTTCTCCAGCGGGCACGGCTGCCTCCCTTTTGAAACACGGGCAATCTTTTGCTGGGATTCCCGTCCCTCAGCCTGATGGCTCTGACATCTCCTCTGATGCCTCAGAAACGGTGCTGCTATCTACACAGCCATTGCAAGATCCTCCTGCTCTGTGAACTGAAGTTGCAGACCCCAACACAGAAAGCAGGGCTGCCATGATTCCTGAGAGTGAAGCCCACATCCCAAAGCAAGCCGGTTCTTAGAGACGGCCAAGTTTCGAGCAGCGCTGTCACACGTGAGCTGCGAGTCACATGAGGAAGAGTTCCAGAGGATGGAGCGTGTCCCCAGATGGTTTTTGCCAGCGCTGACTGAGGAAGAGGCGTCCTGTCCAGGGACCTCTGCAGAGAGATCTCCAGGCAGAGCTCCAGGGGGGCAACAGCCCCTCTCAAACCCCATTTGTGCACCCCAAGTGGCCACACTGGAATGGGCAAGCCTTCATCCCGGGCCAGAGATTCTGGGTCCAGAAGTCATGGCTTGCTCCTGGGAGGGTCTTTTTGTGTCAGCCACCTCCTGTGTTTCGCCACGCATTTCTCACTGTCAATGACTTTCATTTCTTTTCCCTCTACGCTCTCCTGCGGTTTTGCCGTGGAGAGCAGATGCCAACAGTCTATTCCAGCCCTAGGGGATCTTGCAGACTTCTCCTTTGCTGTCTGTGGGGCTGGCGATTGCCTTCTGCTGCCCCTGGTTCATTTTGAAGACTAATTCCTGGCAGACGTGGTTGGTGCTGCTGAGCAACACTCTTGGCTTTTTGCTGGTGCCCAGTAGGACACCTACAAGAAAGCAGGTATCAAAAACCTCTCGGTTCTTGTGTTGAATGGTGTTGTGAAGAATCATTTAACTTCTCATTTTCCTCCTGAGCTCCTGGGGTTTTTGGCAAGATTGGCCTCAAAAAGGGCCGGGTCTGTCCTGGGGCGAGGTGGGGAGGGCACTAAATTCAGCCCAGTGCGCAGAAAGCAGGGGCCATACCGGGAACCGCGAGAGACCCGGCCAGTGCCTCTTGTCCCGGGGGGCCCTGCCTGACTTTCTGTGCCCTAATGGGGTGCAAAGCAGAGCAGGGGGACAGGGAGCCGGGTGAAGAGGGTCCTGTGGGACCCCAAAACTCTCCCAACCCATGGTGCTGGTCCTCCTTGCATCACCCCGTCCGTGCCGCTCCCTGCACGGGGCAGCTGGCATCAGAGCAGCGTCCCCTCCCCAAACCTGCTGCACACCAGTGCTTTGAGCACCCTGGATGTCCAAAATGTTCTTTGCAGCCCGAGCTGGCCCTGCCTGGGCTGGAGATCCTCCCCAGGCAGCCCCCACATTCTGGGGGTGCCTCCCAGACCCCACAGCACTGGGTACCCCAATACCCGCCAGAGCTGGGCTTCGAGCATCCCCTGGTGCGGGATGCAGCCAGATCTCCAGCGATGGGGAGGTTGCCAGGTTGGGACTCCAAAAAACCACCCATTACCGATCTGACACCCCCGCAGATGTGCACCCCCAGCAACACGCCGGCCACGCTGCCCAACGTCCTCGATGCTGTGGCCACGTTCTCCAAGCTGCAAACCCCCGAGAACCGGCAGAGCAGCAACAGCCCCATCGCCTCCATGGCCTGTGCCCGCGGGAGCTTCAGCCCCTTCTGGGCTTCCTCGCCCCACAACCCCCAGCCCGCCTGGCTGCCCCCTCCTCACCCACCGCCCACGGCCTCCACCACCCCCTGCCCCCCCAGAAAGCCACGGCCAGCATGGACAGCCAGAGATCAGACTGGGCTGGCGGAGGTGGGGGCGTCAGGGGGGTCCCGGGCCAGGGCGTTGGGAGTGGGGACTCCCCTGAGAATCGCACTGGAAGAATTTTCTAGGTAGTATTTCTAGGGTGAGGGGGCACACGCTGCTGGGGAGGGCACTGGCCCTCGAGAGCCTCTAGATGGTCTTTTCTCCCCTCTTTTTTTAAAAAATATATATCTAATGTATTATAAATCCAGAGAGAAGGAGCAGCAGCACAGAGGTGGGTGCTGCGTGGGGGGTTCCTTAATGCCCCCTCCCACCAGCATCGCTGCAGTGGGGCGGGAGAGCGAGGGGGAGGCAAATAACAAAGAAATCGATGGCTGGAGGCAGCTGTCGGCACCTGGATCATGGCTATGGGGGCACCCTGGACTGGGGGGGCACAGACGCTGTGCCCCCTGCCTCTGCATGTCCCAGACCCTGGAAGAAGCCCCCAAAGCGCTCCCCTCCTCCAGCTCCCGAAATCAGCCCAGCTTCTTGCACAGCCCCCCCGGGGCCTCCTCACCCCGTCCTCCCTCCCTCCACACCCCCAGGGCCCAGGGGGATTCTACAAGGTGATGTCCCCCCCATCACTGCCACTGCCACTCACGGCCCTTCCAGGGGAGGGAGGGGTTTCAGTCTTGAAATCAATCTTGCGGCGGGGGGCGGGCGGCGGCGCCGCGCCCTGCGCTCCCTGGGCAGCCTGGCCGGGCGGCTGCTCCGCACCTGGGCGCGCCTGGCCGGGGGCCGCGGGAGGCGCCGAGCCGTGCCGGAGGACAATGAAGGTGGGTTCCGGGGGGGGCGGCGGCCCGGGGGAGCGGCGGCGGTGGCGGGGGGCGGCGGGAGCGGCGGCGCGGAGCTGCTTCATGACCGCGGTGCTGCAGTGCCTCAGCAACACGGCGCCGCTGGCCGAGTTCCTGGCGCTGGGCCGGTACCGCGCCCGCGGGGCCCGCGCCGAGGTCACGCACCGGCTGGCGGCGCTGGTCCGCGCCCTCTGGACCCGCGACTACACCCGCAGCTCTCCGCGGAGTTCAAGGTACGGCCCGGCACAGCGGGACCCCCGCGCACCGCACCCGGCCCCCACGCCCACCGGCATCTCCAGCACCCACTGGCATCCCCTGCCATCAGCACCCACCGCATCCGCTGCCCTGCACATCCTACTCGAATCCTCTGCCCCACAGCACCCACTGGCACCCCAGCTCACAGGACCCACCAGCATCTCCTGCTCCCAGCATCCCCCAACTCTGGCACCCACCTGCATCTCCTGCCTCCAGCACCCACCGCACCCCCTGCCCTGCACATCCCACCTGCACCCCGTGCCCCCCGCACTCACTGGGACCCCCTGCTGCTCCCAGCACCCCCAGCTCACAGCACCCTCTCTTGTGCCACGTCCTCCCCATGGGCCTTGTGTTGCCCTGCCAAATGCCCCCCAGCCCTGCTGTCCCTCCAGCCCCACTGCCGTCACCCACCTCCTGTCTTCAGCCGAGCTCTGACCTCCCTTAGGTGGGCGAACTCACTGTCTCGACCACCCTCACGGAGCCCAAGAGTGAGCGCCATGCTGGTCTTGGTGGCGCCACCAGGGGATGGTGCCATGGGAGCCCAAGCCAGTGGCCTCAGGCCCTGTGGCTGAGTGCATGTCACATCCCTGCAGGGCATAGGCCAGTGTACTGCGGACCTGCACCCGTTTTAGGGACAAGGACAGGGTGTGGAGCACAGGACAGCACTTTGATCCTGGCGTGGCAGCTCCCTATGCTCAGGGACACTCGTCTGTGGGGTGACATTTCCCCAGGGACTCGCTGCTGCAATTAAACTGCTGCTGCCATTAAACCTTGCAAAGCGCTCAGAGGAGTTGCTGAGGGGCTGGACCCTGCCCTGGTCAGGGTTTCTGGCAGCGCTGCCGGCTCCTGGGGGGCAGCCGGGCTGGTCCTGCGCAGACAGGGATGGGGTACCCACTGCTCTGCACCCCCTTTCCCAGGGAGACCTGCCCGCCTCCCTTCCCGGCCTGGAGGGTGGCAGCACGCACCCCCCAGGGACTGCAAGGGTGCCATGGGTGCTGCTGGGGGAGCTCGTTGCCTTGAATTTCCCTGTAGCAAAGTAACCGGCTCTTGCAGCACTGGGCACAGGATTTCCATGCCCTCTGCTCCCAAACACACAGGTTCCTTAGGCACAGAGAGGCAAACAAACCCAACCAACAGAAAAAAACACCCCAAACCTGCAGCCTTTGCTTTGAATTTCCTCCCTTCAGGTGGTTATCTGCATCTGCCATGAGCTGCCACCTTATTTTAATTTCTTTTAATCTGTCTAAATAAGATTTTAAAAATAAGAAGCGAGTCCATGTCTCCTTTTGTTTGAAGGCCATGGATGGTGGCCTTGCTCCCTCTGCTGCCAGGAGAGCGGGGCTGGGACAGGAGAGGTGGCGGCCAGAGGGGTCTTGGCTCTGGGGGGTCCCGGTGGCGCTGGACCTCTGAACCCTGCCCTGCTGTGCTGATTTGATTGTAACCACGGATGGTTGGGGTGTCACTGCATCAGCTGGTTCAGATCCATGCAGATGGTTGGGGTTTCTCCCTTTTGGTGCTGGATTTGGGGCTCCCAAAATTGTACTTTGTCTGTTGGCTCTGAGAAGCTGCTGCCAGCCTAGGCTTGGAGACAGGTCCTTGGGGACCCCAAGTTCGGCCTTTTGGGGAGCTCCATGGGGGAGATGGGGGTAGAATGCTCTGGGGAACCCTGTCAGCACCTGGGGACCCCCTGAGGGGCTGGGGGGAAGGAGGAGAGGGGACAAGGAGGGGGCAGCATGGGGAGGGGGAGCTGGCAGGGCTTTGGGTGGGGGGGCAGGGCTTGGCAGGGCAGGCAGCACCCCAGCACTGCCCTTGGGGGGCTGGTGGGAACCCCCTGGCACGTGGCTCCATCGGGGACATGTCTGGTCCGCTCCCCGGTCTCAGCTGCACCACTTCAGTTGGAGAGTGCAGAGTGCCAGCTCTGATGGGCTGAGCATCCCCGGTTTTGGGGTGCAGGAGGTTTGCTCGGTGGCTTTCCTCCTGCCTGTGCAGGCAGGGCAGGCAGGGCTGGCAGCTCCCCTACCCGCGGGCCACACTTTTGCTTGGCTGTATGAACAGCCCGTGTCTCTTGTAGGGCCTTGGGTGGCTGGGCTGGCACGGCCGGCATCGCCTGGCTGGGGAAACTGAGGCACGGGGAGGCACCGGGCTGGCTGCTGGTGCCGGGGTGGCAGGGGCAGGCAGGGCTGGGGCAGAGCTGCTGCCTGCTGGGGCACCCGGCGCTGGGAATTGCCTTCCCCTGGCCCAGCTCAGGCCATCAGGGTGTGCAGGGCAGGTGACATTGGTGGGTCCCCACGGGCTGGACTTGTCTGGTTTTGTTGGGATGTGCCGTGTCCCCTTGCCCGTGGCAAGCTGTCCCCTCCTGGCCTTGTCCCAGTAGCTGAGAGCTGGGACACCACAGTGATGGGCCCCAGAGCTGCCGTTCTGGCTGGGTGTGCTCAGCTGTCCCCAGGGTGGCCACAGTGTCCCTGCAGAGGCAGGAAGCAGGGACGGGTTTTTGTGACGGGTGCTAATGACCTTGCCGTCTGTCAGCGCCAGGCCCAGTGCCCTCCCTGCCCGTCTCTTGCAGAACATCGTCTCCAAGCACAGCGCGCAGTTCAGGGGCAACGCGCAGCACGACGCGCTCGAGTTCCTACTCTGGCTGCTGGACCGCACGAGAACCTGGGTGCTGCGTCCCCCGCCCAGCACCCTCGTGTCCCCAAGGAGGTGGGTGGCCCTTGCCAGGGTGGCCGCACCCCCTGGCTTTGGGGGGGGACGTCCACAGTGGGCCTGGGCCTGGGGAAGCCGAGATGTGCTGGGAGGGGCCAGGCTGGAGTTGTCCCCCATACTGGTATGGAAGGGGGATGCGGGTGATGTGGTTTGGCCCGTGTGGGAGGTGGGAGGCTGTTGGGAGCTGGTTGCTGCGGGGCTGGGTAGGGTGGTTGGGTGCTGGGAGAGCGCGGGGGTGTCGGCAGGAGCTGGTCTGTCCGGCTGAGCACCCCAGTTCTGGCGGGCACCCCAGTTCTTGGGATCGCTTGGCTGGGAGGAGATCCACCCCCCGTCCTTCCCCAGCTCCAGCTAAGCTGTAATTACAGTGCTCGGCAGCTTTGCTGCTGGCAAACCCAGGAATGAAGTCTCCCTGAGTCCATCTGCGCGCATGGAATCACCTGTTGCAGCGGATGGGTTTGTGCTGGGGGTGGTTGTGCTCAGCAGTGCTGTCCCCATTTTGGGGGTGATGCCCACCTGGGGCACAGGGCTCCTGGGACCATCTTTGTGCTCCCTGTCCCCAGCGTGGGGCACGGTGGCTGTGGCTGAGGGGCGGGGGCCGGGGACCCCGCGGGCAGCCCCTGCCCGTACCCCAGCCTGGCCTGGGCTCTGTGCCCATGGGAGAGCTCAGCTGCAGTGCCCGTCCCCAAAACCTGGGGCTGGGGCAGCCCTGTGGCTCCAAGACCTCCTTGGGCAGGGTCTGCAGTGTCCGTGCACTGAGCTGAGTTGTTCTCAGCCCTGCCCGCCTTTCCCTGGGGGTGTAGATCCCCTCGGCTCTCAGGGAGAGCCTGGCAGCGAGCAGCTTGTTTAATGCGAGGTGTCACCAGCTGCCATGGGCTATGCTGTGACACCACTGGTGGTGCCGTGGCAATGCCCGAGATGCCCGCCTGGCTCCAGGGACGGGACTCTGTGTCCCCCCAGCATCCGCAGTTTGGCTCAGCCTCCCCCAGCCCTTCATCGTGGTCTTGTCCCCTTTTGGGGTGTGCCACCCAAGTGGCACCCGTGTGCTTGTGTCCATGGGGACACGGTGTCCCGTGGGGACCATGAGCATGAGTAAATGGCTCTGAAGTGCCTGGATGGAGCTAGGCACACATGTGCCCATCCTGGTTCAGGAGGGGTTGTTGAGCATTGGAACAGGCTGCCCAGGGCAGTGGTGGAGTCACCATCCCTGGAGGGATGGACAGACGGAGATGAGGTTCTCAGGACATGGGGCAGTGCCAGGGGTGGGTTACCTGTTGGACTCGATGATCTAGAGGGTCTTTTCCAACCAAATGATTCTCAATACCCTCCTGGGTGTTTGGTGGCTGCCCTGGTACACAGCGGCTCTGGGGCCACCCTGGTGGGGACCAAGGCTTGGCTGCTGGGACGGCTGAAGGAGGAGGATGCGCGATTAGGAACAACGCACACCAGGATGCAGACAGAAATTCACGCAGAGGCAGAGATCTTGTTCAGGAAGGGGCGCAGAGCCTGGCCTAGCAGAGACCTGACCTAGGCCTAGGCTGCCTTCTTTATTCACCATTGACAATTTACAGGATTTACAGGTACAGGCCTGGACTGAGATGTTTACAAAAGGTGTTTTTCCACTAATTGTTGTTAAAAACACACTGAACTCATGTGATGTTTGCCTCACTTGTTTTTCCACTCATTCACAGACCCGGCCCAAGGACATTCACACATCCCATGCACTTGGGGGCGGTTATCCGGCCTGAGATACCATTCTCACGAGTCTGGGCTATAACTTTTTACAATTACGAGAAACGTACTTCGAAGTAATCTGTCCAAGGCCCTTTAGATATTATGATGTTAGTATTATGTCTTTGACCGTCCAGATGGTCATGTTAGTTTGGATCTTCCTTTATCATCCAGGTGGCTGGAACCGCACATCTTGCTTGCCCACATCTTACTTTCCAACATTTCCCCCTTTTTTGTTTTAAACATCAGGTTCCCAATGAGCGCAGTAAGGACCCTGCCTTTGTTCTTCTTTGCATTCTGTATCATTCTCCAGAGGATTCGAAGGACTACAAGAAAAAACATCACACAAGCATATCCAATTCCCACAAAAACCCATAGATGCAGATTGAGAGCTGAAAATGAAGTTTTATGGTCTACTCACTTTATGCTATCAGATAATGTTAGCCCTTTTGTCTTACAGTCCTAATCCTTACAAACTATGTAATCATTTTGCAGGGTACTGGCTAAATCCTAAATCAGGCCTTGCACATTAGCTAAGACTGTTATTTTACTTCCTATCACTCATAAACACTATAATTCAACTTCAATGGCATTACACGTATTTAGCACTCTGGTAACAGACAATACAGGTTCAGGTATCAGCTAAGGAGATTATTTAAATACAGTGTCATAAGAATAATGAGGATCCACAATGTGCATGTAGTCACTCACAAGAAACAAAACTAGAGGCCTTTTACTTCAGGTACTCACAAGAAACACTCGCTCAGATAAAGAAGTGAGGTGTCATTAATCCCAGAAGTTTCCTTAGACGCTGTTCCTGTCTAAGGAAATGACTCCAGTTCACAGACCCGCAGCTCCGAGAAGACCACTCCAAGGGGGTCTTCGGCGGGAACCCCGTTTCATTGTTTGGCCAGATGTGGCTGTGGCCATTACAACATAGTCCAGAAGCTTCTCAGCGAGTCTGGGCACCTCCTTTGTTAAGGACCCTGTCAATTGACCGAAGGTCCCACCCCTCCTGACCCATCAGTTGGCAGAGGTGAAGTTTATTGACAACACCTTGGTACCATTCTGGGTGTATATATGCGGGGACAGGCACAGTGGGGCACAGAAGGTGCTAAAGAGCCCTCAACCTCCTCATTGAAAGCTCCAGATATCAGGGGAATGTGTACTGCCTCACAATCCAGCCTGCGACCACAGTCATCTGACAAACTGCTTTGGAGTGGTGGTGCAGTCACCTCTTGCCTCCAAAGTCAAAAGGGGGCATTCTGTTGGTGAGTTTGAATGCCCACTGTGGATCATCATACCTTATGTGTCATTTCCTGTTGCAATCAACCTACAATAGAACAGAATAATACAAATTACAACAATTACAGTTATTAACAAATATTGGAGAAAGCTGGTTAGCCATACTAATAAGGAAAACAAATGCACTGAAAGTTTTTTCGCCCGTTAGTCCCCAGTCCAAATAATGTAAATCTGTATCATTCTGATATGCCAGTGCCTCTTCCTCTGGTCTCTTCTGTTTCTTTGTTACCCTCTGCTGCAGGGACAGACGCTGGATCTCTGGCATTAGGTCCTGCACCATGTTTGTCCAACTCGTAGAAAGGTTTAACACATTTCGCAGGAAGCCACTTTGGTCCTGTTGAAAGAAGAACACAAGCACACCCCTTCCCCAGGTGATTGGTTCTACAGGCCCTTGCCACTGACTGTTGTGCAGGGGATCCCGGTACAAAACCTTTGGTCTCTGAGACAGTGGATCTGGAACAGGGAAGTGTTTTTCCACTGCTGCGATAGAGGAGGGAGGCACAGTACGATTCAAAAAAATTTAAAGTGTATGTTACATTGTCTGATTGTTCCTGAGGTGTCATATTCCCCCTTTTTTGTTTTAATAACATCTGTTTCAGTGTGGAATGTGCTCGTTCAGTGATAGCCTGTCCAGTGGGAGAATGTGGAATACCTGTGACATGTGAAACACCCCAGTGCTGTAAAAAATATTGCATGGATCTAGCAGTGTATCCAGGACCGTTGTCAGTTTTAATCTGTCGTGGCACTCCCCGTATAGCAACACCGCGGGTCCAGTGACGCTGAACGTCTTTGCTTTTCTCACGTGTATGCGCAGATGCACAAAGCATACCTGAAAAAGTATCTGTAGAAACGTACGTATTTCAAATGGCCAAAAGATGAAACGTGTAACATCAGACTGCCCAGTGTCATCAGCTGAGAGTCTGCGAGGGTTCACTCCAAGGGAGGGCGAGCTTGTAATCAGACCTTGACACTCCGGGCAAGAGCGCTCTGTGTCTCTCGCTTGCTCGAGAGTGAGACCAAACACCTTTTGAAGGCAGCAGCGTTCTGATGGAAGAAAGGACGTGAAGCCCTGGCAGACTGGAAACGACTATAGCTACAGCGTAAGAATCCGCAACTACATTGCCTTCAGTTGTGGGACCTGGTAAAGCTGTATGAGAGCGTATATGAGTAACAAACAGTGCGTGTGTGTGAAGCTGTAATGCAGTTTGCCATGATGCAAACATATCAGAAAGTTGCTGTTGCGAGATTTCTTTAAGAAAAGCGGAGGGGACGCGCTCTAGGACCTTGACCACGTACTCAGAACCACAAACCAAATGTAGACTTCCTCCCTAAAAAGCTCTAAGGCAGGAAGAACTGCACCAAGTTCCACTAATTGGGTTGAGCCTTCAACAATTTTAACAGCGTGATGCCAATTGTTATCTTCATGCCAGACCACTATAGCTTTATGAGACTGCCCTGAACCACCAACAAAACCATGCGAGCATTTGGGATAGGACCGAACACACGTACGGCCTCTGGTCTGCTATCAGACACGCAGGTTTTGAAGCAGTTTACATTTATGCCAAAAGCTGTGCTGGTAAGAGAATCAGCTGGTGCAATGTGCAAGGACAGAGATTGCGAATAAAAAATCAAAATCTGTTTCACAAAAGGTACATACATGACAGGCGGGTCACGGCCTGCTGAAGCCTGGATCTGTTCTCTGCCTTTTTGGATCAGAGTAACAATCAATTCCAGGGGCTCAGTAACAGTTTTATGGAAAGAACTGGGCAAAAAAGTCCATTCCAAGTCTATCAGTCTGTTAGCAATCTCATCACACTGTCCCGCAATAGTCACGGGTTGTTTCTATGTTGTAGCTACAAACAGACAAATCTGCAAGTCCAATCGAATGCAGTCAGCCTGTAAGGTTGTCAGAAATTCCTTCCTCAAAGTCTCTAACTCCATTTTGGCTGTCGGATTTATTGGATATTATCTTCCCTTACCGGATCGAAGTCCTGTTTCAGTTCTATCAGTGCAGTGTTTGCTTTATCGAAACATTGGCTGTTAATACTGGTGGAAATACAGCATTCGGAATTTCCTCGGAGGTTCCTCACTTGCACCAGCAGATCTGCACCATCCAAGCAGCTTCTTGTGGGACATGCAACTGAACAGAATTCTCAGAAAACGTTATCTGAGTTAAATTTACTTAACAAATCTTGACCCAAGAGGGGTACAGGGTTTTCTGGCAAATACAAGAATTCAGCTGTTAAAACTTTGTTGCAAATTTGGCATTCCATTGGTCTCAAAGAAACCAAACCAAACCCACCTGTCTTTCTTTCCTTCTTTCCCACGATCTCAAAAACTAGCACGGTGAATTTACTAAGAAGTCTCTTACAACCAGTTACCACAGAATAAGGCTATTAACAAATGTTGGGTTTAATTTCCTGGTTCCATTAGAACTACAAATCTGCTACGGATGCCTTTAAATCTCACCGTCAGACTGCTCCATTCAGTATTACAGCATCGCTGCAGTGGGGGGAGAGAAACCCCCTTTAACCCTTTCACCGCTGTAAAAGCGGCAGCCAGGTTTTTCCATTCTTTCTGTTCCTGCTGCAGTTTACTGTCCCAAGGCCACGCAGGTGCGTAATCGCTGGTATGAAGTAGGAGGCTCTGGCAAAATCCTTGGTTACAATGAGCTGAGTTTATCTTGCAGCTTCACACAGGCCTGAAATTGATGTTTAAGCACAGGCCTGGCGTATTCTGCTCTTTTGTTTTCCCGTTTCATTCCAACCATTATACACTTTATATGCAATTCCAAGTAGCTCAGCAATAGTTACATTCCTTAGCTCCACTGACCTTTTACAATTTACAGATCTCAAAAACCAGTATAACAAACATAAATCCATTATTCCATTTTCCTAGATCCAAATCAGTTAATATTCTAGCAAGATAATCAGTTAATATTCTAGCAAAAGAACACTTTTCCCAGTCATTTAACTTATACAACAGCCAACACTAATTTCAGTATTTAACGAGATCATATTTTCTCCTATTTCCAAGTGCTTTCCTATGTTCTAAAACACCTCCCAGTACCGATGACTTAGGAACACGACTGAAAACAGTCATTTCTGACCCCATCTCCTAAGTAAACCCCCTGAGAAGAGGGAGCGGGGAGGGGAAGCACAGGGCTGCTGGCAGCGCGAGTGGGAAAAGTGGGGAGAAGGTTTTACGGCGCACTTAAAAACAACCAGTAAAACAATTAACTCGCATTCCTGACAAGCTGCTGGATTTGCAGAGAGGCAACACACAGAAGCACATAATATGTACTGGAAAACTCGCAGATAACACGTTGATAGCAAGCATTAGCATTCTCTACTGCGAATTTCAACACCAGTGCTTCCTTATCTTCTAAGTTTTCAACCTGCTTATCGATGGCCTCTTGAAGATGGTCAGTCAATTGCATGTAATTCTCACTGGGACCCTGATAATAGTTGCAAATAATTTGGCTGCTTTGTTGGTTTCAGACACCTCTACTATAGCTTGATAGGCAAGGTCTGCTGACTGCCTCAGGATTTCAGAAGCTCATAGCGCCTGTAATTGTGGTGTGTCAATTAGTGTCTGTTCCAGGAGCTGGGGGATACCTGCCCCTTTCAACGAGTCCTCGTCATTCTGTCCTAAATGATCTAGAGCTGTTACATTGCACAGGTCTAATTTTGCTTGAGTCTTTCATGGTCTTACCTGATCTCGGGGCAACCCGTACACATACTCTTTTTCCTGTTAACTTTTGAAGAAAATGCTGCAAACCCCCATCCCCATCCGAGTCATCAGATAACACGGACTTGAACAGTGCTGGAGAATCACTGGTAACAAGGGGTTCGGAACAGTGCACATTCTCGCCAATACTTTCTAGGATCATAATTATTCGTATAACCTGAGTCCCCAGGCGCACTCCCCTTCCCATCACGATCAGCGGGTATGTTCAGCCAGAGGCCGACAGAAGGGAGTATCAGAGGGTGAAATGTCCTGTGGAAGGAGCAGAAAGTTACCATCCTCTGTAGGTTGCTCCCCACCCGGCCCATGAATACCTCCGCTTTATTTTGAGCAATGGACCTTGTTCAAATGCCTTGTTCTGGGGAAAAAATAAAATGAGTGTTTTTAAAAAGAGCTATTTTTTTTAGCGAATGACAGACTTCAGTGCCACACAGGGAACCATGGGCAGTGCGGTGATCAAACATCCCTGAGGACGTACCTCAGCTTCAGTGTCTTTGCATCTGGTGTTTGGGGAGAGAAGGAACAAACTCAGGCCCTGAGCTCTGAGACCGTGGGATGTGGATGGGGAGGAGTGCAGAAATACCTGCCCAAGACAGCAGAGAGCACAGGGCACTGGGCTGGATTTTAGCAGAAGAAAAATGGGGAAAAACGATAGGAAGGGAAAGAAATCTGCATTTGTTCAGATTTCCTTCAGTGCTGAAGGGTCCTGGTGCTGGACACAGTGGGCAGTCCCCCTCGCCGGTGAGCGGGCATCACCCGCTCGGTTGCCAAGGAACCGCCGGAGCATAAGGCAGCTGCTCCTGGCAACCATTCCACACCAGCTGGGCACCAGCAGCTGGTGGCCACAGGCAGAACCGAGGCGAGGAAGGTCCTGGGAAAGCAGAGGGAAGAGGCACCCAGGGGCTCATCCCCTGCCCGGCTGTCTCTCCCAGGCTTGCAGAGCAGTTCCTGGGTGACCCGGTAGAGCAGCAGTGCCAGGAGGACCTGGGCTTTCTGGGCCCTGCTGGTGGCTGAAGCGATGGCCGCCAAAGATGAGGAGGACCTGCCGGTCTATTTCCTCAAGCAGTACAGGCAGAACCTCCTGCCCTTACTCAGGTGAGGGGACTCCTCCACCCACCTCCATGCCCTCCATCCTCTTCTCCTGTTTCCTCCATCCCTCCTTCCCCCACGGTGGCAAACTCCCCGATCTCCACCGCTTCAGTCTCCTCTCCTCCCTCCCTCGCCCAGCCCTGTTCCTCCCTGTGACCCCCCTTGCTCTGTCAGAGGGTTCCCTGCTGGGGATGCCATGCTGCCAGATGGGATCTGAGATGGTGCTGGGTTGCTCTGGCCCGTCGTCCCACTCTGGACACAGTCCAGCACCCTGCCCAGGCACCAGACCCAGCGTGTAACCTTGATGGAAACTTGTGTGGCAGGAAACACAGGTTGACAGAGGAGGGCTCCCTGTCTCCATTTGTTCGCCTCCAGGAGCAGAGGAAAGAAGCCAAACAGGTGCAAAAGGCTCTGGAGGAGAAGCGAGAGGTGAGAAAGATGGGAGGGTGCTGGGGCATGGTAGGGGTGTTGTGTTTTGTTGGAGGGCAGCAATGGGCAGGTGAGTGGCTCCGGGTGCGGGCGGCCACGTCACGCTCGCTCTGGTGCTGCCAGGCCTTCAAGGAGAAGATGGCTGACATAGCCCGTCGGTGGAGGGAACTCCATGCCAAGAAGGACCAGCTGAAAAGCTACATGGAGAAATCTATGAGGAGGTTAAAGCTACGCCTGCTCCTGATCAGCTCCGCTGACGTGACCCTGAGCCACAGCGCCACCTTTTCCCCTCCCCTGGGGAGACAGTCTTGGGCCAGCACTTCTGTCCAAGCCTCCCTTGAGCCTGGCGGGGTGAGGAACAGGACTGGCAGGGCATGGGGGTTTGTACTGCAGGTGGGGAAAGCCCTGATAGCGCTTGGGCAGCAGGGAGCTTGTCCAGTACCAGTGTGATCTCCTGAGGGCCCCAAACATCCCCCAAGAAGGATCTCAGCCTGTCCCCACTGTTGACACCCAGGTGACTCCCAAGGGCAGATCCCAGTAGGTCTGAAAAGCAGAGTTCTGTCCCAGGTGCCTGTCTCCAAGAGCCAAGGGTCAGTGCAAGAGGGGTGGCCATGTGTTGTGGGGGCAAAAGTTAGGGTTCTGCTTACTGCAGAACAATGCTTAGATGTCTCAAAGAGAAGTGCGACGTGGAAGAGTTCGGTGGCAGGTTCACTCTGTTATTCACTGCGTGGGGGAAATATGTCAAGCCGAACGCTGCTGACCTTCTCTCCAGGAGCCTGCACCCTGATAACCGTTCACTCCGGAGTCTGTGTCTCGAGCTCCAGAGGTGAACTTTCAGGCGAGGCCGTATCCGTCACAGTGCGAACTCTCAGGATTCTTCTCTCCCTGAGAACAGTTTGCTGCAGAGTCTGTATTTTGGAGCTCTGGAAGCAAACTTCCAGGGCAGGCCTGTACCACACCATGTTGAACAGGGAGGGAATATGTTCCCCGGGGTGCTGCAGCACTGCTCTGTCCCCTGTGAGTGTATCTCCTCCCAGTGCTGCTGGGTGACCCAGCTCCATCTGCCCTTGCCTTCCTTTCCTTCTGTGTGTGTGTGTGTATTGGTGGGGGAAACATCACTAGGAAGATGATCAGCTGCGAGTCCAAGCTCTGAAGAAAGCCGTGAGAGAAAGAGAGGAGAAAACACAAAAGGAGATGGAGCTTTTGAGGGCTAAGAAGAAACTCGAAGCCCTGAAAAAGGAACACCAGAAGCTCAGCAGCCAAGTGCAGAAGCACTCCATCTTCAAAAACTACCTGGTGAAGATCTCCCCACAGGTGAGTTTGGACATGAGAGACAGATCATGGCCTCAGGGAGGGCTGTATGTGGATGTTAAACCTGGAGGAGATAAGGCAAGTCCAGGGAAATCATGACACTTGGTCAAACCCAGAGACCTCAGGTGGGATGGGAGGAGGTTCCCTGCAAGCCAGGTGAGCCAAGGAGACCAGAGGGAGGGGAGGAAAAGCAGAAAAGGAGATGAAGGCTTGAGAAAACCCAAGAAAAAGTGTTAGAAGGGGGAACAGCACAGAGCTGAGGGGCATGGGGACCCCTTTGTGTCACTGTTTCACGTGACATGGATGGTTTGGGAGAAGGGCCAAGCTGCCCGAGAATGGGAGCCCAGACAGCTGTCGGGAAAGCTGAGCCCTTCTCAAGGGTGTGCGGGCGTCCCTCCCTGCATCGCTCGCACTCCTGCGGCCCGGCTGCCCCACTCCCATGGCTGGGTGACTTGGCCCTGGCAGCTGCACTTGTGCTTTGTTTCCTATCAGAGCACTGGGGGGTGGTACGACATCTCCCCTTGCTGCTGGCAGTGGCAGCTCTGGGACCGGCACAATGGGGCCATCAAACAGGGAATGTGGCGACGCTCACAAACCAACTGGGGCAGCAGGCTCGCCAAGAGGGGAAATCTTTCAGCTGGGGGAGGTGTTGTCCCTGGTCAGGACAGGGTGCCAAACAGCACGGGACTTGCAGTCATGAGGGGAGGGCAGGGGCATTACTAAACCCAGGATCCTTGTGCTGCAGTTTGAAGACATCCAGGACGTCATTTCCCGCTACAAGCTGCTGGTGAGGACGCGCAAGGACCTGCAGCAGTCCCAAGAGAAGGACAGGGAAATGATGGAGCAAGCCAAGGTGCTCCTGGATCAGTATGAGGCAGAGAAAGCAGCTGAGATCCTGAAGTGCCAAAATGAGCTGGAGCAGCTCCAACGACGTTTTGCGCAGGCTCAAAGTGATGTCCGCTTCTGGGTGAGGAACTGCGGGATGGGCAGGGGAAGATCTCCAAGGCCTGGCTGGGTGAAGCCACAGGGTCATGGCAAGGCACAGTGGCAGACTTTGTAATTGGAGGAGATGCCTCATTTCATCCCTGCAGCAGGGGGCTGCAGAATGACAAATGACAGACCAGGTCTGGAGCAGGTTATGTCAGGGCTTAAAACAAGGCCCTCACAAAACCGCCAGGATCTTTCCCTTCTTGTTTGAACTCACAGTCAAAAGAGATCTGCTACCCAGTCCTTGGGGAGGTTTGCCTTGGCACAGACCCCAAGCTTGCTCCATCACACGCCTGTTGGGTTTGTGTAGCCTGGTCAGACTCGTTTCCATTCACCATTCCTTGCAGCATCATCCCTGTCATGGGGCTTCAGTGTGGACCATCTCGTGGTCTCCACTGTTCATGGCTCGGGCCTCAGAGTGAAGCTGGTTTTGCTGATTTTTTATTTGTTTTCATCCTTTGCACAGCATCTGCACACCAGGGCTCACCCCTTCTCCTCCCTCCTTCCCAGTCCAACAATGACCCAACTGGTGGTCATCTGGGCTGTACCAAGGCACATGGATGTGTAGAAACGCGCGCAGCTCTGCTGGCCTCTGTTCCCTTTGCATCAGTCTGAGGGGGCCTTGCCAAATTCCCTTCCTGGATACTCCAGGCTGCAGGAGTTGAGTCCCACCAGGCAAAGCTGGAAAGCGCGTGGTCTGGGCGAGTGGTGGTGGGATGCGCTGCCCCCAGGGTGTCAACTATCGGGGTATCTGGAGGACCCACTAGAACGAGGGGTGCAGGAGCTGGCAGAGAGATGGGGCTGCTCAAGGAGCAGCTGTGGTAGTTCCTGGATCTGCTTCCACCACACCAAGCTGAACCAGCTCCAGCATAGCCCTGGGTAAGGACAGGTTCTTCCTAGCAAAACAAAGGAGTGTGGAAGCCAGGCCCTCCAGCACTGAAGCAGCATCTTTGCTGGGACATATCACCATGCTGTGTGTCTCTCCTTCTCCTCCCCTCCTCAGACTGCTCGCTGGGCCGACATCCAGAACAGGAATGCCAAGAATGCCCTGATGCTGACGACTATGAAGATGGCCGTCCACAACCTCTTCCAGTGCATGAACACGCAGCTGAAAGCCAAAGTGCCTGTGCCGGAGGATGACAGCCTCAGACAGCTGGACATGGTAGAGCCAAGCCAGACCCCCTCCCTGCCCAGAAAGAGGAGCAGTAATGACCCTCAGCTGCCCAAAGGGGGGGGAAAGCCCAGAGAAATCAAGGTGCCCAACAGACACTTCCCTTTCCCCCTGGGCTGTCTCTTGGGCATGGGGAATGGGCGGAGGACACCAGGCAAACCTGTCTCGTCCCAGGAGGCAGAGCAGGGGGTGGATGCCTGTTGGGAGCTGGGCAGGCTGGGGCAGGGGGTGCAGATCCACCCATGGCTATAGTCTGGCTTCATTCACCCCTCTGAGTCACCTGTAAAAGCCCATTGTGGTGGTGCAGATCCAGCAGGGCAATTGCCTTCATCCTCCTGCTCACTTTGGTTGGTGGAATTTGCACTCCAAAAGGGCCAATGGGCTCCTCTCTGCCTCTTGTTCCCACCCCTGCTGTGACCTCTGCCATCTCTCTTCCCTACCTTAGATTCAGCAGTCTATCCTGGACCTCAAAGGCATCGTTACGGAGGTGAAACGGAAGGGCATGGAGAGCCACCGGCGAGCAGCTAAGCGCGAGCATTAAGGGCAAGAGGAGGACAGAGAGCCCTAGGGATGTTGTGTTATGTCAGTGAAGTTTCAAAACCTTTCTAGCTGTTTTGTCCTGCCCAGTTGTTGAGTCCCTTTCATACTATTAAAATAACCAAAGATTTTGAAGTGTCTCTCTGTTTCCTGGGAGGGTTGGAAGCATCAGAGCATCTTCACCCCAGAGGCCGTGGGGTGCCTTTTCTGGCAGGTGGGATTCTGGTTGCAGGAGACGGTGTCCCAGCAAAGCAGGCAAAATAGGGAGAGCAGGCCGGGACAGGAGTGGAGCTTCAAATAAGGATTAGTACTGGTGTTCACATTGGGACCTTCCAGCCAGACTAAGCTCTGAGATGTTGAAGAGGGACGTCACAGCAGGGGGGGCCGGTGCTTTGGAAGAGCTTCAGAGATTTTCCACCACCCCACCCAGCACATCTACAGATGTGGGTTTTGCTGCACAGCCATGTGCTGCGTACTAAAACTCACCTTCCCCCTCAAGATGTTGGGAAGGTGTGGAGAATGGATATAGGTGAAGGATGAACCAGCCAGGGCGGTTGCACCGAGCATTTGGCTGTTCATGGCGAGGGCTGACATGACGAATGCAAAACAAGAGGCCTAAAAATGGCTCTGGAGTCCCACTGTGGAGTTCAGGCTGGGCTCAGAGTCTGTTAGGGAGGACATTTGAATGCACCAAAGACCCAATGACATAAGCTTACAGATTTGTGCATCAAAGAGACCATTGATCACATACTTGCTCCCTTCTCTCCAGTGGTTTTTCCTGTCCTGAGCCCAGAGCAGTGGATTCGGCTAATGCATCCTCCAGGAAAGTCTGAGAACAGAAGGCTGCTATCAGTGAACAAATATATCAAGATTTCAGGGCTTCGAGCATTAAAGGAGATTAACCTAGGGAGGCAGTTTCTTGCCTTTCCAAAGATTTCTCAGCCTGGCCCAAAAGAGAAACATTAGGTCAAGAGCCAGAAATGGAAGGGCTGGATGTCTCGCTGCTCTGTACTCTTGGAATACCAGAGAACTCCAAAGGATCTTGTTTCTGTTCCACTTCAACCACCCTGCTGTGACACAGCCTGAGACATCTCTCTGCAAAGGTCAGAGGTGCAGAAATCATCCAGGAGCCAAGCTTCCAACAGACATTTGTAGTGGCAGAGCCCCCCCCCTGCCCCGGGGGGATGGGGTTGTCCCCAGCCTGGCTGAGAGGTGAAGCCAGAGGCAAAAGAAACTGAAGGAGCACCATTAGAAGGTAATAATGAGTGAGCAATCGCTGAACACACGCGTGCAGAGCGCTGGCCAGTACATGCAGCCTATCATGTTATTGTATAGCACGAGTTACAACCAATCACGTTGTTGTAAGGCGCGTGGACAGGGCAGCTTTGCTATAAAGCCAGCCCGGTCCGACAATAAAGCGAACTCTGTGAACATCCCATTGGTGTGTCAGGTTCCGTGTCTCACATGGAAAAAGCAACATTTCTGCTTTGCTGTAACGTGGGGGAGCCCCTCGCTGCCCCCCTAATTGGCTTGTGGGAGTCAGCAGCGTGGAAGGGAGTTAAAGCCTTGGAGCAAATGTCCTGCTTGCACTGAGAGCCCGCGGCCACCAGCCAAAATACCCTGGGTCTGTCCCCGCGGGGCAGCCACCCCCTGGCTCAGCACCGCCTTGTCCTCTTAGTCCCTGCAGCAGGACGAGCAGCTCAAGTGCCTCCAGGCCAGCATCATGCAGCTCCAAAAGGACTATGAGAAGTTCAGCTCGGCCCTTGCAAACCTCCAGCAGGATGGCCAGCAGGAGCAGAAGGACATCAAGGTGGGTGGCTGTAACCCGCAGGCAGAGCCCAGGCTGGGACCCCAAGGGATCTGTCCCCCTGCCACCCTGCTCGCAGCCCTGCAGAGCTTCCCGATGCCTTTCCTGGAGGTTTCTGATGGGCTGGGGAGGGGAGGCAGGGGGTGCTCGGCTGGCCGGGGGCAGCTCCGACCCTGCCGTGGCGTCACGGGCTGCTGTCTGCCTTGGAAGGCTCTGTCCCACGCCCTGGAGAGGCTCAAGAAGCAGAAAGCAGACAAGGAGCAGCTGCTGGTGCTGGGAATCGATGAGGTAGGGGCTCGAGGGGCCCTGGTGCCAGCCAAGGGTGTCCCGGGCAGGGTGACAAACGCCCCTTGTCCCTTGGGTGCCGGCTGGCAGAACCAGCCAGGGGGAGGGAGGATTTCCAGCCCGGCTGCGGGTCCCTTGCCAGGTCCCTCTGTGACCCCGAGTGCCTTTGGCTGGTGGGAGCAACCCCACGGGGGTGATGGGGTGAACAGGGCCACGTAGCCACTTGTCCCTCTCACGTTGTCCCTCCATCCTGTCCCCACTGCTCTCCTGCCTTTCCCCGCTGCTACAAAGCAGACAAAGCCGCCCTGGCTGACAAAGTCAGTCGCAGCCAGTTTGAGGCGTGCGAGGAGCGGCTGAACAAGGTGATGGAGGAGGTGACGAGTCGGGTGACGGGCCAGGAGGAGAGCTGGCACCGGTTCCAGAAAGAGCTGCAGAGACAGATGGACTGCAAGGTGAGGGCTCGTCCCCTCCACGCAGAACTGGCACCTTGGGGGCCTGGCAGCCTGAGGCAGCATCCTTGCGAGGGTGCCCCCTCCCGGCTGTCCCCCTGGGGACCGCTATGTCCCATCCTGGGGTAGATGGCTGAGGGTGTCACCCATCCACAGCTGGACCGCCGGGAGCTGGGGGCGTTCCGGGAGCAGCAGGAGGAGCGGTGGAAGAGCCTCAGCGGGCAGCTCCAGAAGGCGCTGCAGCCAGAGCGTGACGATGCCGCTGGGATTAGGAAGTGAGTGCGATGGGGACAGTGGTGCCTTTGGCAGTGCCGGCCCTGTTCCTGCTGGCTGTCCCAGCTCGTGCCGCTGTGGTGCCCTGGCGTGGGAGCCGAGTGGGCAGCACCCCTGGGGATGCTGAGCAAGTGGCTGTGCCTTGTGCTCCTGCCAGCTGCAGCTTCCCAGTGATGGAGGGGGCACAATGAGGGGGCACGTGTGGGAGGAGCCCTCCCGAACCAATCTTGGAGGGTGGATGCAGAGGCTTTTTGTGGCAGGGGACAGTGTGCAGGTGGGGCTGTGCCCCCCAGGAGCTCCCCAGCCCTTTTCTCCCCTCTCCAGGCAGCTGCTGCCTGGTTTCCATTGCCTGTCCTGCGACCGGCCCCTCCACATGCTGGCGCCTGGACCATGATTAACTGCCCCCTGACCCCTCCCTGGCGTCGAGTGACACATGGGGTGCCACCTGCCGGGCACTGAGCACCCCGTGTCCTGTCCCACAGGGAGCGGACGGGCGAGTGCAGGTACCCCACTGTTCCGCGGAGCTGCGGGGGCCCACACACCCTCACGCCCCCGCGCTTCCAGCCCTAACCGCCCAGCACCCCACGGCCGTCCCCATCCGGCGCCCGCAGCCCCAACAAGGTAGGGATGACGGAGGTGGGGAGGGGGATGCTGAGCCTGCGGGGGGATCCATCCGTGCCTCAGTTTCCCCAGGGAGAGCTGGCTGGGGGAGGGTTGCTCGGGGATGCGGAGTGGGGCCCCGTGTTTGGGTCACACGCTCTCCCCTTCCCAGAAGGACGCGATGCAGCTGTCGGGCCAGGACGGCACTGATGGGAACCGGCAGGACGAGCAGCTCTCCATGATGGGGGGCTCTCAGCTGCCCACAACGCCAAGGGCCACCCCAGACACCACGACCTCGAGGAGCCAGCCAGGTATGGCCCTGTCAGGGCACCGGGGGGCAGAGGACACCCTGCTGTCTGTGGGGACGGGTCTGTGCCCACAGCTGGGCAGGGCGGGACAGGGGTCTGGGGTCTGGGCTGGGATGTGGGAGCAGCACGGGCTGCTGGGGCAGCCGCTCCTCGTGGTGGAGCTGGAGGGAGCTGGGGGGACATGGGGGGTGGTGCTGGCAGTGTGGGACAACAGCCTGCGTGCTTCAGGGTGAGGGCAGCGGCTGCAATAAATGGCGATGGGCAACCAAGTGCCGGTGTGGTCTGAGTGGGGGTCCCTGGGGCAGGATGGCAGAAAGCCCCACTGTGTTTGCTTTTCAGGAGAAAAATAAGCGCTAAAAAGGCACTTTGGGGGTGCCCAGGTGGATCCGGTGGTACCCAGGGCCCCCCCAGAGGGAGCACTGGCAGCAAACCGGTGGGCACCAGGGCAGAGCCAGCAAAGGCCCGTCCTGCACCCCGGGTGGGGCTGAGGTGTCCATGGGCTTCAGAAACACCCCCTGGGACTAACTGGGGGGATGGGGTGAGGGGGTAACCAGGGGGCTGTGCAAGAAGCCGGGCTGACTGTCGGCAGCCGGAGGAAGGGAGCGCTTTGCTCTGGGTCGGGGGACCCAGAACTGGGGGGACGCAGCAGCTCCGCGCCCCGCCCCGGGGTGCCCACAGCCCCTGTCGCAGCACTTTGCAGCCGCAGGAAAGCGCCCGGCACTTCCGGTGGATGGGCGCTCTGGTCACACCCACAGCCCTCGGCTGACAGACGGGGCCCTCGTTTAATGAAACGCCTGGGAGCAGAGAAGCTTCTGGAGCACTGACCGTATACGGGCCCAGCTCGCATTCCCTTGGGCTTGACAAGGAGGCTGTGGGAGCTTCCGGCGGTTTCGGTGCGGGGCTGTGGGCGGAGCGTTGTCCTCAGACTGCGGACCCTGTGGGAGCTCCCCGGGCAGAGCCCCCCCCGCCCCGCCGGCCGGTGGTTGTGTCTGCTGGGGACCCTGCGGAGCCGCCAGCTTTCGTGAGTGGGGATGTGCCTTTGGAATTGTCATTCAAAGGGTAGATGAGCACAGCTCGGCTTCAGCCAGGACGCCTCTGTGCCTTTAGTTTTTGTTTTTCCCTCACCTTCCCTTTCGTGCGGAGCGGCCCGGCCCGGGACGGGGGGGTGTGGGTGTGTGTGCTGAGGGAACACCTCGTACCCAGCAGCCTGCTCCATGCCGCTGCTCCTTGTCTCTGCATTTATATACGATACACAAATGTAAAGCAAACGGGGGGGGTGCGTGGGAGCAGGAGCGGCTGGGGGCTCCTGGGCCGGGCCTGACGCCTGCAGCGCCTCACGCTTTCCTGCTCCCGTCGCGCCGCCATCTTCGGCGCGGGCAGTGAAGCTGCCGCACTGAGGCCGTGCCTCGTGCCGCCGGGGAGGAAGGGAGCTGGTCGCTCTGAGAGCCGCTCTTGGGAAGCGGGCGGCGCACCCCACTGAGGAGGGGGAGTTAACGTCCTTCGAGTCCTCCTCCTCGGGTACCGGCGCCGTTCGGGCGGTGGCTGATGAGGTGTCTGTCGCGGGGCGGGGAGAGCGCGGCTGCTGTGCCCTCACTACAGATGGCGGCGGGGCGGTCTCTCGCACGGACAGGACGGCGGCCGCGTGGAGCGGCGCTCCAGCCCCTGGCGGAGCTCGCGTGGCTGGGTGAGGGGACGGGACCCCCCCTCCAGCCTCGCTGCCTGCCAGGGAACCCCCTTCCCCTTTTCCAAACCTCCCGTTCCCCCTCAGCTCAATCCCCCTTTCCCAGCCAGAGGGAACCCGTTCTCTGCCCGGCCACCCCTATCTTGGGGTCACTTGTCCCCTGGTTCCTGAGGTTCCGCCGGGTGGGCGTGGGGCGGGTTTGGGTCGGGCTGAGCCGAGGCCCGGCTCCCGGGGGGATGCTCTGCAGGGAACACCCCCCGCCCCAGGAGCGCTGCTGCTCCGGTTTATTTTCATATTTCCCGCCCCTAGCACTGCGCCCCAGCAGTGAACCAGCAGACTGCAGGTACCGAAGAGATCTCCTCCTCCTCCCCACCCCTTAAGGGGCGGTAATCACTGCAGGAGTAAGAAAAGGATGCTGCAGGAGCTGGGGTTGCCTTCTACATCTGTTGTTTCTCGCTTCAGAGCTGCGCCGGGGCTGCAGGACTCTCTGGCCGTGATGGTGAGCGGAAACAACTTTACAACCTGTAAAGTCATAAAACTTCCCAACTCACAAGGTTATAAAGCAGGTGTGTTCATTTCGACGTCAGGCGCAAGGGGGATCGTTCCACCGTTCATGCGCAACTTCTAACAATATGAGGTGTGTTTAAATACAGTAAGGTGTTACGTATTCATAATGACCCCAGGAACGCCTCTACATATTCATAACCTTTCCCACTTCTTCTTAAAATGAGTCCCAGGTGATCATTTCCATAGTCTCCTCCTTGACCCCTCCCTGTTGCACCTGCGCAGTGCCATCTGGTGGTCTTGAGGAGGGGTCTTTGGATGAAGGCTCCTTCAGCCTCGTCACAGTGAACTCTTTACCTTTGGCTCATTATGTTGAATGGACTGGAACCCAAGCTGCCAAGTCGATTGAAATCAGACTGATTCCCCCCTTTTGCTGTAAATCTTCGTTATCTCATGTTCTCAAGTTTACATCTAGATGCTGTAAAACCTCTTACCTTGGCATTCGACGAGGTTCTGTTTTTTCTTAACATAATGGGTTAGTTAGTTAGTTAGTTCCCTCTATCAGTTCCCCCCCTTTCGGGAAGGTTAGTAAATTCTTGTACTAACATGATGATTCCCTATTTAACCTTTTCTCGGACCACAAGTAAGAAGGCTGCTTCGACAGGAGAAGACTTATCTTTCTCCCTCAAAGAACAAACAAATTCTCATGTTGAACAAAACATTCGTGTTGCTCTTCTGGGGCAGCTGATGACCGGGTGGCTGGTGCCCCGGTAGCAATGGCATCTGTTGGGCTGCAGCGGGAGCTCGCGCTCTTTGGCGTGGTGACCCTGCTCACTGCAGTTCCTAGCGCTTTCCTTTTGGGTTTCTTCTTCCCAGTGCGATGGCCAGGTCCAGTTTGGTGTTATCTTTTAAAATCATTAGTTTATACCCCGTTCCTTTTGCTGCCATTTCAGGATCTATAGGCGTGCCTGAGATTTGCATGGCTTGGACTACTGAATGTATTAACCGAACAAAGCACGGGGTCATACGTGGCACAAACAGTAATCCCAGAAATGCACATACTATCATGAAGCCTGTTTTCTTCCACCAGGCTCCCCCAAATAAGTTACCCCACCAATTACTAGTAAGTATAGAATTCCATTTCTGTACTGGTACATGTGCAACGCGTTTTATCTCCTCTGCTATTTTCATTATGGCTTCCCCATTGCCATCTCTTTCCAAACAACACTCCGAAGTATTCAGTTTCCCACAGACGCCCCCCTCTCTTCAGCTAAAAGACAATCTCACGCTACCTGATTTTGGTACACTGCAGCTCTGGTCTGAGACAATTGTCTCGCTCTGAGATTCAGTGCCTCAGCCGTCTGGTTGCTTATTATTTCAACCACTGCTTACAACCGAATAATTTGGTTTAGCGTATATATAGGGGTATGGGATCCCCAGTTTCCATCTTGGGCCCATGTGGCTGGATCATAGTATTCAAATACTCTTTGTGCAGGCCATTCATCATCGAGTCCACCTTTCTCTAGGTTAGTTGCTACCCATAATTTCTGCCCTTGGATTTCACACTTCTCCAATTTTGTTCTATCATAACATCCAGAATTAATACGAGTGTGATAATGTAGAACATACTGGGTTAGTCTTCCTATTCTCACACGCTTGTAGCACTTGGTACAGGGATTAGCCAGGCTAAGTTGGGAACAATAAGTCACCGCTCCTGGCAAGAGGATCAGGTCCAGGTTTCCACGCTCTCTGGCCAAGCAGGTTGCAGCCGGCAGCCGAGTTCATCGTCTTCTCGGCAGCGAGGGCCGTGTCCCCGCCTTTCCTGTTTTTGTCGTTAGCGTGGCGATTATCGTTTCCCAACTCTTGGCCTTCACTTCCTAGGAACAACAGGAGCAACACGGAATTTGATTTCTCTGTCTGCACTCTATTCTTTTCCTCACTGGTGGACTCTCTAAATTCCCATTCACCCCTTCAGTAAATACCTCCCACCATTCTTGGCTATTTTTTTTCTATTCTTCCAGTGGTAACTAGAATCCTCAACCGAGCTCTGGTTTCCTGATCTTCTATTCTTAGACATTTATTACACAATCCTGTTGGTAAGTTCCCTTTGTGGATATGCTTATACCACAGTCCATTTACAACCCCGAGTCAACTTCAATTTCAGTTCGCCCGGTTCTTGAGATACTTTCAAGGTTCTTTCTTCCATCAGGGGTCCTTTAGCTTGAGAGACGTGTGTCCATCTTTTCTCTGCCCTCCAAAAGGCTGGTTCTGTAGTTAACAAAACAAGAAAAAGGCCCCTCCCATCATGGGGTTGAAGTTTCTTCTTTCCAGGTTTTCATTAGTGTTGCCCCCATATCTACCAAAAATTCTACTTGTTTGTTATTTTGGGTTTCTTCTTCCCAATGTGGGAAGCACCACCCAGGCTGGTCCCCCAGAAGGACCAAAAGGTGATTGTGAAAAACAGAGTTTTCCAGGTTGCACCCGGGTTACCCTCCATGGTGTTTCGCAGGCTTTCTTCACTCTAGAATGGCGAATCCAGGCATTCTGTTCTCTAATATTGGTAGCAGTCAGGGGGTCTTGAAATGGACCTTCCTATTATGGTTTCAAAGTTCTCTGCAAAAGACTTCACATACTCGTCAGTAAAATGTGGCCCTCAATCAGAGGATCTAACAGCTAGGACTCCAAGCCTTGGTATTATTTTGTGTATCAATGTTCTAGTCACCTCCTAAGCTTTTGCTGTCCTGGTAGGGAACGCTTCTGGCCAGCCTGAAAAAACATCAGTTAATACCAACAAATATCGGTACCCCCCTTTTCCTGGGAGTTCTGAACAATCAGTTTGCCATTGTGGTCCAGGCCCATTCCCGTTCCCTATTTGACCCATTTCTAGCTTGGGCATATTTTTGGGATTAGTCTGGAGGCAAAGATCACACCGCTGTCACCCCTTCCACCGTGACAGACAAATCTCTAGCTCCTGTTTCCCTAATCAAATGTTTGCGTAGTGGTTCTAGTCCCCAAAGCCCCTTCTTCTGTTCTTCCCTTCCTAAAGGCCAAACCAGGTGAGAGGGGATGGTAAGTTTTCCCTGGGGGGTGTGAACCCACCCTTCCTTATGATGTGATTCCTCTGAATCTACGATGAGTTTCGATTCTCTTTAGTACACTCTGGCTTACCTGTTAAAGAGACCTGCCCGCCAAGGACGAGAGCACTTTGTGTTTTTACCTTGTGCTGAGCCGTTTGATTTGTCTCTCTGTCCGCCAGCCTTTTCCGATTCCGAGCTCGCTTTCTGGTGCGCCTTAATGTGCGTGATTGCCGTTTTCTTAGGAAGTTGAACTGCTTCAGTAGTTTCAGTATCTCCTCTGCATGCTTGATCTGTTTGCCTCGAGAGTTCAAAAGTCCCTTTTCTTTCCAAATTGCTCTGTGCACATGCACAGCCCTGAAAGCAGTCAGTATAGATGCTAACAGTTTTACCTTGAGCTAGTTCCAGGGCAGAGTAAGGGCAATTATCTCTACCTTTTGTGCGAAGGGATTTTTGGCAAAGGTCCAGATCACCTCAGGGCTGGCTGCTTCCGTCCATAAACCACTTTTCAGCGTTTTCAGTAGGAATGTCTTTTAGATCTGGTCGATTGGATGGTGTTGCTTCGATGGTCTCCAGGCAGTCACGATGAACTGGTTCTCCAAAGTTACCACTGAGGAAAGAAGCTGGGTTGACAATGTTGGTGACGATAATTTCTACACCATCTTGTTAGACGCTGGGGGGATACGAGCACAGTCATCTTCTGACCCATGGCAAATCTCTGGACCTCCTGTATATTCAGTACCACTGCAGCACCTGCCCGCGGGCATCCAGGCCACCCCTTTGCAGTTGCATCTAAGTGTCTGGAGAAATAGGCCACTGCTTGTCGATACGGGCCAAGATCCTGTGCCAATGTACCCAAGGGTATTCCCCGTTTCTCGTGAGAGAACAGGGAAAATGGTTTACTCGCATGTGGGAGTCCTAGATCAGGGGCTGACATCAAAGCCTTTTAAAGTTTTTAAAGGCTCATGTGGCTTCCTTATTCCATTGCAGGTGTTTCCGGTCCACAGGGTCCAGGTCATGCACGTCTCCTTGGTTCTAGTAGCGATTAAAATGCCATCCACGTATTGTAGCGTCTGTCCCTCATCAGACGGGGCTTCCCAGGATCCAAAATCTTTAGCAAGCTGATTTCAAATTCTGTCGGGCTATTCTTGAATTCTTGTGGCAACACCGTCCGTGTGAGCTGGGTTTGACATTTATTTTTAGGGTTCTCTCATTCAAATGCAGATATTGTCTGGCTGGCTTCATGGAGAGGGAGGCAAAAGAAAAGGCATCTTTTAAATGTAAAACGATAAACCAAGTGAAATGAGGTGTTAATACTGTCAGAAGGGTGTATGGGTCTGCTACCACTGGGTAGAGGTCCTCAGTTCTTTTGGTTATAGCTCCTAAGTCCTGAACCACCCATTATGACCCATCTGGCTTGCGGACAGGCAACACAGGGGTGTTATAACTGGACTCACATTCCTTTACTAACCCTGTTTGCAGGAATTTCTCTATTAGTGGCCGAATCCCTACTTCTGAGCCTGGGTCAGAAGGTGGGTATCTAAGGGGAAATCCGGGTGCTGTGTGCACGTTACACAGAACCGAGCAGCCCAGCAGGAACGGGCCAGGCGGCGACTGCCCCCCCGCTTCATCCCCCGCGGGCGGCGAGCCCAGAGGAGAGGAGCTGAGCTCCAGCTCCAGCAGCTGCCGCTCTCCCCCCCACACCTTTTTCCGCTGCTTTAGCAGGCACTCAGCTTTTGACTTCTTTTCTTCTCGCCGCAGCTGATCGAGGGGGAGCTGCTGGGCCCTGAACTTCATGTTCAAACTTCACAGCGTAGGCTGGGGCTCCTCTTGCGCTTTTTCTCTCTCCATTTAATTCCTGCGACTATAAACTTTATATGCACTTCCAATTAACTGAGCAATAGTTACGTCCCTCAGCTCCTACCTTTTGTAATTTCTTACAGGTGTCAATAAACAGCATATCAAGTGTCAATCCCTTACATTAATTTTAGATCCAAATCAGTCTGCAATACAGCTCACCCAGAATTTCACATTCACATCACTTCCCCCACTTATTCTCTCGCATGTGTACAGATGCATCTGAAGGGGGAGCAAGGTGGTACTTTAGTAATGGAACCGGTTCTCATTTTGTAATTACCTCCCCAAACAAATTCTTTTGGTACCAAATATAAATATACAAACTAAAATACTGAGCTCAGACACACAAACCAAATACCGAGTTCAAATATGCGAACAGATCACAGTTACAGTTATTCAAGACAACATCTCGATGTTTGCATTGCGCCTTTGAACCGCTCACTGCTCAGCCAGGCGGAGGCACCGCTGGGGCTCCTGACAAAACAAGGCAGTGCGGCTGGAGCCCCATCGGCACCCGCCCCCCCGCCGCAGCGAGCTGGCCCGGGCAAGGCTTTTATCAGTGTCCCATCTGGGGTGCTACGGCTGTTGCCCCAAACCAGGATTCTTTATCCGGTGTGCATACAGAAGAGCCAAATCCAGCACACCGAGATGAGACACAGCCTGTCACAGAGCTGCGCAAGTCTGGATGCTGGAATAAAGCCAGCGTGCTAGAAAGAGAAGTCACGGTTACCACACACCAAACCTTATCACCACATTCACCCAGTTAAGAGCTAAATTGCTCATGGTCACAAAATGTACATTTGGGTCAATCTGTGATCTTACTGTACCATGTAAGCGGCAAAAGACTTATGAAACTGTAATACGTTTAAACAGATACCTACAAAGAAGAAGAAAGTTACTATTAAAAACCATCTTCCATACAGTTCTGCAAGTTTTCTGCGATTCATTTGTTATCAGCTAATTCTCTCTCTGCTTGCTGAAGTTCACACCATTGTGCTTGTAAATCTGTATAAGGTGATTTAATGACCTCTTGCTCAGTTTGCTTGTCGTTCGTGGCAGCTATCAATGCTGCTTCCAAAACAGCAGAGATCTCAAATCTGCTTTCTTTTGCCAAGTCCCTTATTTGCTCAGTTACAGTATCTGGAGCCGACCAATGTCCAGAAGCCCACCTAAGACCCTCAGGAGTCCGGCAAGCCTTATAATCTTTCAGTAAACTCAACATCAGGGAGCAGTCCAGGCCTGGCTTGACCCGGGATGCCATGACCCACTGCTGGAGAACGCGGCACAGACCGATCAGTCCTCCTTTAGAGCCTCTGGCTCCTATCCCCCCCAAACCGCTTCTCACAGAATATCCCACCTCTGACACCCAATAAACTGTCCCGTCCCAACAGGTGGGATGAGGGATGAGTTAACTCTTGGTTTCTCCTTAGCTCTTTGAGTTTTTCTAGTTTCTTTCTTATATCTCCCCAGGACTTTGTTACAAACTGGGGGGTCCACTCCAGGAGCCTGTTTATCCTTTGCTTTTTCCTTGGGTGAACTTCTCTTCATCCCAGAATTGTAGCATGATCCTCCCCAAGAGACTGTTAGGGGGTCCAAAATTCTCACGTGACCCCCCCACCAAGGGACTGTCAGGGGGTACCTCTGGCAGGTCACTCCCCTTCGACCTCTTGTGGGGATCAAACCCACAAAACCTGGCTCACAAAGTGGGGCTCAAACCCACGACACAGAGTTCTTCACTCACTTTGTCCCTTCAGTGGCCAAGCCCCTCGCGGGGTGTTGGAAGCGCACTTAGAAGGACTCCACGCTCCCTTCGCAACCAGGTTGCATCTCAGCCAACACCAGTCACACAGTCACACTGCCCGACCCGGCGGTACTTACAGTCCGCTTTTCCCGTCGGGACCGTCGTGCACTCTGGATTACGGGTAAACTGCAGTATTCAGGGGGAGTGAGCTCCTTTCTTTTGCTTCTGCTTTAATTTTGAATAACGCTGGTAGCTCTCCGCACACCCGAGTGCAAGGGCCCCTGTTAAAGTGGGGCGCCTCCCTTGAACCTGAGGTAACACAGAGCCATCCAAGGTTGTCACGTCGGGGTCACCAATTGAAATAAATAGCTTACACTTTTTCTATGGATAAACAACGTTTAATCCAATTCCTTAGTTGTATTCCTTAAACACGTGTTCATTAGAGCATAAGCAAAACAGCGCTGGGTGCGCAGGGGATTAGCTCTGCCCAACACATACACCTTTTAACAATGGGAAGTGTGCTTAAATATAGTAAGGTGTTACATATTCATAATGACCCCAGAAACGCCTCTACATATTCATAACCTTTCCCCGCTTCTTATTAAAATGAGTCTCAGATAACCATTTCCATAGTCTCCTCGTTGACCCTCCCCAGTTACGCCTGCGCAGTGCCATGAAGATTGGAGAGCCCCGGAGTCAAAGATGGGTCCTCATGGAGGGATGATCAATGCTCGTTTTATTACAATTCTGATTCTATTCTATAGGGTTAGTCCAGTGTTCACGCGGTATATGACACAAGGTAATTAGTTACAACGTAATGTTCACCCGTTACGGCAATAGCAGGTCTTTGTTCTACAAAATAGCACGTCTTTGTTCTACAAGACAGCATACCTTTGTTCTACATCCTCTTTTCGTGTTTTACTTCTTGATAAGTTTCTTTCTATTGATTACCCAAGGACAAATCCTTGCTGTCCGACACGTATGCTGGGTTGTGCAAGTGGGACTGGAAAAGTACCGAGTGCCCTGTTTCTTCAAGCATATTCTCTACAGTGTCACTTGGTGATTTTGAGGAGGGGTCTTTGGATGAAGGCTCCTTCAGCTTCGTCACAGTGAACTTTTTACCTGTGGCTCATTATGATGAATTGACTGGAACCCAAGCTGCCAAGTCGACCGAAATCAGACTGGCGCCCCCTTTTGTTGTAAATCTCGGCTGTCTTGTCTCCTGAAGGTTACAGCTGGGGCTGTAAAACTTCTTATCTCGGCATTCGATGAGGTTCTGTTTTTTTCTTAACACAATTGGTTACATACAGCTCTAAACTGTAAAATTCATTATGTGGCTTAAAGTGTTAGTTCGTTAGTAGGCCCTTATAATGGGGTTGGGTAACCCTTAAAATGTTAGTTCCCTCTATCAATATAACTTCATAAACAAGTTTCATAACTTGTTACATAGAACTTAACCAGCTTTTCCTTTTCCAGGTTCAGAGCCTGTGCCTCATTTGGTTATATCTGTAAACACTGAACATCTCCTCAACAGGAATCACAACTGCATTTCCCACAGATCCAACTTTCTGCTATGCCCAAATTCACTTTATCCTACCTGGCCTCTCTCAGCTCTCAGTCGTACTCTAAATGCTCGTGAGGAGTGTTTGCAATACAAAGTGATGCAATTAAGTCTTTGAGATACTTCCCACTGCTTTACTGAGAGGATGGAATTCACTAGGGGGGCCTTAAGAACAATCCTGCCAACGCTTTGCTAAGCTGGAGCAGAATCGAGAGGCTGCTGCTGTGATACATTACACGGTGCGACGGCTGCTCCTGTGCGGTTGCTAAAGGGAGAGGATTTCACTCTCCACTGCCATCTGCTGGGAAAGGTGACTAAAACACAGCTTAGGCAACAGACAAAAGGCGTTTTCCCTCTGCTGGGAAAAACAAGCAAAGAAAGCTTCAGTTTTTGAATAACAATTAATTTTTCATATTAATTTTTTAAAATTTGCCATTAATTCTTAGAGTAGAATTTATTGACATGACTCACAGTGTCATTCTCCTAGTATTGTGTGAAATAGAAAATATGTATTTGCAGAACATTAGGTACTTGCTTTTAAACCCCACTAGAGAGATACACACCGATTTTACAATATAAATCCATAACACAGTAATAAAGAGCAGGCAATTTCCTGTAAAAAACTGGAGAAGTATTATATATAACACTTCATTAGGTTGCCAGATGTAAACTTCTGCCTGTCTCTCAGTGCAATAGCTCTGCATGAACAGGTTGTTATATACAGGTTAGGAGGAGTTCACGATACATCTGAGTTTGAACATTTTGATGGCTGGTGATGAAACACCAGAAACCAAGCAAACGTAGAACTGACTGCAGGTCAGCCCCGTCGGGCTTTGTCGGGCTCTGTCAGGCTTTGTTGGGCTCTGTCGTGCTCTGTCAGGCTTTTCAGGCTTTCTAAGACTCTGTCAGGCTTTGTCGGGCCCTTTCAAGGTCTGGCAAGCCTCGGAGGGCTCTGTAGGCCTCTGTCAGGCTCTGTTGGGCTTTGTCAGACCCAGTGGGAGCCTGCCAGGATTTGTCTGGCCTTGTTGGACTCTGTCGGGCTTTGTCAGGCTTTATCAGGCTTTATCAGGTCTTGTCGGTCTCCCAACTCTCCTGAAATACGAAGCATGACACTAATGGGATGGAATACTCTTCTTAATCAATGCAGCTGTCAGTCAAATTCTGCCCCTTCCATGCCCCCCTTCCTTGATGCCTTCCAAATAATGAGCGTGCTAGCTGTGATAAAGAAAGGTTTCTAACTGCAGGAAGGAAATTAACTCGTTTTCAGCCAGAGCAGCACAGCCACTGCAGACAAGGACACACAGGGCTCCACAGCTCTGCTTGTGTGGAAGAGCATCCCACTGCCGCTTCGCAGACAGACTCGGCCCCAGCGCCAGCTCTGCAGCAAGCACTTGAAATTCAGACGTGCCGAGACCTCCCTGGTTGCTCATGCAGGGGGTTCCCATGCTCTGCTGGGGACCAGCGTTTCCTCCAGCCCAGGGGAAACAAGGGTGGGCAGGACTGTTCCAGGGAGGGGCCCTGTCTGCTGCCGGGAGGGCTGAGCCCTGTTCCCGGTGAGACTTGTCCCTGCCAAGGTCCAGGAACTGCTCCAGAAGAGCGAGTTTAACCTGCATGACCTGTCAGGGTGGGAATGGCCCCATGAAAACCTCGGCATGGGCAGGGAAGAAGTCACCTGCCACGGGCAGGACCAGTTTGAACCTCAGTAAAAAAGTCCAGGCACGTTCACTGCTCTGCCTTGGGTCATTTGTCTCTACGTGAAGCATCTCAAATAACAAACGGCCCCTTCCTGGCCCACAGATCTTCGTGTTGTTTAAAGTGCCGGATGGATCTGGCAGCCCTTCCCCAGCTCCTACTGGTTTATAGTGAGCAAGGGGTGACGTCTGCCTGAAAACAATTTCCCTGATGAAAGTCAGGGCTTAACAGACATGAAGATTTCTCCCCCAGAGCCATATACCCTTTTGCACCAGGGCAGGCGTGTTTCAGCTTCAGTAGCTCACACAAACACTCTTGCATGTTCAGCCAGAGGCCGACAGAAGGGAGCATCAGAGGGTGAAATGTCCTCTGGAAGGAGCAGAAAGTTACCATCCTCTGTAGGTTTCTCCCCAACCGGCCCATGAATACCTCCGCTTTATTTTGAGCAATGGGCCTTGTTCAAATGCCTTGTTCTGGGGAAAAAATAAAATGAGTGTTTTTAAAAAGAGCTATTTTTTTTAGCGAATGACAGACTTCAGTGCCACACAGGGAACCATGGGCAGTGCGGTGATCAAACATCCCTGAGGACGTACCTCAGCTTCAGTGTCTTTGCATCTGGTGTTTGGGGAGAGAAGGAGCAAACTCAGGCCCTGAGCTCTGAGACCATGGGACGTGGATGGGGGGGAGTGCAGAAATACCTGCCCAAGACAGCAGAGAGCACAGGGCACTGGGGCTGGATTTTAGCAGAGGAAAAATGGGGAAAAACGAGAGGAAGGGAAAGAAATCTGCATTTGTTCAGATTTCCTTCAGTGCTGAAGGGTCCTGGTGCTGGACACAGTGGTCAGTCCCCCTCGCCGGTGAGCGGGCATCACCCGCTTCGGTTGCCAAGGAACCGCTGGAGCATAATGCAGCTGCTCCTGGCAACCATTCCACACCAGCTGGGCACCAGCAGCTGGTGGCCACAGGCAGGACCAAGGCGAGGAAGGTCCTGGGAAAGCAGAGGGAAGAGGCACCCAGGGGCTCATCCCCTGCCCGGCTGTCTCTCCCAGGCTTGCAGAGCAGTTCCTGGGTGACCCGGTAGAGCAGCAGTGCCAGGAGGACCTGGGCTTTCTGGGCCCTGCTGGTGGCTGAAGCGATGGCCGCCAAAGATGAGGAGGACCTGCCGGCCTATTTCCTCAAGCAGTACAGGCAGAACCTCCTGCCCTTGCTCAGGTGAGGGGACTCCTCCACCCACCTCCATGCCCTCCATCCTCTTCTCCTGTTTCCTCCATCCCTCCTTCCCCCACGGTGGCAAACTCCCCGATCTCCACCGCTTCAGTCTCCTCTCCTCCCTCCCTCGCCCAGCCCTGTTCCTCCCTGTGACCCACCTTGCTCTGTCCGAGGGTTCCCTGCTGGGGATGCCGTGCTGCCAGACGGGATCTGAGATGGTGCTGGGTTGCTCTGGCCCGTCATCCCACTCTGGACACAGTCCAGCACCCTGCCCAGGCACCAGACCCAGCGTGTAACCTTGATGGAAACTTGTGTGGCAGGAAACACAGCCTGACAGAGGAGGGCTCCCTGTCTCCATTTGTTCGCCTCCAGGAGAAGAGGAAAGAAGCCAAACAGGTGCAAAAGGCTCTGGAGGAGAAGCGAGAGGTGAGAAAGATGGGAGGGTGCTGGGGCATGGTAGGGGTGTTGTGTTTTGTTGGAGGGCAGCAATGGGCAGGTGAGTGGCTCCGGGTGCGGGCGGCCACGTCACGCTCGCTCTGGTGCTGCCAGGCCTTCAAGGAGAAGATGGCTGACATAGCCCGCCGGTGGAGGGAACTCCATGCCAAGAAGGACCAGCTGAAAAGCTACATGGAGAAATCTATGAGGAGGTTAAAGGTACGCCTGCTCCTGATCAGCTCCGCTGACGTGACCCTGAGCCACAGCGCCACCTTCTCCCCTCCCCTGGGGAGACAGTCTTGGGCCAGCACTTCTGTCCAAGCCTCCCTTGAGCCTGGCGGGGTGAGGAACAGGACTGGCAGGGCATGGGGGTTTGTACTGCAGATGGGGAAAGCCCTGATAGCGCTTGGGCAGCAGGGAGCTTGTCCAGTACCAGTGTGATCTCCTGAGGGCCCCAAACATCCCCCAAGAAGGATCTCAGCCTGTCCCCACTGTTGACACCCAGGTGACTCCCAAGGGCAGATCCCAGTAGGTCTGAAAAGCAGAGTTCTGTCCCAGGTGCCTGTCTCCAAGAGCCAAGGGTCAGTGCAAGAGGGGTGGCCATGTGTTGTGGGGGCGAAATTTAGGGTTCTGCTTACTGCAGAACAATGCTTAGATGTCTCAAAGAGAAGTGCGACGTGGAAGAGTTCGGTGGCAGGTTCACGCTGTTATTCACTGCGTGGGGGAAATATGTCAAGCCGAACGCTGCTGACCTTCTCTCCAGGAGCCTGCACCCTGATAACCGTTCACTCCGGAGTCTGTGTCTCGAGCTCCAGAGGTGAACTTTCAGGCGAGGCCGTATCCGTCACAGTGCGAACTCTCAGGATTCTTCTCTCCCTGAGAACAGTTTGCTGCAGAGTCTGTATTTTGGAGCTCTGGAAGCAAACTTCCAGGGCAGGCCTGTACCACACCATGTTGAACAGGGAGGGAAGATGTTCCCCGGGGTGCTGCAGCACTGCTCTGTCCCCTGTGAGTGTATCTCCTCCCAGTGCTGCTGGGTGACCCAGCTCCATCTGCCCTTGCCTTCCTTTCCTTCTGTGTGTGTGTGTATTGGTGGGGGAAACATCACTAGGAAGATGATCAGCTGCGAGTCCAAGCTCTGAAGAAAGCCGTGAGAGAAAGAGAGGAGAAAACACAAAAGGAGATGGAGCTTTTGAGGGCTAAGAAGAAACTCGAAGCCCTGAAAAAGGAACACCAGAAGCTCAGCAGCCAAGTGCAGAAGCACTCCATCTTCAAAAACTACCTGGAGGATGTGGTGAAGATCTCCCCACAGGTGAGTTTGGACATGAGAGACAGATCATGGCCTCAGGGAGGGCTGTATGTGGATGTTAAACCTGGAGGAGATAAGGCAAGTCCAGGGAAATCATGACACTTGGTCAAACCCAGAGACCTCAGGTGGGATGGGAGGAGGTTCCCTGCAAGCCAGGTGAGCCAAGGAGACCAGAGGGAGGGGAGGAAAAGCAGAAAAGGAGATGAAGGCTTGAGAAAACCCAAGAAAAAGTGTTAGAAGGGGGAACAGCACAGAGCTGAGGGGCATGGGGACCCCTTTGTGTCACTGTTTCACGTGACATGGATGGTTTGGGAGAAGGGCCAAGCTGCCCGAGAATGGGAGCCCAGGCAGCTGTCGGGAAAGCTGAGCCCTTCTCAAGGGTGTGCGGGCGTCCCTCCCTGCATCGCTCGCACTCCTGCGGCCCGGCTGCCCCACTCCCATGGCTGGGTGACTTGGCCCTGGCAGCTGCACTTGTGCTTTGTTTCCTATCAGAGCACTGGGGGGTGGTACAACATCTCCCCTTGCTGCTGGCAGTGGCAGCTCTGGGACCGGCACAATGGGGCCATCAAACAGGGAATGTGGCGACGCTCACAAACCAACTGGGGCAGCAGGCTCGCCAAGAGGGGAAATCTTTCAGCTGGGGGAGGTGTTGTCCCTGGTCAGGACAGGGTGCCAAACAGCACGGGACTTGCAGTCATGAGGGGAGGGCAGGGGCATTACTAAACCCAGGATCCTTGTGCTGCAGTTTGAAGACATCCAGGACGTCATTTCCCGCTACAAGCTGCTGGTGAGGACGCGCAAGGACCTGCAGCAGTCCCAAGAGAAGGACAGGGAAATGATGGAGCAAGCCAAGGTGCTCCTGGATCAGTATGAGGCAGAGAAAGCAGCTGAGATCCTGCAGTGCCAAAATGAGCTGGAGCAGCTCCAACGACGTTTTGCGCAGGCTCAAAGTGATGTCCGCTTCTGGGTGAGGAACTGCGGGATGGGCAGGGGAAGATCTCCAAGGCCTGGCTGGGTGAAGCCACAGGGTCATGGCAAGGCACAGTGGCAGACTTTGTAATTGGAGGAGATGCCTCATTTCATCCCTGCAGCAGGGGGCTGCAGAATGACAAATGAGAGACCAGGTCTGGAGCAGGTTATGTCAGGGCTTAAAACAAGGCCCTCACAAAACCGCCAGGATCTTTCCCTTCTTGTTTGAACTCACAGTCAAAAGAGATCTGCTACCCAGTCCTTGGGGAGGTTTGCCTTGGCACAGACCCCAAGCTTGCTCCATCACACGCCTGTTGGGTTTGTGTAGCCTGGTCAGACTCGTTTCCATTCACCATTCCTTGCAGCATCATCCCTGTCATGGGGCTTCAGTGTGGACCATCTCGTGGTCTCCACTGTTCATGGCTCGGGCCTCAGAGTGAAGCTGGTTTTGCTGATTTTTTATTTGTTTTCATCCTTTGCACAGCATCTGCACACCAGGGCTCACCCCTTCTCCTCCCTCCTTCCCAGTCCAACAATGACCCAACTGGTGGTCATCTGGGCTGTACCAAGGCACATGGATGTGTAGAAACGCGCGCAGCTCTGCTGGCCTCTGTTCCCTTTGCATCAGTCTGAGGGGGCCTTGCCAAATTCCCTTCCTGGATACTCCAGGCTGCAGGAGTTGAGTCCCACCAGGCAAAGCTGGAAAGCGCGTGGTCTGGGCGAGTGGTGGTGGGATGCGCTGCCCCCAGGGTGTCAACTATCGGGGTATCTGGAGGACCCACTAGAACGAGGGGTGCAGGAGCTGGCAGAGAGATGGGGCTGCTCAAGGAGCAGCTGTGGTAGTTCCTGGATCTGCTTCCACCACACCAAGCTGAACCAGCTCCAGCATAGCCCTGGGTAAGGACAGGTTCTTCCTAGCAAAACAAAGGAGTGTGGAAGCCAGGCCCTCCAGCACTGAAGCAGCATCTTTGCTGGGACATATCACCATGCTGTGTGTCTCTCCTTCTCCTCCCCTCCTCAGACTGCTCGCTGGGCCGACATCCAGAACAGGAATGCCAAGAATGCCCTGATGCTGACGACTATGAAGATGGCCGTCCACAACCTCTTCCAGTGCATGAACATGCAGCTGAAAGCCAAAGTGCCTGTGCCGGAGGATGACAGCCTCAGACAGCTGGACATGGTAGAGCCAAGCCAGACCCCCTCCCTGCCCAGAAAGAGGAGCAGTAATGACCCTCAGCTGCCCAAAGGGGGGGGAAAGCCCAGAGAAATCAAGGTGCCCAACAGACACTTCCCTTTCCCCCTGGGCTGTCTCTTGGGCATGGGGAATGGGCGGAGGACACCAGGCAAACCTGTCTCGTCCCAGGAGGCAGAGCAGGGGGTGGATGCCTGTTGGGAGCTGGGCAGGCTGGGGCAGGGGGTGCAGATCCACCCATGGCTATAGTCTGGCTTCATTCACCCCTCTGAGTCACCTGTAAAAGCCCATTGTGGTGGTGCAGATCCAGCAGGGCAATTGCCTTCATCCTCCTGCTCACTTTGGTTGGTGGAATTTGCACTCCAAAAGGGCCAATGGGCTCCTCTCTGCCTCTTGTTCCCACCCCTGCTGTGACCTCTGCCATCTCTCTTCCCTACCTTAGATTCAGCAGTCTATCCTGGACCTCAAAGGCATCGTTACGGAGGTGAAACGGAAGGGCATGGAGAGCCACCGGCGAGCAGCTAAGCGCGAGCATTAAGGGCAAGAGGAGGACAGAGAGCCCTAGGGATGTTGTGTTATGTCAGTGAAGTTTCAAAACCTTTCTAGCTGTTTTGTCCTGCCCAGTTGTTGAGTCCCTTTCATACTATTAAAATAACCAAAGATTTTGAAGTGTCTCTCTGTTTCCTGGGAGGGTTGGAAGCATCAGAGCATCTTCACCCCAGAGGCCGTGGGGTGCCTTTTCTGGCAGGTGGGATTCTGGTTGCAGGAGACGGTGTCCCAGCAAAGCAGGCAAAATAGGGAGAGCAGGCCGGGACAGGAGTGGAGCTTCAAATAAGGATTAGTACTGGTGTTCACATTGGGACCTTCCAGCCAGACTAAGCTCTGAGATGTTGAAGAGGGACGTCACAGCAGGGGGGGCCGGTGCTTTGGAAGAGCTTCAGAGATTTTCCACCACCCCACCCAGCACATCTACAGATGTGGGTTTTGCTGCACAGCCATGTGCTGCGTACTAAAACTCACCTTCCCCCTCAAGATGTTGGGAAGGTGTGGAGAATGGATATAGGTGAAGGATGAACCAGCCAGGGCGGTTGCACCGAGCATTTGGCTGTTCATGGCGAGGGCTGACATGACGAATGCAAAACAAGAGGCCTAAAAATGGCTCTGGAGTCCCACTGTGGAGTTCAGGCTGGGCTCAGAGTCTGTTAGGGAGGACATTTGAATGCACCAAAGACCCAATGACATAAGCTTACAGATTTGTGCATCAAAGAGACCATTGATCACATACTTGCTCCCTTCTCTCCAGTGGTTTTTCCTGTCCTGAGCCCAGAGCAGTGGATTCGGCTAATGCATCCTCCAGGAAAGTCTGAGAACAGAAGGCTGCTATCAGTGAACAAATATATCAAGATTTCAGGGCTTCGAGCATTAAAGGAGATTAACCTAGGGAGGCAGTTTCTTGCCTTTCCAAAGATTTCTCAGCCTGGCCCAAAAGAGAAACATTAGGTCAAGAGCCAGAAATGGAAGGGCTGGATGTCTCGCTGCTCTGTACTCTTGCAATACCAGAGAACTCCAAAGGATCTTGTTTCTGTTCCACTTCAACCACCCTGCTGTGACACAGCCTGAGACATCTCTCTGCAAAGGTCAGAGGTGCAGAAATCATCCAGGAGCCAAGCTTCCAACAGACATTTGTAGTGGCAGAGCCCCCCCCTGCCCCGGGGGGATGGGGTTGTCCCCAGCCTGGCTGAGAGGTGAAGCCAGAGGCAAAAGAAACTGAAGGAGCACCATTAGAAGGTAATAATGAGTGAGCAATCACCGGACACACGCGTGCAGAGCACTGGACAGTACATGCAGCCTATCATGTTATTGTATAGCACGAGTTACAACCAATCACGTTGTTGTAAGGCGCGTGGACAGGGCAGCTTTGCTATAAAGCCAGCCCGGTCCGACAATAAAGCGAACTCTGTGAACATCCCATTGGTGTGTCAGGTTCCGTGTCTCGCATGGAAAAAGCAACATTTCTGCTTTGCTGTAACGTGGGGGAGCCCCTCGCTGCCCCCCTAATTGGCTTGTGGGAGTCAGCAGCGTGGAAGGGAGTTAAAGCCTTGGAGCAAATGTCCTGCTTGCACTGAGAGCCCGCGGCCACCAGCCAAAATACCCTGGGTCTGTCCCCGCGGGGCAGCCACCCCCTGGCTCAGCACCGCCTTGTCCTCTTAGTCCCTGCAGCAGGACGAGCAGCTCAAGTGCCTCCAGGCCAGCATCATGCAGCTCCAAAAGGACTATGAGAAGTTCAGCTCGGCCCTTGCAAACCTCCAGCAGGATGGCCAGCAGGAGCAGAAGGACATCAAGGTGGGTGGCTGTAACCCGCAGGCAGAGCCCAGGCTGGGACCCCAAGGGATCTGTCCCCCTGCCACCCTGCTCGCAGCCCTGCACAGCTTCCCGATGCCTTTCCTGGAGGTTTCTGATGGGGTAGGGAGGGGAGGCAGGGGGTGCTCGGCTGGCCGGGGGGCAGCTCCGACCCTGCCGTGGCGTCACGGGCTGCTGTCTGCCTTGGGAGGCTCTGTCCCACGCCCTGGAGAGGCTCAAGAAGCAGAAAGCAGACAAGGAGCAGCTGCTGGTGCTGGGAATCGATGAGGTAGGGGCTCGAGGGGCCCTGGTGCCAGCCAAGGGTGTCCCGGGCAGGGTGACAAACGCCCCTTGTCCCTTGGGTGCCGGCTGGCAGAACCAGCCAGGGGGAGGGAGGATTTCCAGCCCGGCTGCGGGTCCCTTGCCAGGTCCCTCTGTGACCCCGAGTGCCTTTGGCTGGTGGGAGCAACCCCACGGGGGTGATGGGGTGAACAGGGCCACGTAGCCACTTGTCCCTCTCGTGTTGTCCCTCCATCCTGTCCCCACTGCTCTCCCGCCTTTCCCCGCTGCTAGAAAGCAGACAAAGCCGCCCTGGCTGACAAAGTCAGTCGCAGCCAGTTTGAGGCGTGCGAGGAGCGGCTGAACAAGGCGATGGAGGAGGTGACGAGCCGGGTGACGGGCCAGGAGGAGAGCTGGCACCGGTTCCAGAAAGAGCTGCAGAGACAGATGGACTGCAAGGTGAGGGCTCGTCCCCTCCACGCAGAACTGGCACCTTGGGGGCCTGGCAGCCTGAGGCAGCATCCTTGCGAGGGTGCCCCCTCCCGGCTGTCCCCCTGGGGACCGCCATGTCCCATCCTGGGGTAGATGGCTGAGGGTGTCACCCGTCCACAGCTGGACCGCCGGGAGCTGGGGGCGTTCCGGGAGCAGCAGGAGGAGCGGTGGAAGAGCCTCAGCGGGCAGCTCCAGAAGGCGCTGCAGCCAGAGCGTGACGATGCCACTGGGATTAGCACCAGCTGCAACCTTGAGGAGACAAGACAGCCAAGATTTACAGCAAAAAGGGGGTGCCAGTCCGGTTTCAGTCGGTTTGGCAGCTTGGGTTCCAGCCAGTTCTTCATAATGAGCAAAAGGTAAAAAGTCCACTGTGACGAAGCTGAAGGAGCCTTCATCCAAAGACCCCTAAAGACCCTTCCTCAAATTCACCAAGTGACATTGAGCAGGCGAACAGGGGAGGGTCAAGGAGGGGAATATGTAGATGGTTATATGAAACTCATTTTGATAAAAAGCGGGAAAGGTCATGAATATGTATAGGCGTTCCTGGGGTCATTATGAATATGTAGTACCTTACCGTATTTAAACACACTTCTTATTGTTAAGAGTGTGCGTGTTGGGTGGAGCGAATCCCCCGCGCACCCAGCGCTGTTTTGCTTATGCTCTAAATGTTTAAAGAATACAATTAAGAGATTGGATTAAACATTGTTTATCCATAGAAAAAGCGTAAGTTATTTATTTCAGTACCCAGGGCCCCCCCAGCGGGAGCACTGGCAGCAAACCGGTGGGCACCAGGGCAGAGCCAGCAAAGGCCCATCCTGCACCCCGGGTGGGGCTGAGGTGTCCATGGGCTTCAGAAACACCCCCTGGGACTAAATGGGGGGACGGGGTGAGGGGGTAACCAGGGGGCTGTGCAAGAAGCCGGGCTGACTGTCTGCAGCCAGAGGAAGGGAGCGCTTTGCTCTGGTTCGGGGGACCCAGAACTGGGGGGACGCAGCAGCTCCGCGCCCCGCCCCAGGGGGCCCACAGCCCCATGTCGCAGCACTTTGCAGCCGCAGGAAAGCGCCCGGCACTTCCGGTTGATGGGTGCTCTGGTCACGCCCACAGCCCTCGGCTGACAGACGGGGCCCTCGTTGAACGAAACGCCTGGGAGCAGAGAAGCTTCTGGAGCACTGACCGTATACGGGCCCAGCTCGGATTCCCTTGGGCTTGACAAGGAGGCTGTGGGAGCTTCCGGCGGTTTCGGTGCGGGGCTGTGGGCGGAGCGTTGTCCTCAGACTGGCGGACCCTGCGGGAGCTCCCCAGGCAGAGGCCCCCCCGCCCCGCCGGCCGGTGGTTGTGTCTGCTGGGGACCCTGCGGAGCCGCCAGCTTTCGTGAGTGGGGATGTGCCTTTGGAATTGTCATTCAAAGGGTAGATGAGCACAGCTCGGCTTCAGCCAGGACGCCTCTGTGCCTTTAGTTTTTGTTTTTCCCTCACCTTCCCTTTCGTGCGGAGCGGCCCGGGACGGGGGGGTGTGGGTGTGTGTGCTGAGGGAACACCTCGTACCCAGAAGCCTGCTCCGTGCCGCTGCTCCTTGTCCTTGCATTTATATACGATACACAAATGTAAAGCAAACGGGGGGGGTGCGTGGGAGCAGGAGCGGCTGGGGGCTCCCGGGCCGGGCCTGACGCCTGCAGCGCCTCACGCTTTCCTGCTCCCGTCGCGCCGCCATCTTCGGCGCGGGCAGTGAAGCCGCCGCACTGAGGCCGTGCCTCGTGCCGCCGGGGAGGAAGGGAGCTGGTCGCTCTGGGAGCCGCTCTTGGGAAGCGGGCGGCGCACCCCGCCGAGGAGGGGGAGTTAACGTCCTTCGAGTCCTCCTCCTCGGGTACCGGCGCCGTTCGGGCGGTGGCTGATGAGGTGTCTGTCGCGGGGCGGGGAGAACGCGGCCGCTGTGCCCTCACTAGAGATGGCGGCGGGGCGGTCTCTCGCGCGGACAGGACGGTGGCCGCGTGGAGCGGCGCTCCAGCCCCTGGCGGAGCTCGCGTGGCTGGGTGAGGGGACGGGACCCCCCCTCCAGCCTCGCTGCCTGCCAGGGAACCCCCTTCCCCTTTTCCAAACCTCCCATTCCCCCTCAGCTCAATCCCCCTTTCCCAGCCAGAGGGAACCCGTTCTCTGCCCGGCCACCCCCATCTTGGGGTCACTTGTCCCCTGGTTCCTGAGGTTCCGCCGGGTGGGCGTGGGGCGGGTTTGGGTCGGGCTGAGCCGAGGCCCGGCTCCCGGGGGGATGCTCTGCAGGGAACACCCCCCACCCCAGGAGCGCTGCTGCTCCGGTTTATTTTCATATTTCCCGCCCCTAGCACTGCGCCCCAGCAGTGAACCAGCAGACTGCAGGTACCGAAGGGATCTCCTCCTCCTCCCCACCCCTTAAGGGGCGGTAATCACTGCAGGAGTAAGAAAAGGATGCTGCAGGAGCTGGGGTTGCCTTCTACATCTGTTGTTTCTCGCTTCAGAGCTGCGCCGGGGCTGCAGGACTCTCTGGCCGTGATGGTGAGCGGAAACAACTTTACAACCTGTAAAGTCATAAAACTTCCCAACTCACAAGGTTATAAAGCAGGTGTGTTCATTTCGACGTCAGGCGCAAGGGGGATCGTTCCACCGTTCATGCGCAACTTCTAACAATATGAGGTGTGTTTAAATACAGTAAGGTGTTACGTATTCATAATGACCCCAGGAACGCCTCTACATATTCATAACCTTTCCCACTTCTTCTTAAAATGAGTCCCAGGTGATCATTTCCATAGTCTCCTCCTTGACCCCTCCCTGTTGCACCTGCGCAGTGCCATCTGGTGGTCTTGAGGAGGGGTCTTTGGATGAAGGCTCCTTCAGCCTCGTCACAGTGAACTCTTTACCTTTGGCTCATTATGTTGAATGGACTGGAACCCAAGCTGCCAAGTCGATTGAAATCAGACTGATTCCCCCCTTTTGCTGTAAATCTTCGTTATCTCATGTTCTCAAGTTTACATCTAGATGCTGTAAAACCTCTTACCTTGGCATTCGACGAGGTTCTGTTTTTTCTTAACATAATGGGTTAGTTAGTTAGTTAGTTCCCTCTATCAGTTCCCCCCCTTTCGGGAAGGTTAGTAAATTCTTGTACTAACGTGATGATTCCCTATTTAACCTTTTCTCGGACCACAAGTAAGAAGGCTGCTTCGACAGGAGAAGACTTATCTTTCTCCCTCAAAGAACAAACAAATTCTCATGTTGAACAAAACATTCGTGTTGCTCTTCTGGGGCAGCTGATGGCCGGGTGGCTGGTGCCCCGGCAGCAATGGCATCTGTTGGGCTGCAGCGGGAGCTCGCGCTCTTTGGCGTGGTGACCCCGCTCACTGCAGTTCCTAGCGCTTTCCTTTTGGGTTTCTTCTTCCCAGTGCGATGGCCAGGTCCAGTTTGGTGTTATCTTTTAAAATCATTAGTTTATACCCCGTTCCTTTTGCTGCCATTTCAGGATCTATAGGCATGCCTGAGATTTGCATGGCTTGGACTACTGAATGTATTAACCGAACAAAGCACGGGGTCATACGTGGCACAAACAGTAATCCCAGAAATGCACATACTATCATGAAGCCTGTTTTCTTCCACCAGGCTCCCCCAAATAAGTTACCCCACCAATTACTAGTAAGTATAGAATTCCATTTCTGTACTGGTACATGTGCAACGCGTTTTATCTCCTCTGCTATTTTCATTATGGCTTCCCCATTGTCATCTCTTCCCAAACAACACTCCGAAGTATTCAGTTTCCCACAGACGCCCCCCTCTCTTCAGCTAAAAGACAATCTCAAGCTACCTGATTTTGGTACACTGCAGCTCTGGTCTGAGACAATTGTCTCGCTATGAGATTCGGTGCCTCAGCTGTCTGGTTGCTTATTATTTCAACCACTGCTTGCAACCGAATAATTTGGTTTAGCATATATATAGGGGTATGGGATCCCCAGTTTCCATCTTGGGCCCATGTGGCTGGATCATAGTATTCAAATACTCTTTGTGCAGGCCATTCATCATCGAGTCCACCTTTCTCTAGGTTAGGTGCTACCCATAATTTCTGCCCTTGGATTTCACACTTCTCCAATTTTGTTCTATCATAACATCCAGAATTAATACGAGTGTGATAATGTAGAACATACTGGGTTAGTCTTCCTATTCTCACACGCTTGTAGCACTTGGTACAGGGATCAGCCAGGCTAAGTTGGGAACAATAAGTCACCGCTCCTGGCAAGAGGATCAGGTCCAGGTTTCCACGCTCTCTGGCCAAGCAGGTTGCAGCCGGCAGCCGAGTTCGTTGTCTTCTCGGCAGCGAGGGCCGTGTCCCCGCCTTTTCTATTTTTGTCGTTAGCTTGGCGATTATCGTTTCCCAACTCTTGGCCTTCACTTCCTAGGAACAACAGGAGCAACACGGAATTTGATTTCTCTGTCTGCACTCTATTCTTTTCATCACTGGTGGACTCTCTAAATTCCCATTCACCCCTTCAGTAAATACCTCCCACCATTCTTGGCTATTTTTTTTCTATTCTTCCAGTGGCAACTAGAATCCTCAACCGAGCTCTGGTTTCCTGATCTTCTATTCTTAGACATTTATTACACAATCCCGTTGGTAAGTTCCCTTTGTGGATATGCTTATACCACAGTCCATTTACAACCCCAAGTCAAATTGAATTTCAGTTCGCCCGGTTCTTGGGATACTTTCAAGGTTCTTTCTTCCGTCAGGGGTCCTTTAGCTTGAGAGACGTGTGTCCATCTTTTCTCTGCCCTCCAAAAGGCTGATTCTGTAGTTAACAAAACAAGAAAAAGGCCCCTCCCATCATGGTTTTCATTAGTGTTGCCCCCATATCTACCAAAAATTCTACTTGTTTGTTCTTTTGGGTTTCTTCTTCCCAATGTGGGAAGCACCACCCAGGCTGGTCCCCCAGAAGGACCAAAAGGTGATTGTGAAAAACAGAGTTTTCCAGGTTGCACCCGGGTTACCCTCCATGGTGTTTCGCAGGCTTTCTTCACTCTAGAATGGCGAATCCAGGCATTCTGTTCTCTAATATTGGTAGCAGTCAGGGGGTCTTGAAATGGACCTTCCTATTATGGTTTCAAAGTTCTCTGCAAAAGACTTCACATACTCGTCAGTAAAATGTGGCCCTCAATCAGAGGATCTAACAGCTGGGACTCCAAGCCTTGGTATTATTTTGTGTATCAGTGTTCTAGTCACCTCCTAAGCTTTTGCTGTCCTGGTTGGGAACGCTTCTGGCCAACCTGAAAAAATCATCAGTTAATACCAACAAATATCGGTACCCCCCTTTTCCTGGGAGTTCTGAACAATCAGTTTGCCATTGTGGTCCAGGCCCATTCCCGTTCCCTATTTGGAGGCAAAGATCACACCGCTGTCACCCCTTCCACCGTGACAGACAAATCTCTAGCTCCTGTTTTCCCTAATTAAATGTTTGCGTAGTGGTTCTAGTCCCCAAGGCCCCTTCTTCTGTTCTTCCCTTCCTAAAGGCCAAACCAGATGAGAGGGGGTGGTAAGTTTTCCCTGGGGGGTGTGAACCCACCCTTCCTTATGATGTGATTCCTCTAAATCTACGATGAGTTTCAATTCTCTTTAGTACACTCTGGCTTACCTGTTAAAGAGACCTGCCCGCCAAGGACGAGAGCACTTTGTGTTTTTACCTTGTGCTGAGCCGTTTGGTTTGCCTCTCTGTCCACCAGCCTTTTCCGATTCCGAGCTCACTTTCTGGTGCGCCTTAATGTGCGTGATTGCCGTTTTCTTAGGAAGTTGAACTGCTTCAGTAGTTCCAATATCTCCTCCGCATGCTTGATCTGTTTGCCTTGAGAGTTCAAAAGTCCCTTTTCTTTCCAAATTGCTCTGTGCACATGCACAGCCATGAAAGCATCCTTGGAGTCAGTATAGATGCTAACAGTTTTACCTTGAGCTAGTTCCAGGGCAGAGTAAGGGCAATTATCTCTGCCTTTTGTGTGAAAGGATTTTTGGCAAAGGTCCAGATCACCTCAGGGCTGGCTGTTTCCGTCCATAAACCACTTTTGAGCGTTTTCAGTAGGAATGCCATCCACATATTGTAGCGTCTGTCCCTCATCAGCCCATCAGACAGACAGCATGGTGATATGTCCCAGCAAAGATGCTGCTTCAGTGCTGGAGAGCCTGGCTTCCGCACTCCTTCGTTTTGCTAGGAAGAACCTGTCCTTACCCAGGGCTATGCTGGAGCTGGTTCAGCTTGGTGTGGTGGAAGCAGATCCAGGAACTACCACAGCTGCTCCTTGAGCAGCCCCATCTCTCTGCCAGCTCCTGCACCCCTCGTTCTAGTGGGTCCTCCAGATACCCCGATAGTTGACACCCTGGGGGCAGCGCATCCCACCACCACTCGCCCAGACCACGCGCTTTCCAGCTTTGCCTGGTGGGACTCAACTCCTGCAGCCTGGAGTATCCAGGAAGGGAATTTGGCAAGGCCCCCTCAGAGTGATGCAAAGGGAACAGAAGCCAGCAGAGCTGCGCGCGTTTCTACACATTCATGTGCCTTGGTACAGCCCAGATGACCACCAACTGGGTCACTGTTGGACTTGTTTTAAGCCCTGACATAACCTGCTCCAGACCTGGTCTGTCATTTGTCATTCTGCAGCCCCCTGCTGCAGGGATGAAATGAGGCATCTCCTCCAATTACAAAGTCTGCCACTGTGCCTTGCCATGACCCTGTGGCTTCACCCAGCCAGGCCTTGGAGATCTTCCCCTGCCCATCCCGCAGTTCCTCACCCAGAAGCGGACATCACTTTGAGCCTGCGCAAAACGTCGTTGGAGCTGCTCCAGCTCATTTTGGCACTGCAGGATCTCAGCTGCTTTCTCTGCCTCATACTGATCCAGGAGCACCTTGGCTTGCTCCATCATTTCCCTGTCCTTCTCTTGGGACTGCTGCAGGTCCTTGCGCGTCCTCACCAGCAGCTTGTAGCGGGAAATGACGTCCTGGATGTCTTCAAACTGCAGCACAAGGATCCTGGGTTTAGTAATGCCCCTGCCCTCCCCTCATGACTGCAAGTCCCGTGCTGTTTGGCACCCTGTCCTGACCAGGGACAACACCTCCCCCAGCTGAAAGATTTCCCCTCTTGGCGAGCCTGCTGCCCCAGTTGGTTTGTGAGCGTCGCCACATTCCCTGTTTGATGGCCCCATTGTGCCGGTCCCAGAGCTGCCACTGCCAGCAGCAAGGGGAGATGTCGTACCACCCCCCAGTGCTCTGATAGGAAACAAAGCACAAGTGCAGCTGCCAGGGCCAAGTCACCCAGCCATGGGAGTGGGGCAGCCGGGCCGCAGGAGTGCGAGCGATGCAGGGAGGGACGCCCGCACACCCTTGAGAGAGGGCTCAGCTTTCCCGACAGCTGTCTGGGCTCCCATTCTCGGGTAGCTTGGCCCTTCTCCCAAACCATCCATGTCACGTGAAACAGTGACACAAAGGGGTCCCCATGCCCCTCAGCTCTGTGCTGTTCCCCCTTCTAACACTTTTTCTTGGGTTTTCTCAAGCCTTCATCTCCTTTTCTGCTTTTCCTCCCCTCCCTCTGGTCTCCTTGGCTCACCTGGCTTGCAGGGAACCTCCTCCCATCCCACCTGAGGTCTCTGGGTTTGACCAAGTGTCATGATTTCCCTGGACTTGCCTTATCTCCTCCAGGTTTAACATCCACATACAGCCCTCCCTGAGGCCATGATCTGTCTCTCATGTCCAAACTCACCTGTGGGGAGATCTTCACCAGGTAGTTTTTGAAGATGGAGTGCTTCTGCACTTGGTTGCTGAGCTTCTGGTGTTCCTTTTTCAGGGCTTCGAGTTTCTTCTTAGCCCTCAAAAGCTCCATCTCCTTTCGTGTTTTCTCCTCTCTTTCTCTCACGGCTTTCTTCAGAGCTTGGACTCGCAGCTGATCATCTTCCTAGTGATGTTTCCCCCACCAGGAGATCACACTGGTACTGGACAAGCTCCCTGCTGCCCAAGCGCTATCAGGGCTTTCCCCATCTGCAGTACAAACCCCCATGCCCTGCCAGTCCTGTTCCTCACCCCGCCAGGCTCAAGGGAGGCTTGGACAGAAGTGCTGGCCCAAGACTGTCTCCCCAGGGGAGGTGAGAAGGTGGCGCTGTGGCTCAGGGTCACGTCAGCGGAGCTGATCAGGAGCAGGCGTACCTTTAACCTCCTCAAAGATTTCTCCATGTAGCTTTTCAGTTGGTCCTTCTTGGCATGGAGTTCCCTCTACTAGCGGGCTATGTCGTTCATCTTCTCCTTGAAGGCCTGGCAGCACCAGAGCGAGCGTGACGTGGCCGCCCTCACCCGGAGCCACTCACCTACCCATTGTTGCCCTCCTAAAAACCTCGACACCCCTACCATGCCCCAGCACCCTCCCATCTTTCTCACAGACTGTTAAGTATTACCTTGGTGGTCGGGGGCATTCTGAGAGGAGGGGTGAGGCAGAAGGAGGGGCCTCAGGACTCAGAATGGGGAATGTAAAGGAAAAATGATAACATTCCTCCATACAGTCCTTTAGGGAGGATGTTAAGGTATTGGGGAAACTTGTGATGTACAAAAAGGAAGGATAAATAGAAAATGATAAAGTATTGTGTTTTGTCTGGAAAAAATAGCCCATAATAGAGCGGAAGGTATTCTGACCAAAATACGGATCCGATGACAATTGGCTATGCTATGATCTTAATTGGTACATAAAAAAAAAACCAAAAACCAAAGCAAAACACAAACTGTAGGGGGTTTAAATCTTCCTCCATACCAGGGTGGGTTCCAGTCCGTCCCTTGCTGCAGCATGTTTATGAGTGTAAAGTGTGTGGCCTGATCAGTGTAAAGGGCACATAAAAGGGGGTTGAAGTCTCTTTTGAGAATGGGAAAATATCCTTAATACATAAACCATTGACCAAGTCTGAGACTAGGACTGGATCCAGCCGCACCTAAACTCCTCTCTGAAGGAGTTTAGAAAGCAAGGAGGTCCTTTCTGAACCTCGTGGCTCAACGGGAGGGTCTCCCTGAATTTTTTAGTGATGGGAAATAAAACTCGGCATAGAAAAGGGGACGTCCTGGGCTGAGGTATTGAAAAATTGGGAATTTTAGCTACGGTTGGGAGTAATTTAACTAAGGTGCTTGCAGAGCTGGTCTCTGCTTTCTGTATAACCTCTTGATTCCCTCCCCGACTTTCTTTGTTGTCCTTACTGCTTTTGCTGGGCTTTACCCTGGGATTGCTACAGTTATTTTGCAGTACAGCCAGCAGCAGATGTGTGTGTGTAGGGAAAGAAGTGTGAAGCGGGGGGATGTACATGTGAATGCCCTCCAGTGTTACATGGATGCACTCCCTGGCACCCTGGGGATTTGATTATGTGAGGAAATCCAACTCTTAAGGGAAGATGGGGATCGAGAGAGAAGGGGAGAAGGTGGCACTGTGCCTCAGGGTCACGTCAGCGGAGCTGATCAGGAGCAGGCGTACCTTTAACCTCCTCAAAGATTTCTCCATGTAGGTTTTCAGCTGGTCCTTCTTGGCATGGAGTTCCCTCCACCAGCGGGCTATGTCGTTTGTCTTCTCCTTGAAGGCCTGGCAGCACCAGAGTGAGAAGATTTAGACTGAAGTCGGTGATACAAGTGAGAGAATGAGAGAAAATGGAATGCTATTATTGTGGAAATGTGGGATATTTACCCCGAGGACGGCAACTGTTAGAAATGACTAAAGGAAGAAAACTCAATACACTTTGGAAAATCAGAGGGGCTGAAAATATTTGTGGTGTTTCTTTTTTGTGGGGCAACTTGTTTAAATCGCAAAGGGGCATGTAATTGGTAAAGTAGGAGGTAATGAGGTCTAGTTTTTAGTAAAAACAGAAGCTACCCTATCCCTTCTAAATTCTACCCTAAAAAGATCTAAAACTGAAGAAAGAGTTGTAATAAATGGGGTAGCAGGGAGGAAGGAGAGACAATTATGAATAAATTCCTATCTGTGATAATAAGAATTAAAAGTGTATGGGGAAGGAATATATTAGTGGAAGATTCCCCAGCTTATTTATTAGAGAAAAATGTTTTACAGGCTCTGGGTGTGGAAGCACAGTTACTGCCTGGGGGGGTGATAAGGAGAAAATTTGAGAGCTATTCTATTACCTGGAAGTTTGTGTTGGTTTTGGCCAGGGTGGAGTTAATGTTCTTTGTGGTACCTAGTATGGGACTATGTTTTTTGATTCGTGCTAAAAACAGTGTTGATAATACAGAGATGTTTTTGGTACTGTTGAGCAATGCTTGCACAGGGTGGCCTGTTCTGCCTCCCACACTGCTCCACCAGCAAGTGGGCTGGGGGGAAGCGACAGCCAGTGGCACACTTATCTAAGCTCTTAGACCCAGTGTCTTGAGTGTGTGCAAACTGCAGCAGTCACCGCTCTTCTGGTGAAAGAAAGCAGGAAATTAAACCCTGCTACTTTCCTGTGGAGAGATGACAATGAGCTGCACCTCCTCATAGATGAGACTTCAGGGATAATTCAGGGGAAAAGACACAATGGGTGTGCCATCGTTGAAGGTGTGAGTGGTGAAATAAGAAACGGGCAGGTTACCTAATAACTGGTCAGCTCAAACATGCCAGCTATACGCTGTCAATCAGGCACTGCAAGTGTTAGATGGAAAAGAAGGTACCATCTGTAATGGTTCTAGATATGCATTTGGAGTAGTGCACACCTTTGGGAAAATCTGGGAAGAATGGGGTCTAATTAATAGCAAAAGAAAAGAATTGGTTCGGGAAGAACCAGTTGGACAAGTGTTACATAATCTGATGTCACCAATAGAAGTGGCTGTAGTACATGATGTCCATTAGGACATCAGAGGGGAAACTCCTTTTGTGTCAGGGGAAATTGGTTATCAGATGAAATGGCCTGAGAAGCAGCCTTAAAACCTGAAGTAATAACTGTAAGTTATCTCACGCTTGAGGTCCTGGCCTCACAGGAAATTCCAGTTTTTGATGAAAAATAAGAAGAAGTCCTCCAAGAATTAGGAGCCAGGGAACAGAGTGGGAAATGGGTACTCCCAGATGGTAGAGAAATGTTAAATAAGCAAATCATGAGGGAGGTATTAGCGACTCTACATCAGGAGAGTTATTGGGGAACACAAGCAATGTGTGACGTAATACGGGAATTTATACTATAGCCAAGCAAATTTGTGAAAGATGGGTGGTTTGTAAAAGAATAAATAAAAAGGCACTTAAAAAGCAGCCTGCAGGAGGGCAGGGTCCAAGTTTACAACTCTCTCAAAATATTCAAGGTGATTTGCCTGTAGCTGGTCGAATTAAATACATACTAGTGTTGGTTGATCACCTTGCCAGATGGGGAGAAGCTTTCCTCCTGAGCACTGCCGCAGCAGCAGTGGTAGCAAAAGTTTAATAATAGGTGGACCTCCACAGTTTGAAACTAAGGATTTATTTCTCAAAAACTATACTCGGGTTGTCTTGCCTATCTTCTCTCAGGCACAAGGCCTTCTGGCACAAACTCTGCCTTTCGAGTTTGCAGCTCACAAGTTTCAGCCTGAAAACTGGGTCCTGGTCAAATCCTGGAAAGAAACGGAAGCTTCAGCCAGATTGGGAAGGAGCATTTCAAGTTCTGCTGCTCACCGAGACAGTGGTACGACCAGCTGAGAAAGGGTGGACTCATTAGACACGCATTAAAGAGCCAATCGAACCTCCAAAGGACAATGACGAGTGGCAAGTATTGACAACTGATGACCCCCTTCGACTAAAGATACAGAGATGAAAATGAAATGAAACTTTTGGGGATTGTTAATCCTGTGTATGTAGAATTTACAAATGGGTTACTTAACAAACATCACTGAAACTGAAGGTTCCCTAACAATTTGAGTAGATGATTGCCACATCCTTAACTGTGGGGATGTACAGAGCTAAAGAGAATTGTTATGAAAAGAAACATGTCCAAGGGGACTGAGTCTAAGGATGATTTAAATAAGTGCACAGTTTTTGTTGCTGTCTCTCATTGCCCCTCCTGGTACAGTGTTATTTGGACCACAGAGTTTAGGGGATGGACAGTGAGCAATGAACAGTTATAGAGTTGAAAAGAAAAATTACCCTATCTAAAGGACAATCTCTCCCAGGATGTGAGTCTCTGCAGTGCAACCCTTTGCTAATTGCAAGACAGAGAGCAGATCATTCAGTAAGTGGGGTTTATGGATCACAAATACACATTAGTAGAAAAGATGCCCTGGGAAGGTTCAAAATATATGGAGGTACAAATGCCTGGGTAGAATGGATCAAATATATGGTGCAAAGCCTAAACAAGAGCAATTGCTATGCCTGTGCAGCAGGAAGGCCTGTGGCCCAAGTGGTACCCTTCCCTCTGGGGTGGAGCGAAGATTGACAGGGGATGGAGTGCATCTTAGCCTTATGCCAAGACTCTACGGCATGGAGAAATAAGTCATGTCATACTCTCTCCCTACTATTTCCAGTTTTGCAGGGAAAAATATCAAAATTCCCCTGGCATTTTCAGGAATAATTGGAAATCATACTGCCTGTCTCTCACGACGGGGCAGGAATGATACCAAGTTCCTAGGAACATGAGTAGATATGCAGAGACACGGGAAGTTGGTTCTCATATGTCCTCAAATGCTTCTTGAGTGGATCTTTGGTGGTACTGTGGGAAGATGACACTTCATTCCATTTTATCCCCCACTGGGAAGGTACCTGTGACGCCGTACAATTGGAAATTCCTTTTACCCTGGCATTTGAACACTGTGATCCATCAGGGCAACAGAAAAAGGAGTTTAGGGCTTTCCTCTGATGACAGGGTTTATTTCAATTAGATTGGGGTCCCCAGAGGAGTCCCCAAGGAACACAAAGCAAGAAGTCAAGTTAGCTGCGGGTTCTGAGTCCGTTTTGTTTTGGTAGGTAACTACAAACAAGAATGTAGACGGGATAAATAACATTTATTTATAAGTTATACTAGACAAGCAGTTAAAGGAATCACCAAACAATTAGATGCTACTAGTAGAATGGCATGGGAAAATAACATGGTCCCAGATACGATGTTGGCAAAAAAAGGTGATACATGTCTAACCACAACTTCAGCAGAAGAATTGGCTGAGAATTCAGGTATAGATAGTCCACTCATGGGATTGTTAGAATCTTGGTTTAGAAAATTGAGAGAAATTACTTCTTTAATCGTAGTAACAGAAGCACTGATTTCTATAGCGTGCTACATCATTCCGTGTCTGCGAGGACTTGTTCAACACCTTATTGAGACAGCTCTATCAAAGCAAGTGCCTTTAGGACCACTGCCATGCTCAGATAAAATGACTCCTGCTAATAGAACAAGAAGAAAGAAGGAACAGCAAATGCATAACTCCAGAAGAAAAACGTGAAATCATCTTGTCTAGGCTTGAAGCCACCTATAGAACTGTATCATAAGAAAGTGCAAAACCTCCTCCATTTCAGTCCTGCAGCTCGGCACTAGTTTTTCCTCTTCCCTCCCTTTGCCTTGCTCCCTTCGCTTTCTCCCTTTGTTCCATATCCTTCTTTCCGACTTGTCTCTTGGAGACTTTTGGCCACTTTGGACTCAAGTCTGGGGATGTTTTTGCAGCTTTTCAGAGGCCTCGCTGGTGACAGGGGGGACAGCAGGCAGTGACAGGCCCGGGTCTGACAGGCTCCCCCTCTCCTAGGGGGCACTCGGCTACCACACCCAGCTGACATAGAACCTTTGTCACAATGCCCGCTACCGTGGTGAGGATGCGGGCACTCTGCGGGTGACAGAGACACAGCAGGACTTGGTGTCAGCTCAGCAATTTCTCAGTTCCCCAAAGAAGCTGAATTCTGCAAATTGCTGCTTTTGCTCTTGAAATGATGTCATCAGGTGGGTGTTTTGGTGTAATACACTGAAAACCAGAGCAGAAATGCTGAAATATTCCCACGGTATGCATGGTCTTAGGAGCAAACCACCATGACTCAGCCTAAGTAGATCTGCCGCTTATTCTTTTGTACTGCCAGCAGATTGTGGAAGTAGAGTATAAAAACCATCCTTATGGAGAGATCTTTGTGTTTTAGCCTTGTCTAAGTGTCTCAAGTAGCCGGTGTTTCTGTTTGGGCCTAATCCATAAGGTCTGATGGCTTTCCTCCTCATCTCAAAATGAATGTGGTACAAAATATGTAACCAAGGAAATGTCCTTTGGCCTAGCCTTGCCTTGCCTTGCCTTATTTCCTTCTCATCCTTTTCTCTGTCCCAGCCTGTCGAGGGTTAGGATTGTGGGGTGACAATCAAACCCTGGCAGATGTATTGTTAACCTCCTCTCCCCCCACTTCCCCCTTTTGCCCCTCCTTCTCCCCCCTTCACACTCAGGACAGGCGATTGGGAGGGAAAGAAGGACAGAGAGAAGAGAGTTGGAAAAGTTAAAGATGTTTTACTAATGATACTAATAAGAATAGAGAAAATAATACAAAATATACAAAACCAACCTTGTAAGTCTCAGCAACTGCAGAGCCAGCACCCAAAGTCCTGGATTAGGCTCTGTAGCCAACCGGAGCTGGATTCAGTCTCTCACTAGGCCTCAGTTCACAGGGACGACCAGCAAGGTCCTCTCCTAATGTCAGCCATGTGGAAAAAGGGAAGGAAAAGGGATGAGATCCTCGTGATCTCCCACTTCTATATGAAGTATTCATGTGAATGGAATGTTATTCACCGTCGGTCAGTCTCTCGGTCATCAGTTTTCTCGTTGCCCCTCTCGCGAGATGTCCATCCGTGCTTATAAATAAGTTTGCATTCCATTGCTGGGTGTAACCAAAACATGTGTTGGGTTCTCCAGGAAAATGCAGCTAACATGAAGGCTTTAGCTGACAGGCAAATTCACTAAAAGAGAAACTTGTTTTTAACAAAACAAGGACATTCCACCCCTTATAATATGCCTTTCACTGAATACTTAAACCTTATCAATACAATCTATCAATACAATCTAATTAATCACTACTACTGTATATATATACATATGTACATATATACACGGGAGTAATTAATCAGTGGACCATCCTTTGAAAAGTTCATTAAGTTCATTTTGTCACAACAGTCTCCCAGGGCAGGAAAAATGGTCCAAGTGCATCTCATGACCACTGTTTGTGGGTTAAGGACACCAACTTCGAAGAAGGTGTCGGGCGCCACTCGAAGAAGCCAGCGCTGGTTTCATCACCATTGTCTTGATCTGAAAGACACTTATTAAACATTGTTAGTGCGGCAATTCACATCATACAGTTCAGCATTGCATATTTTCACCTAAAATCAAATCCACTTGAGGTACACACCGAACTTCTCCATCCTTAAGCATCACCCACCAGGTGCTGCCAGGTCCCTGGGCAAAAACAATCCCACGAATAGGTTTGCCTTTGCCTGAGGCAGGAGTAACCCAGACTGCCTTTCCTAACATATTTTTCATGTGTACTACAGGGACTTTATCTCCTTCTACAGTCCATAGAATTTCTGATTGGGCAGGCCCGGCTCGATTGGTTGATCCCCTAGTGTTGACCAACCAAGTGGCTTTTGCTAAATGTGAATCCCAGTTTTTAAAGGCTCCACCACCAAGTGCCTTTAGTGTAGTTTTTAACAAACCATTGTACCTTTCAGTTTTCCCAGAGGCTGGTGCATGATATGGAATATGATATACCCACTCAATACCATGTTCTTTGGCCCAATTGTCTATAATGCTGTTTTTGAAATGAGTACCATTGTCTGATTCAATTCTTTCTGGCGTACCCGGCCACCAAAGGACTTGCTTCTCAAGGCCCAAGATAGTATTTCGGGCTGTAGCATGAGGTACGGCATATGTTTCCAACCATCCAGTGGTTGCTTCCACCATTGTAAGTACATAACGCTTACCTTGACGTGTTTGTGGAAGTGTAATATAATCAATCTGCCAAGCTTCTCCATACTTATACTTTAACCATCGCCCCCCATACCATACAGGTTTTAACTGTTTTGCTTGTTTGATTTCGGTGCAAGTTTCACATTCATGAATAACCTGTGAAATAGTGTCCATAGTTAAATCCACCCCTCGATCACGAGCCCATTTGTATGTTGCATCTCTACCTTGATGCCCTGAAGCATCATGGGCCCACCGAGCTAGGAAAAGTTCACCTTTATGTTGCCAGTCCAAGTCCACCTCAGCTACTTTAATCTTAGCAGCTTGATCTGCTTGTTGGTTGTTTCGATGTTCCTCGGTGGCTTGACTTTTAGGCACATGAGCATCTACATGACCAACTTTCACAGGCAGGCTCTCTAGCCGAGCAGCAATGTCTTGCCACAGCGTGGTTCCCAAATGGTTTCACCTCTGCGCTACCAGTTGCTTTTCTTCCATTGCCGTAGCCACCCCCCCAAGGCATTTGCTACCATCCATGAGTCAGTATAGAGACAAAGTATTGGCCACTTCTCTCGTTCAGCAATGTCCAAAGCCAGCTGGATGGCTTTCACTGCTGCAAACTGACTGGATTCACCTTGTCCTTCAGTGGCTTCTGTAACTTGTCGTGTGGGACTCCACACAGCAGCTTTCACCTTCGATGTTTTCCTACAAGACGACAGGATCCACCTGTGAACAGTGCATACTGCTTATCAGTCTCTGAAAGCGTATTATATGGTGGTGCTTCTTCAGCACGTTTTCCTTCCTCCTCATCTGGAGACATCCCAAAATCTTTGCTTTCTGGCCAGTCTGTAATAACTTCTAATATCCCTGGACGGTTGGGACTTCCAATTCGAGCTCATTGCGTCATCAGTGCAATCCATTTACTCCATGTAACTTCGGTTGCATGATGTGGAGAGGGAACTGTCCCTTTGAACATCCAGCTCAGCACCAGCAGTCGAGGTGCAGGAGGAGATGTGCTTCAGTGCCGATCACTTCTGAAGCAGCTCGAACTCCTTCATATGCTGCCAGTATCTCCTTTTCAGTTGGAGTATAGTTGGCCTCATATCCTTTGTATCCTCGACTCCAAAAACCAAGGGTCGACCTCGGGTTTCTCCTGGTGCTTTCTGCCAGAGGCTCCAGGTAAGTCCATTATCTCCGGCTGCGGTGTAGAGCACATTTTTAACATCTAGTCCAGTTCGGACTGGTCCAAGGGCCACCGCATGAGTTATCTCACGCTTAATTTGTTCAAAGGCTTGTCGTTGTTCAGGGCCCCACTCAAATTGGTTCTTTTTACGAGTCACTCGATAGAGAGGCTCACAATGTGGCTGTAGTCAGGAATATGCATTCTCCAAAAACCTACAACACCCAAGAAAGTCTGTGTCTCCTTTTTATTAGTAGGTGGAGACATTGCTGCAATTTTGTTGATCACCTCCATTGGGATCTGACGACGGCCATCTTGCCATTTAACTCCTAAAAACTGGATCCCTCGTGCAGGTCCCTTGACCTTGCTTCGTTTTATGGCAAAACCAGCATCCAAAAGAATAGGAATTATTCTCTCACCTTTCTCGAAGACTTCTTTCGCTGTGTCGCCCCATACAATGATGTCATCAATATATTGCAAGTGTTCTGGAGCTTCACCTTGCTCCAGCGTGGTCTGGATCAGTCCATGGCAGATGGTAGGACTGTGTTTCCAGCCCTGGGGCAAGCGATTCCATGTATACTGGATGCCCCTCCAGGTGAAAGCAAACTGCGGCCTGCACTCTGCTGCTGCAGGAATAGAGAAAAATGCATGAGCAATGTCAATTGTAGCATCGCACTTCACTGCCTTTGACTCCAGTTCAAATTGCAGTTCTAGCATGTCAGGCACAGCAGCATTCAGTGTGCTGTAACTTCATTCAGGCCACGATAGCCTACAGTTAGTCTCCACTCGTCACTAGACTAACGCACTGGCCAGATTGGGCTGTTAAAAGGTGAGCGGGTCTTACTGATCACACCCTGGCTTTCCAATTGACGGATCAGCTTCTGGATAGGAATCCAAGAGTCTCGATTGGTGCGATATTGCCGGCGATGCACCGTCGTGGTAGCAATTGGCACCTGCTGATCGTCAACCATCAGCAGTCCTACAACAGAGGGGTCACCTGGTTAGAGGCAGGGCACCTCTAATTCCTGTTTTGCACAGTCTCTGGGAGTGAATTAGAGGTTCCTTCAAGAGCATCAGAATCTCTTCTGCTCCTTTTGTAAACTGGAGCAACCATCTTCGTAAGAATTTTTCCTTTTATCTCACATACTCGTTCTTGAAGTTCTGAGGTAGGCCTTCCATGCCACTTATTCATGTTTTCTCCCTGCTCATGTAGGAAGAACCACAGTGAACCTCTCTTTGTGGGCTGTCTCTGCCCTCTCTCTCGAGATTGGAAACGCCTTCTCCTAACAGCTGAAACATAGGTTTGTGCAGGTCGTGAACGGTACGAGTCTTCTCTGAGCTCTTTGATTTCTTGCAACAGGTTTTCAAACCGGTCATCAGATTTTTCACACAGTTTCTCCACAGCGGAGACACAAGCCTGTAGAGAACCAGCAAGGCTGTCCTCAAAGTTCCGGAGCTGCTCAATCACTTCATTAATTTCTTGTGCACCTCTAGCTGACCAGACCATTCCTGCCAATGACTTAGCATATGCAGGTGGTGCACTTTGTACAAATCTGCGCCACATAGATCGTGTACAATTGATTCTATCTGGGTCTGTCCCCTCTTGGCTGTTTGGTCCTAGATAGATGGTCTCTCGCACAGCTAATTCTCTCAGGAACTGGATACCTCTCTCCATAGTATTCCATTTCCCTAACTTGGATATACAATCTTCCTTGTAGGGAAATCTTACTTTCATAGCTGCCAGGAGTCGGGTTCAGAGAGCAGTGGCATTAGACTCTACTGAAATTGCCCTATCAATGGTGGAATCTTTTGACAGAGATCCCAGCTGCCTGGCTTCACCACCTTCTAATTCAATAGTTCCTGCCCCATTGTCCCAGTATCGGAGCAGCCAGGTTAAAATATTCTCCCCTTCACGACGACTAAAATCTTTTCGCAGATCTCTTAGCTCACCTGGAGAAAAGGATCAAGTGGTGGTCACTTCATCTCCTCTCTGTCCTGATGATGATGCCCCTTGGGTTGATGTTGGCCCTGTGCCATCACCTGCTGCACGGGTAGTCTTTCTAGTGACTTTCTTACAACCGGCAACTGATGCTGATATGGGTTCACCATCATTTGATTCATTTTCAGAGTCTGAATGACTGTCACAGTGATTGCTGTGGTTACAGCAGCAACTGTGAGCAGTGTGTGAAGAAGCGGGGGCTGCCTTGTTAGCCTTTGAGGCTAGAGAGGTAACGTTATCTGCAGCGACCTTGGCAAAGGAGCTCTGTGTAGGAGCTGTAGCTTCAGCCTGTGAAGCCACGGTAGGGGGGCAGTGGCTGCAGCAGCAGCTTTGGCTGTTTTGCCTTTTCTCGAGCGGCTAGGAGTGCTTTTTGCTAAAGCTTCCGAAGACGCACCGCAGATCTCAGAACTAAGAAGAGACGCAAACCTCCTATTGAACCTCATTTCTCTTAACAGTAACACAAACTGACACACATTCAGCAAACCAGATAACACCATCACAGTTCTATCAAAGCTCCAAGGATATTCAAAGCTTCTAAAACATTTGCAAACTGTCCTAGCGAAAACACAAAAGTATTGTTAGTCAGCCTTTCTAAAGATTCGCTTGACCAATTAGCAAATATAGAGCCATTCTGCTCTTTAATCTCTCCTGGAGGTTTTTCAAGGTAAAGCAAAATCGAGTAGAAATTCATTAACGGCTGCAGTACAATAAAATAAACCAGTGCCAAACCACACAGAATCATCATGACCGCTGTCCAGTTTCTTGTTATATAATGAATACTTTGATTCAGAAAGAAACACCAACACAGATATGGGATCAGCGAGCACAATGTAGAAAATAACTGATACAACTTTTGCCATAACATCTTTCAATCAATGTAATTCACTTTGCCTTAATACCACTAAATAATATCCAAAGCAAACAGACGCGCGAGTATCACAACTCTGTGAGTTGGCACCGTGCCAAGAAAATTGAAAGGTACGTCAAAGCATTAGAAAAGCCAAAAATCTCCAAATTTACCTCTTTCTCTCACCCAACGTTGGGCGTCAATTATCTGTCAAGGGTTAAGATTGCGGGGTGACAATCAAACCCTGGCAGATATATTGTTAACTTCCTCCCCCCCACACTTCCTCTTTTTGCCCCTCCCTCTCCCCCCTTCCCACTCAGGACAGGCGATCAAGAGGGAAAGAAGGACAGAGAGAAGAGAGTTGGAAAAATTAAAGATGTTTTACTAATGCTACTAATAAGAATAGATAAAATAATACAAAATATACAAAACCAATCTGGAAAGTCTCAGCAACTGCAGAGCCAGCACCCAAAGTCCTGGATTAGGCTCTGTAGCCAACCGGAGCTGGATTCAGTCTCTCACTAGGCCTCAGTTCACAGGGACGACCAGCAAGGTCCTCTCCTAATGTCAGCCATGAGGAAAAAGGGAAGGAAAAGGGACGAGATCCTCGTGATCTCCCACTTTTATATGAAGTATTCACATGAATGGAATGTTATATACCGTTGGTCAGTCTCTCGGTCACGAGTTTCTCATTGCCACTCTCACGAGATGTCCATTCGTGCTTACCAATAAGTTTGCATTCCATTGCTAGGTTTAACCAAAACGTGTCAGGTTCTGCAGAAAAATGCAGCTAATATGAAGGTTTTAGCCGACAGGCAAAAATTCACTAAAACAGAAACTTGTTTCTTAACAAAACCAGGACAGAATGTTTTTGAAACTTTTCAGAGGCCTCACTGGTGATACAGGGACAGCAGGTTGTGACAGGTCTGGGGCTGACAGGTTCCCCCTCCCCTAGGGGGCGCTCGGCTGAATTCTGCAAATTGCTGCTTTTGCTGTTGAAATGATCTCATCAGGTGGGTTTTTTGGTGTAATAAACTGAAAACCAGAGCAGAAATGCTGAAGTATTCCAATGATATGCATGGTCTCTGCACCAAACCACCATGACTCAGCCTAAGCAGATCTGCCGCTTACTCTTTCGTACTGCCAGCAGATTGTGGAAGTACACTACAAAAACCATGCTTATGGAGAGATCTTTGCATTTTAGGCTTAGTCTAAGTGTCTCAAGTCGCTGAGGTTTTGGTTTGGGCCTAATCCGTAAGGTCTGATGGCTTTCCTCCTCGTCTGAAGATGACTGTGGTAGAAAATATAAATCAAGGAAACGTCCTTTGGCCTAGCCTTGCCTTGCCTTGCCTTATTTCCTTCTCATCCTGTTCTCTGTCCCAGCCTCTCTCACTAACCCCTCGTCTGGCTGCATGTCTTCTCTTTCCTCTCTCCTTTTCTCAAACTCTCTTGCTTCCTGGCTCTTTTCTTTCAATTCCTCCATTTCAGTCCTGCAGCCCGGCACTAGATTTTCCTCTTCCCTCCCTTTGTCCTGCTTCCTTCGCTTTCTCCGTTTGTTCCATATCCTTCTTCCCGACTTGTCTCTTGGAGACTTTTGGCCACTTTGCACTCAAGTCTGGGGATGTTCTTGAAACTTTTTAGAGGCCTCGCTGCTGACAGGGGGGACAGCAGGCAGTGACAGGCCCGGGGCTGACAGGCTCCCCCTCCCCTAGGGGGCGCTCGGCTGCCACACCCAGCTGACATAGAACCTTTGTCACAATGCCCGCTACCGTGGTGAGGATGCGGGCATTCTGCGGGTGACAGGGACGCACCAGGACTTGGTGTCAGCTCAGCAATTTCTCAGTTCCCCAAAGAAGCTGAATTCTGCAAATTTCTGCTTTTGCTGTTGAAATGATGTCATCAGGTGGGTGTTTTGGTGTAATACACTGAAAAACAGGGCAGAAATGCTGAAATATTCCCATGAGATGCATGGTCTCTGCACCAAACCACCATGACGCAGCCTAAGTAGATCTGCCGCTTATTGTTCTGTCTTGCCAGCAGATTGTGGAAGTATAGTATAAAAACCAGCCTTATGGAGAAATCTTTGCATTTTAGGCTTAGTCTAAGTGTCTCAAGTAGCTGGGTTTTTTGTTTGAGCACCGTGACTCAGCCAGAGTAGATCTGCAGCTTATTCCACAATTCCCCCTTTTTGTTCTTGAACTAGTCAGGCCCCTTAAACAACATGCTGAATCGTCTTTGAAATACACTGCAACATAGGACACGTGATTAACAACATAATTACAATCACATATAATGTAGCTAAACCTTACTTAATAAGATTAAACAACTATCTGCTTATACTCAAACCTTCATATCGTATGTAAAACCTTAATTCTACTTATGACAACCTTACCAATGCACTATTTTAGAATAGTCTAACAACTTAATACAATATTATCTCTTGAATTCCTAAAAGATCTATAACTGCGCAGTTTATAGAGTAACATACTTAATACCATCAGCATATGCTAATCATTGACTTAATGTCTTAAAACTTATATTAACCTATTCATATGCTAATTATTGACTTAATATCTTAAAACTTATATTAACCTATTTAAAAGATCTATAGCTTAATCTTAATATCTCTTTTAAAACCTTACCAGTTGCTAAATCAGGTTACCATGGTAGAAATATCTTATACCTTTACCTTATCTATGCATAGATTATCTAATTGTAATATCACCCTTTTGGAACTCTTACTATCTGTTCAAATTAGTATTCTCTATAGAAGATACCTTATCTGTTTACTAATAAGCTTTTAGACCGCTGGGTCTAAGAGCATCTATAACACTGAATAAGAATTCATGGTTTACATCTGAGACAATTCTCACAACTTATCTCCCTCCTGTCCTTCTGCATCTGTCGAATCTTTGTTGTCTTTATTCAGTCATGGCTTGATCCATTTCGCAGGAATCCATTTTGATCCTTGGTCTGTAATGACACAAGCATAACCCTTTCCCCAAGTTATTAATTGGAAAGGATCCTCCCATTCACCAGTAACTTCATCGCTTATTTTGACCTGACATTGATTTTCCCTAAGGTCTGTCAAGTGTCCTTTTAAGCTTGTTCCATGACGAATCATAGGTGGAATGTCGAACCCTTGAGGAAGGCGTAAAAAGCTCAAGACATATAATGCTTTGCTTAGTCTGTCATGTGGAGTAGTACAGTCAGTTTCCCCTTTTTGTTTGTCAAGCTGATGCTTGAGAGTTCAATTCATCCTTTCTACCAAGGCCTGACCAGTAGGAGAATTTGGTATCCCTGTAATATGCTTAACACCCCACAATTGAAAAAAGGTGACAGTAGCTTTGGCGATATAACCAGGTGGGTTGTCTGTCTTGACCTGTGCAGGAACTCCCAAAGCTGCAAAAGCAGAACGTAAATGTCGTTGCACATGTGAACTAGTTTCACCAGTCTGAGCAGTGGCCCATATGGCAAAAGAATATGTATCAATAGACATATGCACATACTTCAGCCTGCCAAATTCAGGGACATGTGTAACGTCCATTTGACACAATTCCAAGGCTCCTAATCCTCTTGGATTGACTCCTGCACCCAGCCCTACTGAGATGCGCTGACAATCTGCACAACTTTTAACAATACCTCAGGCTTCACTTTTGGACAATGAAAATTGCCGCTGTAAGACCTGAGCAGACTGATGGAGGAAACTATGAGAGCATATTGCTTGCCCAGACTTATCTGTTGGAGGTGGAACCCAGGCAGGAGATACAAGAAAATCAGCTCGGTGGTTTCCTTCAGCTAAATCACCTTGAATTGTAAGATGACTACGGATATGTGTTATGAAGTCTTGGTGTTGTCTCTCTTTGATCAACAACCATAGTTGCTTGAACAAAGACATCAGTTGTGCATCCTGAACCTCTTTGAGCAATGATCTTTCAACGCGAGCTACCACACTGTCCTGGTTTTGTTAAAAACAAGTTTCTTTTTTAGTGAATTTGCCTGTCAGCTAAAGCCTTCATGTTAGCTGCATTTTCCTGGAGAACCCAACACATGTTTTGGTTAAACCTAGCAATGGAATGCAAACTTATTGATAAGCACGGATGGACATCTCTCGAGAGGGGCAACGAGAAACTGATGATCGAGAGACTGACCAACGGTGTATAACATTCCATTCACGTGAATACTTCATATAGAAGTGGGAGATCACGAGGATCTCGGCCTTTTGCCCTCTTTCCCTTTTTCCTCATGGCCGACATTAGGAGAGGACCTTGCTGGTCGTCCCTGCGAACTGAGGCCAGTGAGAGACTGAATCCAGCTCCGGTTGGCTACAGAGTCTAATCCAGGACTTTGGGTGCTGGCTCTGCAGTTGCTGAGACTTACAAGATTGGTTTTGTATATTTTTTATTATTTTCTCTATTCTTATTAGTAGCATTAGTAAAACATCTTTAACTTTTCCAACTCTTCTCTCTCTGTCCTTCTTTCCCTCCCGATCGCCTGTCCTGAGTGGGAAGGGGGGAGAGGGAGGGGAAAAAGGGGGAAGTGGGGGGTAGAGGAGGTTAACAATACATCTGCCAGGGTTTGATTGTCACCCCGCAATCCTAACCCTCGACACACACCTACCACATACAAAGAATCACAAACAATATTCACTGGGCTATGAGCAAATCTGATAAACACTTCTATTACAGCCCTGAGTTCCAAATGCTGAGTTGATCCTTTCAGGTCAGTTAGTATCACATCATGCCATTTTCTGTCTGTTTTCCATGTAAATGCTGCTTTCTGCATTTTACCCCCTGTGTCAGTGAACACTGTGGGTCCTTTAACAGGAAATTCTGAGAGAAGAGGGGGACCCTCCTCCATTGATCCCATACTCAAAGCTGACATTAACTTGTGTGGAGGGGAAAATGTCTTAATTGAAGCTTGAGAATCTAATAACGCAATCTGAAAAGGTAAGGAGTTCTGCAAAGCCCACTGTAAATATTCTGAAATGAGGGGAACAATGATATATGCAGGCTCAGCCCCCGAAATTTCAACTATTCTCTGCCTACCTTTCATTATGAGCTGAGCAAAGACCTCAACCCTGGTTGTAATGGTTCCTTTGAGTTGAAAAGGCAAAAACACTCACTCTAAGATCTTTAATGGCTCCTTACCAGTTGTCCATTGCATTATGAGAGCAAAAGGTTAGTTAGTATTGTTTACAATTAGTAGTCTGATTACATAATCTGGGTTCCACCTATGGCTGAAAGTTTTTACAAGTTTGGATATAATCTTTTTCAGAGCAGCTTCCGCCTCAGCAGTAAGCGTTCTAGGAGAGTTAATGTCACTATCCCCTTTTAGCAGTTTTACAATTGGAGCTAAATCCTCATTAGTGATCCCACAAATGGTCCAGACCCAATTCAGATCACCCACTAGTTTCTGCACATCATTTAAGGATTGAATGACAGGTCGACATACTATTTTCTGAGGTTTCACTGTGGACTGAGAAATTTCCCAAGATATTTCCATGCTGGTTGAATTTGTACCTTTTCTGGAGCAATTTGCAATCCTCTATGCTGCAATGTATCAGATACTTCATTTATCAACAAATCAGTCGAAAAAGTTTCCCCAGCTATTAATATGTCATCCATGTAGTGGTAAATCACTAACTCAGGATGAGATTTTCTGATTGACTGCAAGGTCCAAGCTACATAAATCTGACACATAGTTGGGGAATTTTTCATTCCCTGTGGCAAAACTACCCATTGATATATTTTTGCCGGTTCAGCCTTATTTACAGAATTTATGGAAAATGCAAAACATTTACAGTCATCAGGATGCAAAGCAATGGTGAAAAAACAATCTTTCAAGTCAATTATTAAGATCTGCCAATTTTCTGGAATCATGACAGGGGATGGTAATCCTGGCTGTAATGCTCCCATGTCTTCCATGGTATTAATTTTTCAACGATCATGTAGCAACCTCCATTTGTTTGACTTTTTCTGAATAGTAAACACAGGAGTATTCCAGGGACTTGTAGACAGCTCTAAATGTCCTCTTTCAAGCTGTTCCTGTACTAGCTCTTCGACGTGGGCGAGTTTTTCTTTACTGAGCGGCCATTGATTTACCCACACTGGATCATCATTTTTCCACTGTAATTTCAGTACTGGTCAACCATCATCAATGGCCGCTTCTAGAAATGCGGTTGTTTTGTCAGCAGAGTTGCTCCTAGTTGTCCTAACACATCTCGTCCTAATAGAGAAACAGGGATAGACATCACATTCACACAGTAAAGAATGAAATTACTCATGTTCTTCTGTATTATCACAAAATGCACATTTTGAGTCAACGAAATCTCATGATTTAACAGATTGTGAACTTATCGTACCATATAACGAAGACCTACCAAAACTGCAACACGCTTAAACAGATACCCACAAAGAAAACAGGTTAATAAGGAAATAATCTTGCAGATTTTAACGAGTTTTCTGACCTGTGTGTTATCAGTTAAGTCTCTCTCAGCTTGTTGAAGTTCAAATCGCCCCGCCTGTAAAACTGTCTGAAAAGATTTAATGATTTCTTGTCCAAGTGCTTTCCTATGTTTTAAAACACCTCCCAATACCAATTTTTAGGAACACAACTGAAAACAATCATTCCTGACCCCATCTTGCAAGTAAGAACCTTGAGAAGGGAGGGGCGGGGGGAAGGGGAAGCACAGGGCTGCTTGCAGCCTGAGTGGGAAGAGTGGGGAGAAGGTTATATGTCGCACTTAAAAACAACTAGTAAAACAATTAACTCACATTCCTGACAAGCTGCTTGATTTTCAGAGAGACGGTACACAGGAGCACATAATATGTACTGTAAAACTCGCAAATAACATACTGATAGCAAACATTAGCATTCTCTACTGCTAATTTCAACACCAGTGCTTCCTTAACTTCTAAGTTTTCAACCTGCTTATTGATGGTCTCTTGAAGGTGGTCAATAAATTGCATGTAATTCTCATTGGGACCCTGATTAATAGTTGCAAATGATTTGGCTGCTTTGTTGGTTTCAGGCACCTCTCTCATAGCTTGATATGGCTGACTGTTGGATTCACTCACTAATAGCTGATCTGATCTTTCACACAGTTCTTTTGCCCATTTCTTATTCAGCGACTCCTTCTGTTCTCTTGTAGGAGTTAGAAGGGTAGAAGGTGGTGAAGGTGGACACGAATCAGTAAAAGAATTCATATTACACTTATTTACGACTTTAGTATTCTCAACTTTCACCAGTCCTTTTGACAAATTATCTGACTCCAGTTCTTTGGACTTCTTGGTCTCTCTAGGGTCGTGTGATGGTACAGGAGGCCATCCACTTGGTAATCTTCCTCCCTCCTCCCCAGACTGTTGTATCATTGGGGGTGCCGAAGGCACAACAGGGGATGGAGTAAGGGGGGTATCAAAAACACAAACTGGATAAGCTTCATAGTTATTTTTAGAGTTCCTATCAGGCTGCAATGCTGCAAAAATTCCAGTAACCGCAGCCTGCTCGGCCTTAAATTCTTTTGAGGTGGAAATTATAAGCTTCCATGTAGTCACTAATGATTTAGCATCTTTACCTCCATCGCTAACCTTATCCCATAATTTCTGCCCTATATCGTCCCAAGGTTCAATTTTAAAAGCTTTCTTTTGTTTGTTGGGTAGCCGTTAGTTCTACACCAAACCAACAGTCTACGTATGTTACTTTTTCATATTTCAGTCCTCTCATAGAGAGAATATGCAGGAGGAGTTTAACTATAGCTTCTTCCTCTGAGGATATATTCTGCCCCATAACTTCACTCTTCCCCTCTCCTGCTCCCAGCCACTCACCTTTTCCAGGGACTTCTTCAACAAAATTTATCTGCGGAACGTCCGTACGCCTCCGTCTGGTTCTCAGTCCAGCTGAGCCGCCTCCGGCTGGGCCGCTCCGGGCTTTTCCCCGACCTTAGTGAGACGCCGTTCGGAGTATGACGTCGGGGTCACCATTTGTTGGAAAGATAAAGGACTCAGCACTCTGAGTCAACGTGAATCACACAAAGTCATTTATTACAGAAACATGTCTCCTTACATATGCAACTATTCTCTAATCACGAATCCACGCTCCAAGCATGGATTCGCTAAATGAACATCAAGGGCAGTCCACACGCTGGAGCCCCACCGATGATAGGTCCGAAGACCCACGCCATGCTGAGGCCCTGTTAATGAAGAAATGCCCCTCTTTCTCACAGCAGATTCTGTTCTCAGCTTCTCAAAGTGGCCTTGAGATTCCTCTGGGCCTGACTAATTCAAGAACATATCTCCTTCTAACAAAACCCCTCCACACTTATGGAGAGATCTTTGCATTTTAGGCGCCGTGTAAGTTTCTCAAGTAGCTGGGGTTTTTGTTTGGGTCTAATCTATAAGGTCTGACGGCTTTCCTCCTCGTCTGAAGATGAATGTGGTAGAAAACATAAATCAAGGAAACGTCCTTTGGCCTAGCCTTGCCTTGCCTTATTTCCTTCTCATCCTGTTCTCTGTCCCAGCCTCTCTCACTAACCCTTCGTCTGGATGGAGGTCTCTTCTTTCCTCTCTCCTTTTCTCAAACTCTCCTGCTTCCTGGCTCTTTTCTTTCAACTCCTCCATTTCAGTCCTGCAGCCCGGCACTAGTTTTCCCTCTTCCTTCCCTTTGTCCTGCTCCCTTCGCTTTCTCCCTCTGTTCCATATCCTTCTTCCTGACTTGTCTCTTGGAGACTTTTGGCCACTTTGGACCCAAGTCTGGAGATGTTTCTGAAACTTTTTAGAGGCCTCGCTGGTGACAGGGGGGACAGCAGGCAGTGATAGGCCCGTGGCTGACAGGCTCCCCCTCCCCTAGGGGGCGCTCGGCTGCCACATCCAGTTGACATAGAACCTGTCGTGATTGAGACAGACAAACGACATGGACCAAGTTCTTCCAGGATGAAAGTAGTAGATGCCATTTATTGCCACAAGTGCATTTTTATACAGTTTTACCAATTCATGTGTCTCTTCACTATTGGTTACAAGTTACAGCAGTAACATCGCATTGGCTAATTTTGCTATCATCAGTGTTACTCTTCTACTCCCTTCTCTCTCACGAGTACATCCTTAATATCTCCGGATACTCTTTTACTCCCATCTTTCTCACAGGTAGGTCTTCATATCTTCAAGGCTAATTTCTGTTCCCATGCCCTCCGTCAGGGAATCCACGGACTCATCGTAGTCCCCCACAATTCCCGCTTTTTGTTTTTGTGCTAAAAAAAATTGCCTTCATTGTCCACTGCAGGGCCCTTTGCAGCAGAGAAATCATGCATGGCAACATTAGTAACACAACCACAACAATCATCAAAACAATCAGTCCCGTTTTCACTACTGATAGCAACCACCCTAAAAACCCCCAACCACTAAGCAATGCTAATAACAAAAAGTCTATCACGGCTCTACTCTGCCATGTGGCATGTCTTACAGAATCTACATCTAACAAAAGTCCACTTAAAGCCTTAGAAGTTCTGTTAGTTTCCTTAACTAACCAGCACCCTAATTTTTCTAAAGTATTTAAAGCTTTAGCTGTGCCAACACCAGATACACGAGGTTCTAAAACCCTGAACTCTGATCGCCAAAAGTCTACATTATCATCACATTTGACTCATATACATGCAAAAAGTATTTTTCTCGTCTTGCTCTTCTGTGATCTATTATCATAGATACATTGGGCATTAAGAGAATTAATCGTCCCAAACTACATGGTCCTCCAACAACATCATAAGGAATTCCTGTTAGGTTCTATCTCCACAGATCAAGAATACACCATACAGGCGGTTTTTGGGGTCACTGTCCCACATTATCAATGACACCCCTTGGATTCTTCTGCGAGGCGTTACACCATCGAGTTTCATTTCTATAGTCACCAAAGGTAGCACTAACATTTTGCAGTCTTATCCATTCATGTTCTCGTATATTGTTCTGACACTTTTCACAAACCAGGTTGATACAAGCGTCCATGGACATAGATGCCAGCAATTCCAGTTCCTGTGGTTCAATATCTGCTTCCAGGAGGCAATTAATCCAAAGTGCCATGTTGGTATTATTACAGCTCGTTGCAACGCCTTTGCACCAATCACTATTTTGAAACAGTTGTGTGATGCTGCTGTAATCATCAAGGAGGATGCCAACCAAGCATGTGTGGAACAGGTTTTCCGGAGATGCCATAGCTAGGCATATAGAGTCCTGGCCAGTCATGTTGGCTAAAGTAATCCACGTCAGTCTTTGTCTGTGCAGGCATCCAAAGCGCAGCAGCTGCAGCAATCATTGTCAGGAAGATAACACAGATTTCACATTTCATGCTGGCAACCATTGCGGCCCATGATCTGTAGACACAAGCATAGCCTCTCTCCCAGGTTATCAATTGATGTGGCCTTTTCCATTGGCCATTAACTAGTGATTTGACCACAACTAATGTAGGTTCTTTCTGATTTAGCATGTTTTTGGGTCTACTTGCAAAGTGTTTCATCACATACAATGCTTTTGACAATTGGTTTTGTGGTGTTTTCCCTATTTCTCCCCCCTTTTTGTTTAAAAAAAGAAAAAAACAAAAACACAGTTCAGAATCAGATACATACGTTGGACCTTGACTACGTACTCAGAATCACAAATCAAATTTAGAGGTTCCTCCTTAAAAAGCTCTAAGTAATGCAAAGTTGCGCCAAGTTCTATTAATTGGGTTGAACCTTCAATAATTTTTAAAGAATCATGCCAATTGTTATCTTCATGCCTGACCACTACAGCTTTATGAGACTTCCCAGAACCATCAGCAAAAACTGTGCAAGTATGTAGGATCAGACCAGATACAAGTATGGCCTATGACCTGATGTTAAAGAATTGCAAGTTCTGCAGCAATTTACATTTTACATTTATGCATGCCAAAAGCTGTGCTGTTAAGAAAACCAGCTAGTGCAATTTACAAAGACATAGATTGCAAATAAAAAAAAATCAAAATTAAACTTCACAAATGGTACATATATGACAAAAGGATCATGACCTATTGAGACTTAAATTCATTCCCTGCTTTTCTTGATCGGAGTAACAATCAGTATATCAGTCTGTTAGCAATCTCATCATACTGTCCCACAAGAGCCACAGGTTTTTTCTATGTTGTAGCTATAAACAGACAAATCTGCAAGTCCAATCGAATGCAGTCAGCCTGTAAGGTTGTCATAAATATATTCCTCTAACTCCATTTTGGCTGTCATATTTATCGGATATTGTTTTCCCTTACCAGATCGAAATCCTGTTTCAGATCTATCAGTGCAGTGTTTGCTTTATCGAAACATTGGCTCTTAATATTAGTGGAAATACAGCATTCAAAATTTCCTTGGAGATTTCTCACTTACACAAGTAGATCTGCACCATCTAAGCAGCTTCTTGTAGGACATGCAACTAAACAGAATTCTCAGAAAACGTTATTTCAGCTTACAATTTACTTAACAGATCTTGACCCAAGAGAGGTATAGGGCTTTCTGGCAAATACAAAAATTCATGTATTAAAACTTTGTTCCAAATTTGGTATTCTAAAAACACAGCTTTTCTTTCATTCTCTCACATGACCTCAAAAACTAGCACAGTGAATTTACTAAGAAGTCTCTTACAACCAGTTACCACAGAATGAGTCTATACATACATACATATAATATTTTTGTTTAATTTCCCAGCTTCATTAGAACTATGGATCCACTGGTGATGCCTTTAAATTTCACCCTCAGACTCCTTCATGCAGTATTACAGGTCTCTAGCAGTAACATTGCTTAGGGGAGGGGTGCGGGGGGGAATAAAACCTCCCTCTCACCCCCATCTGAGATGGCAAGACGTCCAGCTCAGCATGAAAACAAATCAGTTTGAACTCCACATCAAACCAGCCTGGCTCCACTCCACACCCAAATCAGTACCAGTCTGATCCAGAGAAGCACTGAGCGCTCTGACCCCCAAAAGCTGACCAGTGTGAAAAGACCAACTTCAGCAAGGAAGTAAAATGATGAGCTCTTTCCTCAGATGTGCCAAAACCTAGGAAACAAGAGAGAAGGAAAAAGAAACAACATCAACAACCCCTGATTCAAAGCCGAGAAGTAACACAGTGCCACAACAAGGATGGGTGACAATACTCCAGGGAAAATAAAAGACAGAGCGGGGGGAGTAAAGCCCCCCCTTTCTCCGCTTAGCAGTGGGAAAACAGGTTTTTCTTTTTTTTTTTTTTTTTGCTGCAGTTCAGAAGTACCAAGGCCACGCAGCTGGCGTAATCGCTGGTGTGAAGCAGGAGGCTCTGGCAAACTCCTCGCAGCTCGACACAGGCCTGGGATATTTTGGTTTTTTGTTTTCTCATTTCATTCCAACCATAATACACTTCATATGCAATTCCAAGTAGCTCAGCAATAGTTACATTCCTCAGCCCCATTTACCTTTCACAAGTTACAGATGTCAAAAACCAGCATATTAAACATCAATCCATTATTCCATTTTCTTACATCCAAATCAGTTCATATTGTAGCAACTTTTAAATACATCTTCATACAATACCAAGTTCACATCCATCGTAGCATTTAAGTGTGGTGGTTTTTTTGTGGTTTTTTTTTGTTTGTTTTTTTGGGTTTTTTTTTGTCTTTTTTGTTTTTTTTTTTTCCAATGTAAAGCAGAGTTTAACAATTTAAATTCTTTTCTGGTCTCAAAATTACTAGACAACAATAGAAGCAATTACTCTAATGCGGAAGGATGCATCCTAAGGGGGAGCAAGGTGGAATTTTACCAGTGGCACCGGTTCCCATTTTGTAATTATCTCCCCAAACAAAATTACTTTGGTACCAAATATAAATATGCAAATTAAAATACTGAGCTCAGATATGAAAACCAAATACCAAGTTCAAATATGCAGATAAATCAGAGTTACACTTATTCAAGACAATATCTCAATTTTTGCATTGCACCTTTGAACCACTTACTGCTCAGCCAGGTAGCGGTGCTGCTGGGTCTCCCTGACAAAACAGGTCAGTGCACGCTGGAGCCCCATCGGCACCCGCCCCCCCACGGCTGCAGCAAGCTGGACCAGGCAAGGCTTTTATCAGTGTCCCATCTGGTGCGCTACAACTGTTATCCCAAAACCAGGGTTTTTTAATTGGTGTGCATACACAAGAGCCAAATTTAGTACATAGTGATGAAACACAGCCCATCACAGAGTTGTGCAAGTCTGAATGCCAGAATAAAGCTAGCATGCTAGAAAGAAAAATAACAGCTACTACACACAAAATTTTTACCATCACATTCACGCAGTAAAGAACTGAATTACTCATGATCTTCTGTATTATCACAAAACGCACATTTTGAGTCTCATTCTCATTATTTAACAGTCTGTGAAATCACTGGACCACACAACAAAAGCCTACTAAAACTGCAACATGCTTAAACAGATACCCACAAAGAAAACAGGTTAATGAGGAAAGTATCTTGCAGACTTCAGCAAGTTTACTGTGACCTGTGTGTTATCAGTTAACTCTCTCTCAGCTTGTTGAAGTTCAAACCATTCCATCTGTAAAACTGTCTGAAATGATTCAATGATCTCTTGTAGAGTTTTATTTTTGTCCTGCTCTTCTTGCTTTAGAAACAACAAAGAGTTATACTTCAAGGTTCTATTCTCCGGACACTTTTCCCAATCATGAAACTTACACAGCAACCACCATTTATTACAATATTTCACAAGATCTTCTTTCCTCATATTTCCAAGTGCTTTCCTATGTTCTAAAACACCTCCCAATACCAATTTCTTATGAACACGACTGAAAACAGTCATTTCTGACCCCATCTCGTAAGTAAAAACCATGAGAAGAGGGAGGTAGGGGGGGAAAGCACAGGGCTGCTTGCAGCGCAAGTGGGAAAAGTGGGGAGAAGGTTTTACGGCGCACTTATACCACAAAGAAACAATTCTAACAACAACCAGTAAAACAATTAACTCACATTCCTGACAAGGTGCTTGATTTTCAGAGAGTCAATACACAGAAACACATAATCTGTACTGTAAAACTTGCGGATAACATGTTGATAGCAAACATTAGCGTTCTCTACTGTGAATTTCAACACTAGTGCTTCCTTATCTTCTCAGTTTTCAACCTGCTTATTGATGGCCTCTTGAAGATGGTCAATAAATTGCATGTAATTCTCATTGGGACCCTGATTAATAGTTGCAAATGATTTGGTTGCTTTGTCGGTTTCAGGCACCTTTATCATAGCTTGATATGTGAGGTCTGTTGACTGCCTCAGGATTTCAGGAATTTATCGTGTAGTTGTGGTATGCCAATTAGTATCTCTTCCAAGAGTTGGGGGTAAATCCCAGTTTTTTGGTAAGTTCGGTTTACGCTCTGAAATTCTACCCCCACCCTCAGGAATTTGCTCTGCAGCAGCGTGGGAGGGGGGCGGGGGCAGGCTGGGGGGACCCAAATTTATAGAAATTACGTTATTTGGCTCAGCCTGGCTCACCACAGGAAGATCTTCCCCACCTAAATCTCCAGGCAAGGGGGGATAGAAAAAAAAAAATGTCCACTTTTTCCTTCTGCGACTGGTAGCAGCGGGGCAGAAGGTTGAACTGTGATCAATGGCGGTGACACAGATGGCAGAACCGCAGTTGAGGATGGTGGAGCACACGTTTGAACCGTGATTGATGATGGTGGAGCAGTCAGTTGAACGCACTGCTCTGATCGGTGCTCTGGGGGCCCCTCCCAAGATCGTATGTAACCCAACACTGTTTTTTCATGTGAGTCTTTCATAGCTTTTATCTGATCTCGGGGCCACACATACGTACCCTCCTCCTCTATTCCTTTTAACTTTCCAAGAAAGTGTCATGGATCCTTATCCGTATCAGATAATATGGACTTGGGCGGTGTTGACGAACTTTTAGTAACAGGCGAGATCGGAGTAGTACTTAATCTCGCCTTTTCCTCCGAATCTGGCCCAGGAGAGCCAGGAAAACCATCGCTCCCCGCTGTCTCTACATGTTCCCGTTGCTCTTTAAATCCTCTCAAAGTCTCTAGAAAAAGTGACATGTTGTTAACAGTTCAGTTGTTTCTTTACATCTTTCACTAGTGCTTTGCCCCATAGTAACACAGTCCTTCCTTTGTAAAGTCAGTTCCAGAGGGCTAATACCCTGCTTCTTCAGAAGCAACTCTCATATAGATAATATAATACCCTCTTCTTTAGATAAGTTCCACCCGCCCCGTTCCCGGTAGCTCACCAACTCTTAGTGTGGTGTCTTTTCAAAGATCCGGATCTTCGGCAGCTCTCCTTGGCTGGTCTATCAGCTATACCAGGCTCCGTCTCCACAGCTCTCCTTCGGCTGTCACAGCTTCATGCTGTCTCCTCTTCATGCGAGATCCTCTTCAGGCAGGATCACAGCGGGGTCACCATATGTCGTGGTTGAGACGGACAAACGACATGGACCAAGTTCTTCCAGGATGAAAGTAGTAGATGCCATTTATTGTCACAAGTGCATTTTTATACACTTTTACCAATTCATGTGTCTCTTCACTATTGGTTACAAGTTACAGTAGTAACATCATATTGGCTAATTTTGTTATCATCAGTGTTACTCTTCTACTCCCTTCTCTCTCACGGGTACATCCTTAATATCTCCGGATACTCTTTTACTCCCATCTTTCTCACGGGTAGGCCTTCATACCTTCAAGGTTAATTTCTGTTCCCATGCCCTCCGTCAGAAAATTCACGGACCCACCATAGTCCCCCACAAGAACCTTTGTCACAATGCCCGCTACCGTGCTGAGCATGCGGGCACTCTGCAGGTGACAGGGACATGGCAGGACATGGTGTCAGCTCAGCAGTTTATCAGTTCCCCAAAGAAGCTGAATTCTGCAAATTGCTGCTTTTGCTGTTAAAATGATGTCATCAGGTACGTGTTCTGGTGTAATACACTGAAAACCAGAGCAGAAATGCTGAAATATTCCCATGATATGCATGATCTCTGCACCAAAGCACTATGACTCAGCCTAAGTAGATCTCCAGCTGATGCTTTTGTACTGCCAGCAGATTGTGGAAGTACAGTATAGATACCATCCTTATGGAGAGATCTTTGCATTTTAGGCTTAGTCTAAGTGTCTCAAGTAGCTGGGGTTTTTGTTTGGGCCTAATCCGTAAGGTCTGATGGCTTTCCTCCTCGTCTGAAAATGAATGCGGTAGAAATTATAAATCAAGGAAATGTCCTTTGGCCTAGCCTTGCCTTGCCTTGCCTAGCTTCATTTCCTTTTCATCCTGTTCTCTGTCCCAGCCTCTCTCACTAACCCCTCGTCTGGCTGGATGTCTCTTCTTTCCTCCCCCCTTTTCTCAAACTCTCCTGCTTCCTGGCTCTTTTCTTTCCATTCCTCCATTTCAGTCCTGCAGCCCGGCACTAGTTTTTCCTCTTCCCTCCCTTTGTCCTGCTCCCTTCGCTTTCTCCCTTTGTTCCATATCCTTCTTCCCCACTTGTCTCTTGGAGACTTTTGGCCACTTTGCACCCAAGTCTGGGGATGTTTTTGAAACTTTTCAGAGGCCTCGCTGGTGACAGGGTGATCAGCAGGCAGTGACAGCCCGGGGCTGACAGGCTCCCCCTCCCCTAGCGGGCGCTCGGCTGCCACACCCAGCTGACGTAGAACCTTTGTCACAATGCCCGCTACCGTGGTGAGGATGCGGGCACTCTGCGGGTGACAGGGACACAGCAGGACTTGCTGTCAGCTCAGCAGTTTATCAGTTTCCCAAAGAAGCTGAATTCTGCCAATTGATGCTTTTGCTGTTGAAATGATGTCATCAGGTGGGCGTTTTAGTGTAATACACTGAAAAACAGGGCAGAAATTCTGAAATATTCCCATGACATGCATGATCCCTGCTCCAAACCACCATGACTCAATCTAAGTAGATCTGCAGCTGATTTTTTTAGTACTGACAGCAGACTGTGTAAGTACAGTATAAAAACCATGCTTACAGAGAGATCTTTGCATTTTAGTTTAGTTTAAGTGTCTCAAGTAGCTGGGGTTTTTGTTTGGGCCTAATCTGATGGCTTTCCTCCTCGTTTGAAGATGAATGTGGTAGAAATTATTTGGCAAAACAACGCCCTGTAGTCTAGCCTAGCCTTGCCTGTCCTGTCCTTGCCTTGCCTTGCCTTCTTTCCTTCTCATCCTGTTCTCTGTCCCAGCCTCTCTCACTAACCCCTCCTCTGTCTCGATGTTTCTTCTTTCCTTTCTCCTTTTCTCAAACCCTCATGCTTCCTGGCTCTTTTCTTTCAATTCCTCCATTTCAGTCCTGACGCCCGGCTCTAGTTTTTCTCTTCCCTCCCTTTGTCCTGCTCCTTTCACTTTCTCCCTCTGTCCCATATCCTTCTTCATGACTTGTCTCCTGAAATCTTTGGGCCAGTTTGGTCCCAAGTTTTGGGATGTTTTAGAATCTTTCCAGAGGCCTCGCTGCTGACAGGAGGGACAGCAGGCAGTGACAGGCCCGGGGCTGACAGGCTCCCCCTCCCCTGGGGGGTGCTCGGCTGCCACACCCAGCTGACATAGAACCTTTGTCACAATGCCTGCTACCGTGGTGAGGATGTGGTGACTCTGCAGATGACACGGATGCTGCAGGACTTGGATGTAACTCAGCAATTTCTCAGTATCCCAAAGAAGCTGAAATATGCAATTTGCTGCTTTTGCTCTTGAAATGATGTCATCAGGTGGGTGTTTTGGTGTAATACACTGAAAAATAGAGCAGAAATGGTGAAATATTCCCATGATATGCATGATCCCTGCACCAAACCACCATGACTCAGCCTAAGTAGATCTGCAGCTTATTTTTTGTGTACTGCCAGCAGACTGTGGAAGTACAGTATAAAAACCATCCTTACGGAGAGATCTTTGCATTTTAGGCTTAGTCTAAGTGTCTCAAGTAGCTGGGGTTTTTCTTTGGGCCTAATCCATAAGGTCTGATGTCTTTCCTCCTTGTCTGAAGATGAATGTGGTAGAAAATATAAAGCAAAAAAATGTCCTGCAAGCTAGCCTTGCCTGTCCTTGCCTGTCCTTGCCTTGCCTAACTTCCTTCTCATCCTGTTCTCTGCCCCATCCTCAAGCTCGTTGCGTGATCAATGCGATCCATTTACTCCACGTAACCTTGGTTACATGATATGGAGAGGGAACTGTTCCTTTGAATGTCCAGCTCAGCACCAGCAGTCGAGGTGCTAGGAGGAGCTGTGGTTCAGTGCCGATCACTTCTGAAGCAGCTCGAACTCCTTCATATGCTGCCAGTATCTCCTTTTCAGTTGGAGTATAGTTGGCCTCAGATCCTTTGTATCCTCGACTCCAAAAACCTAAGGGTCAACCTCGGGTTTCTCCTGGTGCTTTCTGCCAGAGGCTCCAGGTAAGTCCATTATCTCCGGCTGCAGTGTAGAGCACATTTTTAACATCTAGTCCAGTTCGGACTGGTCCAAGGGCCACTGCATGAGTTATCTCACGCTTAATTTGTTCAAAGGCTTGTCGTTGTTCAGGGCCCCACTCAAATTGGTTCTTTTTACGAGTCACTCGATAGAGAGGGCTCACAATGTGGCTGTAGTCAGGAATATGCATTCTCCAAAAACCTACAACACCCAAGAAAGTCTGTGTCTCCTTTTTATTAGTAGGTGGAGACATTGCTGCAATTTTGTTGATCACATCCATTGGGATCTGACGACGGCCATCTTGTCATTTTATTCCTGAAAACTGGATCTCTCGTGCAGGTCCCTTAACCTTGCTCCATTTTATGGCAAAACCAGCATCCAAAAGAATATGAATTATTCTCTCACCTTTCTCGAAGACTTCTTTCGCTGTGTCACCCCATACAATGATGTCATCAATATATTGCAAGTGTTCTGGAGCTTTACCTTGCTCCAGCGTGGTCTGGATCAGTCCATGGGAGATGGTAGGACTGTGTTTCCACCCCTGGGGCAAGCGATTCCATGTATACTGGATGCCCCTCCAGGTGAAAGCAAACTGCGGCCTGCACTCTGCTGCTACAGGAATAGAGAAAACTGCATTAGCAATGTCAATTGTAGCATACCACTTGGCTGCCTTTGACTCCAGTTCAAATTGCAGTTCCAGCATGTCAGGCACAGCAGCACTCAGTGTGCTGTAACTTCATTCAGGCCACGACAGTCTACAGTTAGTCTCCACTCATCACTAGACTTTCACACTGGCCAGATTGGGCTGTTAAAAGGTGAGCGAGTCTTACTGATCACACCCTGGTTTTCCAATTGATGGATCAGTTTCTGTATAGGAATCAAAGAGTCTCGATTGGTGCGATATTGCCGGCGATGCACCGTCGTGGTAGCAATTGGCACCTGCTGATCGTCAACCATCAGCAGTCCTACAACAGACGGGTCGTCTGAAAGACCAGGCAAATCAGACAGCTGTTCAATTTTCTCAGTGTCCACAGCTGCTATACCAAATGCCCACCTATACCCTTTTGGGTCCTTAAAATACCCTCTCCTGAGGTAGTCTATGCCAAGGATGCACGGAGCATCTGGACCAGTCACAATGGGATGTTTTTGCCAGTTTTTTCCAGTTAGGCTCATTTCAGCCTCTACAACAGTCAGCTCCTGGGATCCCCCAGTCACTCCAACAATACTGATGGATTGTGTTCCTTTATAATTAGAAGGAATTATTGTGACCTGTGCATCAGTATCCACTAAAGCTTTGTACTCCTGGGGTTGTGTTGTACCAGGCCATAGTATTTGTACAGTCCAATAAACTCTGTTATCCCTTTCCTCCACCTGGTTGGAGGCAGGGCACCTCTAATTCCTGTTTTGCACAGTCTCTGGGTGTGAATTAGAGGTTCCTTCAAGAGCATCAGAATCTCTTCTGCTCCTTTTGTAAACTGGAGCAGCCACCTTCCTAGGAGTTTTTCCTTTTATCTCACGTACTCGTTCCTGAAGTTCTGAGGTAGGCCTTCCATGCCACTTATTCATGTTTTCTCCCTGCTCATGTAGGAAGAACCACAGTGAACCTCTCTTTGTGGGCTGCCTCTGCCCTCTCTCTCGAGATTGGAAACGCCTTCTCCTAACAGCTGAAACATAGGTTCGTACAGGTCGTGAACGGTACGAGTCTTCTCTGAGTTCTTTGATTTCTTGCAACAGGTTTTCAAACCGGTCATCAGATTTTTCACACAGTTTCTCCACAGCGGAGACACAAGCCTGTAGAGAACCACCAAGGCTGTCCTCAAAGTTCCGGAGCTGCTCAATCACTTCATTAATTTCTTGTACACCTCTAGCTGACCAGACCATTCCTGCCAAGGACTTAGCATATGCAGGTGGTGCACTTTGTACAAATCTGCGCCACATAGATCGTGTACAATTGATTCTATCTGGGTCTGTCCCCTCTTGGTTGTCCGATCCAAAATAGATGGTCTCTCGCACAGCTAATTCTCTCAGGAACTGGATACCTCTCTCCATAGTATTCCATTTCCCTAACTTGGATATACAATCTTCCTTGCAGGGAAATCTTACTTTCATAGCTGCCAGGAGTCGGTCCAGAGAGCAGTGGCATTAGACTCTCTTGAAATTGCCCTATCAATGGTGGAATCTTTTGACAGAGATCCCAGCTGCCTGGATTCACCACCTTCTAATTCAATTGTTTCTGCCCCATCGTCCCAGCATTGGAGTAGCCAGGTTAAAATATTCTCACCTTCACGACGACTAAAGTCTTTTTGCAGATCTCTCAGCTCACCTGGAGAAAAGGACCGAGTGGTGGTCACTTCATCTCCTCTCTGTCCTGATGATGATGCCCCTTGGGTTGATGTTGGCCCTGTGCCATCACCTGCTGCACGGGTAGTCTTTCTAGTGACTTTCTTACAACCAGCAACTGATGCTGATATGGGTTCACCATCATTTGATTCATTTTCAGAGTCTGAATGACTGTCACAGTGATTGCTGTGGTTACAGCAGCAACAGTGCCCAGTGTGTGAAGACGGGGGGGCTGCCTTGTTAGCCTTTGAGGCTAGAGAGGTAACGTTATCTGCAGCGACCTTGGCAAAGGAGCAATGCGGAGGAGCTGTAGCTTCAGCCTGTGAAGCCGCGGTTGGGGGGGCAGTGGCTGCAGCAGCAGCTTTGGCTGTTTTGCCTTTTCTCGAGCGGCTAGGAGTGCTTTTTGCTAAAGCTTCCGAAGACACACCGCAGATCTCAGAACTAAAAAGAGACGCAAACCTCCTATTGAACCTCATTTCTCTTAACATTAACACAAACTGACACACATTCAGCAAGCCAGATAACACCATCACAGTTCTATCAAAGCTCCAAGGATATTCAAAGCTTCTAAAACATTTGCAAACTGTCCTAGCGAAAACACAAAAGTATTGTTAGTCAGCCCTTCTAAAGATTCGCTTGACCAATTAGCAAATATAGAGCCATTCTGCTCTTTAATCTCTCCTGGAGGTTTTTCAAGGTAAGGCAGAAGCGAGTAGAAATTCATTAGCGGCTGCAGTACAATGAAATAAACCAGTGCCAAACCACACAGAATCATCATGACTGCTATCCAGTTTCTTGTTGTTATGTAATGAATACTTTGATTCAGAAAAATACACCAACACAGATATGGAATCAGTGAGCACAACGTAGAAAATAACTGGTACAACTTTTGCCATAACATCTTTAAATCAATGTAATTCACTTTGCCTTAATACCACTAAATAATATCCAAAGCAAACAGACGCGCGACTATCACAACTCTATGAGTTGGCACTGTGCCAAGAAAATTGAAAGGTACGTCAGAGCAGTAGAGAGGCCAAAAATCTCCAAATTTACCTCTTTCTCTCGCCCCACATTGGGCGCCAATTATCTATCGAGGATTAAGATTGTGGGGTGACAATTAAACCCTGGCAGATGTATTGTTAACCTCCCCTCCTCCCCCACTTCCCCCTTTTGCCCCTCCCTCTCCCCCCTTCCCACTCAGGACAGGCGATTGGGAGGGAAAGAAGGACAGAGAGAAGAGAGTTGGAAAAGTTAAAGATGTTTTACTAATGCTACTAATAAGAATAGAGAAAATAATACAAAATACACAAAACCAATCTGGAAAGTCTCAGCAACTCCAGAGCCAGCACCCAAAGTCCTGGATTGGACTCTATAGCCAACCAGAGCTGGATTCAGTCTCTCACTAGGCCTCCGTTCACAGGGACGAGCAGCAAGATCCTCTCCTATTGTCGGCCATAAGCAGAAGGGAAGGAAAAGGGACGAGATCCTCGTGATCTCCCACTTTTATATGAAGTATTCACGTGAATGGAATGTTATACACAGTTGGTCAGTCTCTTGGTGACCAGTTTCACATTGCCCCTCTCGCGAGATGTCCATCCATGCTTATCAATAAGTTTGCATTCCATTGCTAAGTTTACCAAAACATGTATCTGGTTCTCTAGGAAAATGCAGCTAAGATGAAGGCTTTAGCTGACAGGCAAAATTCACTAAAAGAGAAACTTGTTTTTAACAAAACCAGGACATGTATAAAACCCATCCTTATGGAGAGATCTTTGCGTTTTAGGCTTAGTCTAAGTGTCTCAAGTAGCTGGGGTTTTTGTTTGGGCCTAATGCATAAGGTCTGATGGCTTTCCTCCTCGTCTGAAGACGAATGTGGTAGAAAATAAAAAGCAAAAAAACGTCCTGTAGCCTAGTCTTGCCTTGCCTGTCCTTGCCTTGCCTTCTGTCTTTCTCATCCTGTTCTCTGTCCCAGCCTCTCTCACTAACCCCTTGTCTGGATGGATGTCTCTTCTTACCTCTCTCCTTTTCTCAAAGTCTCCTGCTTCCTGGCTCTTTTCTTTCAATTCCTCCATTTCAGTCCTGCAGCCCGGCTCTAGTTTTTTCTCTTCCCTCCCTTTGTCCTGCTCCCTTCGCTTTCTCCCTCTGTTCCATATTCATCTTCCCGACTTGTCTCTTGGAGACTTTGGACCAATTTGGCCCCAAGTCTGGGGATGTTTTAGAAAGTTTTCAGAGGCCTTTCTTGTGTCACCAGGCAGTGACAGGCCCGGGGCTGACAGGCTCCTTCTCCCCTTGAGTGTGCCCCATAAGTCCCTTTTAGTGACCCGTAAGTGCACCATAGTGGCCCCCAAGTTCCCCCTTCGTGCTCCATAAGTGCCCCATAGCACCCCATAAGTGACTCATAGATACTGGGTCCCCCCCTCAAACTCCTCGGTCCCTTGGGGCACTCCTGGGTCCCTCCCAAACTCTTGGATTATTCTGATGAATTCAATATTTCATAGTTGTTGACCTGCGTTACATCACCCTTGAAAAAAATAGAGTGTATGTGAAAGCACCATTAAATAAAAAGTTGAATGCAGTTGGGTGATTTATGGCTGAAAGCATATAAATGCATATAAAAACAAAACCAGGAGTGGTTGATTTGAATGATCGGTTTTGAAGGTCCAAATAATTTCCATCTTTCTCAATTAAATGAACAGTGGAGATCTTCTCCATCAAATTATCTAGAGCTTAAAAATACTGTATAATACAGATTTTTCTACACGTAGCTCAGAAGAAAATTGGATCAGTTACAGAGGTACAAACAGAGCCAAAACTTTTGAGCTCTCAACACGTAATATTTAACATTCCATTTTAATATTATCCTATGAAGAATTGTTTCTCTTGGGGTGAAATGCAGAGGTTGTCCAGCAATGTTGCAAAGCAACCCAGGACTTTGGGGGGGACCCAGGAGTGCCCCAAGGGACCCAGGAGTTCAGGAGGGCCCTAGGAGTGCTGCAAGGGACCCAGGAGTTCAGGAGAGATCCAGGAGTTCAGAAGGGACCCAGGAGTGCCCCAAGGGACCCAGGAGTTTGGAGGGGGACCCAGTCTCTACGAGTCACTTATGGGACACTGGGGCACTTATGGGGCACGAAGGGGGAACTTGTGGGTCGCTATGGGGCACTTGGGGTCACTAAAAGGCACTTAATGGGGCACTTATGGGTCGATAAGAGTCACTTATGGGTCGATAAGAGTCACTTATGAGGCTCCATGGGTCACTTGTGAGGCTCTATGGGTCACTTATGGGGCTCTATGAGGCATTTACAGGGCACTTGGGGGTGACTAAGAGTCACTTATGGGGCATTATGAATAATGTATGGGGCTCTATGGGGGTTCAGGTTTTGGGGTCCCTCCCGAACTCCTGGGTCCCTCTCTGAACTACCTTGGGAGTGCCCCAAGGGATCCAGGAGTTTAGGAGGGACCCAGGAGTTCAGGGAGGGACAACCTGGAATTCTAAATGTAATGTTTTCTTTTTCCTAGGTAATAGACAATAAATATGGCTGTAGATCATCCTCTGTGATCCTTCATGCCTGTTTATCTATTACTGGAAATTTTTCTGGTTTGAACTCTTTTTAATGACATTTTGCAGTTTTTAGGATTCCGTACAAAACTGAGATGTTTCTGTTGACCCCACCTGTTGGATATTTGTGTGTTCTCGTTACACAAGTCTTTTGCTGAATATTCATGCAGCCCTTATGCTTGGCAAAAGGAGAGGATTAAAAGCTTTTGCTAGTTAAAATCATCACTGAAATGTCACTTCAAGCGTGGGTCTTCAGACAAGAGATGTCTGCATTTTTGTTTGTAACAGGACAAAACTTTTGAGCCTGTTCCCAGGATTAGAAAGTGCACAGGAATTCCCAGGAGTTTCCTGATGGAGCTGAAAGATCCCAATACAAGGGGCGCGATGCTGACAAACACCGGAAAATATGCAATACCGATTATTAACACGTAAGTACGGAATTAATTAGACTGACCCAAAAGGCAACGAGAGAAACCACACGTGAGTGTGTGAGCGGCAATGCCAGCAAGTTGCAGAGCACCTGTAGTTATGGGGGAATAAGCGTTGTCACTGTCTCGTAACCTGAAAATTCCATCTATTATCTCCCTTTGTTCAAACCCAAACCTTGGAGAAGCTTTCCTTTGCCCATCTTCAACTTTTTGATTTTCCATCTCCTGCTCCAGGGAGAGGGAAGAAGGAAAAACCTCCATTTTTGCCAGAGGACTTGCCCTCCTCCTCCTCTAACCACAACCCTGTTCCCAAGGAGTTGTTATGTCTCATTTGTAAAAACATAAGGACCGATGCCGTCATTATTCCCTGCTGTGGAAATAGTTATTGCGATGAATGTGTTCGTTAATGCCAAGCATCACACCTGCTCTTCTGAAAGTAGAAATATAAGAAGGAAATACCATTTAAACTATCAGAAAAGAAATTTAAGAAATAAATATAATTTAATCCACATTCTTCTCCCTAAGAGAGAAGTTCAGGTCTCCAGAACTCAAACCTACCTATTCATGGTTTTTGAGATGTGTTTCATTCATTAGCCTTGAGGTTGGTGACTTCTCACTGGATGAGAAGGTAGAAAAAAGACCAGTCAAAACATCCAGACACAGTCTCGTCTAATGAGACTAATTAGAACACCAGGACACAGCCCAGTCTACATCTTCAAATGTTGTAAGAACAAAATATCAAAACTCTATAGCTATTTGTTGCATATGAGAAACTTTTTACACTATCGAACATTTAGAGCTTCATGCTCTTTATTCCAGATCATATTTATCCATTAATCATCTAAGTGTTCTTATAATTGATTAGAACGCACAATATGTCCTTAGTTTGGCTAAAAATACTTGGATGGCTCTAATTCTTCACAGGTATCAGGACAGCATTACTGGAGTCTGAGGAACGTAAATGCCCAACATGTCACTGGATGGATGTTTCTCCTGATGCTTTAGTTGCCAACAAGTTCCTACACCAGGTAATGCAGTGACTTCTACATAAGCTGTTTGTAAGAAAAGTTTGTTTGTAAAAAATATGGATTTACATCTCCTTAAGCAAGGCTGTATTGCTTAAGGCTGAATTTCCTGTTCAAACACGTTATCTGTTGCTCCAGAAGGTCACAACTCTAAATTTAGAGGTAATTTGTCCAATTTAATGTGACATGTTCCTATCTCTGTATGTTCATTTATTTTAGGTTTGATGACATCTGCAGAAATGCACAAGTAATTTGACTCCGCAGAGGCTTTTGTGTGGAGATCTGCTGAAGTTTCTGGAATGTATTCTGTAACGTTACCTTTCTGTAAATGGTTTTTCTGCCTCTAGGCTGTGAACAACTTCAGAAATGGAACTGGCTACACAAAAAGGATCCGTAAGCAGTTTTGGCAGCAGCTGCCACCACTCATGACACCTTCTGCTGCTCTGGTGACAAACGCAGAACTTTCCAGATCTTCCTCTCTGCCCATCAGCAGTTTGTCAGAAGAGAAGGTAAGTTTTACTTCAATATACACCATGATTTTTTTATTTCAGTAGGGCTTATTTTCCATGCGTTTGCATTTATTCCCCAGGACTATCAGGTTCCTGCTCCAAGACAAGCGTCTTGGAGGTAACTGATCATCTAAGGTGCATTTCAAAACATACAATATGCTGCTTTGGAACTTGCGCCAAAATGGAAAGTAGTTGTTCTGTATCCAGGAATTTTGAGAGAACTGTAAAACAAAAGTAAACAGATGAGAAATTGAATGGAAATTGAACTTTTGCTAATCTTTTTCTTCCATTCTATCACCTTCACAAATTATTTACCAGGGGAAAAAAACAGGTTAAAAATTGCTGCTATGTTGTCATAACTATACAGACTATACTAAAGCATGTAGTGATTATTTTACAGGTGGACATACATCGATTCAGCAATATTCTTTTAGTTTGATTGAATCATACATCTCTTGTGATAAAGATTAAGATTACATGATCCAGCTTCAGGTGGACTGACTCATACTCTGCTATTGTATTTTGTTTAGTTTGTCTGGACCACTATGAAGCAACAGGAAAAAAATCCATACACAACAAGTGTAACATCAGTGATGCCTTTATTTGTTTTTAATATATAGATTATGTATACTCGAATACTTCCAACTAGTCATAGAGGTAGAGACAAACTCCAGTTCTTTGAGAAAGGTATTGGTTGACTTCTACCCATTTAATCTCAGAAATTCACTTTTCTTAGCAAAATACTTGAGAAAAATATCACTATCATAATAAATATTACTTCCACTATGTGTCACCTGACAAATCATTAAAAAAATATTCAAACATATTGAGTCACATTGCATACTTTCGTAGATTAGAAAAAAGAAAAAAGTTTTAAAATAAATTTAATACGATGCATTAAAAATAAACTACTACCTAGTTGAAGACCAAAAAAGAGCTCCCCGTCCTGGAGTAATTCCTGAACACAGTCCAGTCTCATGTTAATTTTTTCAGCATCAATTAGTGGCTCCAGGATACTGGATCTAAGTCTTTGACTTCTACCTGGAGTTTTAATGTAATTCAGGACACCAAAAAGCGTTTGACCATTCCTTTGGAAAAAAAAAAAATAGTTGTGAAGAATACACTCAGAAAACCAAAGATGGTAAATGTCAAATGAGGTTTTCAGGTAAGAGTATCCTACAGATTTGAGGCGTGCTTTAGGAACACTCAGCGCCTCCGTGTTTACTGTTTATTCTATGAACTACAGCAGTTGAGACCCTGGGATGTGTAATATGCAAAAGCCATGAACATAAAGTAATATTTATAAATCACAAGCATATTATTTGGCTCCTCTATTGACTGAAAGTGACAAGAGTGAAGCATCTAGACGTGGTTTGTCCCACATTCATTATTCACCACTCTGCAGCTGTTTTAGCAGGAGCTTCACAGATGTTTTCCACCATTTAAGAGTAGATGCTAAAAGATCCCAATAAGAACCATAATGCTTGTTTACGTCTAGAATTGTCTTATGTATACGTCCTTCTATGCATGTTTCAGAGACCGCAACGCTGTTTTGTATATTAGCATGTAATATACACCACTAAAGCTGTTTCAATTAACAGACTAGACAAAGTTTTCCTCTGGAATTTAACACAGGTGCGTTAAAACCCCTTCAAACCAGAGCCCAGCTCCACTAGGCGACAGCTCCTCAGGGTCAGCTGCAGTTTGGCAGTTCCTCACTTGCCAGCAGCATCACCCCAGCTGCCTGGTTCTGAACCACACGGGCTCCAGCCCCAGACACAGCCCTGGAAATGCCAGCGGCACAAACTCCAGCTCAGTCCAAAGGATGGGAGACAGTGGGTGCGAGTCCAGTCACTGCTGCTGTCCTGAATCCCAGGGCCTGCAGCCAGCTTTCCACGTGCACCCAGACTCCTGGAGCTGGCATTGGACCTTCTCCTCTGCTTTGACAGAAATCCAAGTGTATGGCAAGAAAAACAAAACCAAAAGGAGTATCCTTCTTCCACCTTCCTTCCTTCCCTATAGTCACAAACTATAAGGCTGAACTTGCCAACCAAGCTGTCTCAACAAAACCAAACAGAAGCATCTTTCAAATGAAGCACATACCTGGACATGACCACGTTCTTAGAAGGTAAGAGAATGGGTGTCAATTCCCCCCCCCAGAAAGCGAGTCATGTCCATACCATTTACGTCAGTTCTGACAACTGGGGGCTCAGGGGCTGCTTTCCGGGTGAGGGGGCACTGTTCCTGAGGGCTCGGACCCACCGCCCGGCAACATCGCCCAGTAATACTGCCCAGTAATACTGCCTGGTAATACCGCCCAGCATCTCAGCACCGCTGCCACGGGAACAAAACACACCATGAGGAGCAACCGAGGGCTCAGCCACAGCTCCACTCTGGTTTTGAACATTCCCCAGCACAGGCTGATGTCCCCACTTTAACACACAGAGGTGAGGGAGAACCTCCCCCTCCCACATCTGAAACTCCATTTAGAATATAAAGAGATTTTACCAAGAACGTACCAAATATTAACACGATAGGATCAGACAGCACATCTATAACACACTATAACCTGAAATGGGACTTTCAAAGCTGCTGCTGTGATGTCTTCATTGCTGACACTGTGTGAGCTGACACAGGCAGGCGGCAGAACAACCAGAGGCCACAGGTGCAACACAAAGAGCAAACGTATTGTTGTTCATTGCTGCCAGGGGGATTCCCAAACAGCACCTCAGCTCCTGGCAGAGCTCACACCAGTGCAGCCGCAGGGCTGCGGAATTCAGGAGCATCCAAAGACTGGGGCAGTTCCCTTGGGGTGCAGCCTCTGTATCAACATCTTGCAATAACTGGTCATTTTGTTTTCCTAGATATCCAGGTTTAGAAAACCAATGTTTCCACAGTGTTTCTTATCGTCCTCAGTTAGGAAAGCCGTACCTTCCATTACCTTTTCTAAGCACAAACGTTTCTGTTTTAATACACACCAAAGTGATTTGTGTCAAAGCCAGAACAACGTCTTTAGGCCCTAACATTTGATGGAGGACACACACTGAAACTATGGAATTATACGGAGAAAGCACAGCCCTGACATTTACAAGTGTTCAGATACTTTTATGCCAAGGGTGTTTTTTGCAGGTTATATTCGTCTTGTGTGAAAAAGTGACAATGACTCACAAGCTTTGCTTTGGCGATACATCTCATCAAATACCAGCCCTGCCTGAAACCATTCAAATAAAAGCTGCAGGCCTATGTGGGCTGTACGTGTGTGTGCACGAGGAGTCAAAGGGAAATCAGACACCCCAGGAGCCACCCTGCAGCACTGGCCTTGGTAACTGCGAGGCTCTGGTCACTTCCCATGTGTTCTTCACCCTTTCCATTTCACAGAGAAGCTGTCAGGTATTCAGCAAGGAAACACAGACATCACTGGCAGTGAGTTACTGCAATGACAGCCTCTGTTTTCTTTTTATAGTTGCTCCACTGAAAAAAATATGATTTGAATTATTTTTTCCTGCCTGACAAGCCAGGCTTTGCGAACAGGCCCAGGTTTGCTGAGCGGGCTGAAGCCCCCACTCGGGGCACAGGAACCGCTGAGGGGTCTCGAACTCACAGAGAAGCTGCACACACAGGGTGGCACCTGCAGCTTCGGGGTCACAACATCTCAACACGTCCCAGATAATGGCCCTTAAAGCCATTGCAAAGGGCAAGCCAAGAAAACCGAACACCTCCAAAAACAACCAGCCAAAAAAACAATCACAAAGCCAAAATCCATAACCAGCTGAACGTGGTTCACATCTCCAGTAAAGCAATTCAGACCAGTTTGTTGATCCCAGCAGGGAAACTCGGATACTGCGATACTTAGTAGAGAAAAATAATTAGTTAAATATTTGGAAGAAATGACTACCATTGTTACAACAGAGGAGCTGTGCCCGTGCTTGGAACCGACCAGCAGAGAGGCAGCTGGGTACAAAAGGGGTAGAGCCCCGCAGGGAGACGGCAGCACCATCGCCCCGCCTCCTCAGCCGGGAACCGGCAGCTTCGCCCCGGCAGCCCCGCCAGCAGCGAGGCCTCCCCCGCAGGAGCTCCCCGGCCCAGCCCGGCCCAGCCGCTGAAGCATCCGCCGGTGCTGCCCCCATGCTGTGCAGCATCTGCAGCAGCCCCAAGGTGCAGCGGGGCTTCCGCTCCGCTCCCCGCTCACCCGGCACGGAGCAGCCCCGACCCGCACCCGCCTCACTCGCCATGGCCGCCCCGCCCAGCGCCGACCCCGCGCGTGGCTCCGCCCAACGGTCGCCTCGGCACCGCCCTGGCGACACAGCGGCCCGCGCACGCGCAGTGACACCCCCGTGCCACCCCCGCCCCGTGTGGGTTTGAACAGAAAAACCGCACAGGGGGTGCGGGAGCGGCCGTGGCTGGAGCAGTGGAACAGGGATGTGCAGCGCCGAGTTCTGCACAATGTGCAATTACAGATGATTAAATGCAACTAAACGCTCTGCTGTGCTCTCTGAAACATAAGTGAAGCATCTCAACATGATCTGTCCCACATTCATTCCTCAATACTCTGCGGGTGTTTTAGCAGGAGTTTCACAAGTTTTACCCCTGCTCAAGAATTTAGATACCAAAAGATCCCAATAAAAACAATAATGCTTGTTTACATCTAGAATTGTCTTAAATATACGTCCTTCTATGCATGTTATAGAACACTGTAAGCCTGCTTTGTGTATTGACATGTAATACACGCCACTAAAACCGTTTCAATTAACTGACTAGGCAAAGTTTTCCTCTGGAATTTAACACGTGCATTAAAACCCCTTCAAACCGAAGCCCAGCTCTACCAGGCAGTCCCACAGGCGCAGCGCTTGAGCTCTGGTTTGAGCCCGATGCCTCACACTCCCCGCGCCGGGCTGCAGTACCGCGTTGCGGCCACCGGGCGGCAGCAGCAGCGACACCTGGCGGGCGGTGCACGGGGGACCACCGGGGCGCCACCGCGCCTGCGCGGAGCCGGGGCTGAGTGGGTGGGCGTGTGCGGGGGTGACCTGCACCGGGGTGACCACCCGGGACCACCCACAGCAAACGAGTCACCCGGGACAACCCGCAACAGAGAATTCGCTCTGGTGAACCACCTCACCCAGAGAACTCTCCTCGGCGGAACCTCCCGGCGGCCCGTTCGAGTTCTCTAGTGCCCTATTTGCGTAGCCACGCCTCTGATTTGCATTTCTCCGCCCCATCCTCACCCCGCCTGTCATTCCTATGCACCCCGCCCCGCCTCTTACCTCTCGCAATCTGATTGGTAGGCTTCGAATCTCAATTTGCATTCTCTCCACCCACTCGCCTACCTGCCCAAGCCCCGAGGAGATTTGCATATTCGGCATGACGCTCTGTTCTGTTCTACTTCTATTCGATCCCATTTATTTCTATTATTTCTATTTCTATTAATTCTCGTTCTATTTCTTTCCTGTTTTCTGTTTCTTTCCCTGCGAAGTACAAACCACACCTGATCTCACAGATGGTCAGTGTAACCTGTAACTGCTTTTGGTAAATATGAGCAGAACTTCGCAGCACACGGCTTTCTCAGCAACATGAAGCAGAGAGCGTATTCAAAAAAAAAAAAAAAAGACGACACACAGCCTTATAAGTCTATGTGATTAATTCTATTCAGTACACTTTTGCTTAAGTTAGATTACACGAAAACTAAATTGGGCTCATCCAGTGACCTGTGAGTAGTAAAAAACATCACCACACAGTCAGTCATTCAGCAGAGAGCTCGCAGCAGCTCCCCGGCTGCCGCAGTTACGGAATAAAGCGTTTGGCTCACACACAGACCACACCAGCCCCCGCTCCCACCGCTGACCGGGTGCAGGTGCCGTTCTGCTCCCTGGGGCCAGCTCAGGCCTTTCCCTCCTGCGGAGCCTGAACCGCTGCTGGTTTGGCTGGAGGGTCGAGTGCACCCGCCAGAGACATTTCCAGGTGAGGATGAGTTTTTTAATCCTTTCTATAAACAGGATTTCTTTGCATTTTAAAAACCTCATACATCACTGACATTGAATCTTATGTCTCTTTTTACACATACATATGTATTTAGGGAATATATTTGTTTCATATATATCATCTATTTCCACCGTAATATATATCTACTTAGACATCTACACACTGGTATACATATTTACACGTACATATATGCTTAAACTTATACAGAATATCTGTTTATGCTTATATATCAACACTTATTATCTAGAATATCTATTTATACTCATGCACCTGTTTAGCCTTCTCTTTGGACACAAATATCTTTTTAGACTTGCAGATGTTGGCATATTATTACAATCATATTATTACAAGTATGTATATTTAGACAGAGATATCGATTCACACTTGGCGTGTGACACGATGAGCAGTGACAGGTGGCCAGCTGCACGGCCCAACCAAGAGGCACACCCTGACGTGCCAGGGAAACGTGCCACTGAAAGCCAGACAGAAATAAAGCACGTCAGAGCACTCTGTCAAAATATTGGGAAAAAAAAACTCATTGCATTCAGTTGCCTCTCTTTTTAAGTTTTTAGAACAAATACCCATCTGCTTAAGCACACCTAATAAATTAGATGCTGCGCCTACTCAGCAATTACACTTTTAACTATGGAAGTCAACATGTAAATTAGACCATTTTATATTTTTGTTTTAAGTTTCATTTATGATAGGAAAAATCAGTGAGACAGAAGATATGGGTTTACTTAAAAAAAAAAAAAAACAAATATCCCCATTCCTGCAGTACAGCATAAGGCTACGAAAAAGGAGTGTCAGACTCGCTAACGCTTTTGGCTGCACCGCAGCACACAGGGGAACACGTTTCTGTGACAGCTCGACTGTCACAACCGGGAACCCAAAGCCCAGCGGTGCCACCAACCTTTGCCAAGGCTGCTGTGCTGAGCTCTGTGGAAGGAAATGGACTTTGGTTGGTTGTTTCAAAGAAAATGAACAGTCCTGTTGATGAGGCCTACTGCCAATTACATCACCTGGGAAGACCCACTCAGAGGGCAGGTTCATAAAACGCAACTTATTGGAATGAGGAATACTGCCGTTTTGGAAGATTTCCTACCAACTGAAGTCAGAACTACACACTGTAGGTTAAGAAAAAAAAAGTCATCATTGAAACAATAACTCATCCAAACCACACCAGGACTCACTGCCACTAGTTACAAGGCTGAAAGTGTTTCTTGGCAACACCTGGCAAATGCACAGAAGCAAAACATATTTGCCCAGGTGCCTGTATCTCAGTCAGCTTTTTGAGTACTATTCTAAGATATTTTAAAAACCTACTGACTGAAAAAGAACAAAGGATTTGTCATTGAAGCAGGCTGTTTCTTCTGGACCTCTGAACTCTTACAAACACCACCTTTCCTGTTTTAGTACAAAATCATTTCCACTGTGTCATTCAATAGTAAGCCCACAGAAACAGAAGATTACGCTTTCAGGAAGAGAAAATAAACAGAGGGAGGTAAGCTCTGCACAGGTGTACCATGCTCCAGAACAGACCTTATTTTTAGTACTTGTGTTAAAATATTTCGTATCAAAAATATAGAAGACTACAGCTGAGTGGAGGAAAAAGTATTTTGCACCATCTTTAGTACAGTTGTTGATACGGGCCACTGGAGCGTTTGCGTTTTTTAGACAACCAGGCATTTTTTTTTTACTCATTGGCAGCCTGAGTTCCCTAGAACACACTTTCCCAGGTACACACAGAACACAGACCACAGACACAGATATCACCTAGGTATAGCCAGGATTTCCTTCCTCACCCTGAATGTTGGTACTGAAGAGTCCAGCAGCCCATCTGCCCTCGTGAACTGCCCCACTGAAAAAAAAAAAAAAACACAACCTTTTCAGGCCGTTTCTTCAAACGGTAAAGATATTTCAAAATTGCGGTTATCTTTTCCAACCAAAGTGATTTGTGATTCCTTCGAAAAGGAGGGTAAGGAGCAGATCAGCTTGCCAGAGAAAGATAGGGACAGGGAGCAAGACAAGGTGACACAGAGAGAAAGGCAAAAGGGCCAGGGAGGCATAGCAAAGGGAAGGAAATGTTAATGAAATATAACAAGGGCAAGTGTAGAGTCTTCCATCTGGGTAGAAACAACCCCAGGTTCCAGTGTAAGTTGGGGAATGACCTATTAGAGAGCAGTGTAGGGGAAAGGGACCTGGGGGTCCTGGGGACAGCAGGGTGACTGTGAGCCAGCACTGGGCCCTTGTGGCCAGGAAGGCCAATGGTACCTGGGGTGGGTTAGAAGGGGGTGGTCAGTAGGTCAGAGAGGTTCTCCTGTCCCTCTGCTCTGCCCTGGGGAGACCACACCTGGAATATTGTGTCCAGTTGTGGCCCCTCAGTTCCAGAAGGACAGGGAACTGCTGGAGAGAGTCCAGCGCAGCCACCAAGATGCTGAAGGGAGTGGAGCATCTCCCGTGTGAGGAAAGGCTGAGGGAGCTGGGGCTCTGGAGCTGGAGGAGACTGAGGGGTGACCTCATTAATGTTTACAGATATATAAAGGGTGAGTGTCAGGAGGATGGAGCCAGGCTCTTCTCGGTGACAACCAATGACAGGACAAGGGGTAATGGGTGCAAACTGGAACACAGGAGGTTCCACTTAAATTTGAGAAGAAACTTCTTCTCAGTGAGGGTGGCAGGGCCTGGTCCAGGCTGCCCAGGGAGGTTGTAGAGTCTCCTACTCTGGAGGCATTCAAGACCTGCCTGAACGCCTTCCTGTGTAACCCCATCTGGGTGTTCCTGCTCCATGGGGGGACTGGACTGGATGATCTTTCGAGGTCCCTTCCAATCCCTGACAGTCTGTGATTCTGTGAAGGAGAGGCCAAAATCAGAGACAAGGAGCAGGAGACAGAGACGGTGGGGAAAAATCCTAAAATGGGCAGCGGGAGAGACAGACAAAGGAGAAGTGGGCGCTGGGCCGTGGGACAGAAACAGGAAGGAGGAGACGTGGTGACAGGAAGCAGGGCAGAGCGACAGAGAAATTAAAACAAAGAGGGAACAGGACAGAGAAATGAGGAGAAAGACAAGGAAAAGGGCAGAGAAACAGGAAGGGGGGTGGGTAGGGAGCAGGACCAAGAGGTGGAGCAAGGATGGAGATGGAGGAAGAAACCTGGGATGGCCAACAGGACAGGGAAGAATATGACTGTGGGTAGGGAGCAGGACACAGGGACACAGTGAGAAACAATGGGACAGGGAGCAGCATTAAAGGTCAGAAAGAATAAGAGATGAACAGGAAGGAGGAATGGAACGCTGAGATGCTGAACAAAAAGCACCAGCAACAGTGAGCGAGACAAACGAATACAGAGAGAAGGACAAGGAAGGAAGGAAAGAGATAGCTGCACGTACAGGCACAGGGAAGAAAAGAACAGCAGGGAACAGGCCAGAGAAACTGTGGGGGAAAAAAAGACTGATGCAGATCAAGACAAAGAGCTGGAAAAGCGAAAAACAGCTATAGAAGTTGGAGCAAAACACAAAAATAAAGAGAAAAGGAGAGGTATAGGGAAGCAAAATTGAAACAAACAAACAAAAAAACCCCACCACCAAGCAAACACAGCAGTGTGGGAAAGAGAGAGGGGCAGGGAGGCACTGGGACGTGCAAGTGCAGGACAAGGCCCTGAGGGCCAGAGACTCACAGCAGCTCTTGCTCTCGGTTGCTGCCAGGAGGCTTCTAACAGCTCAGACGCTCCCGTCTCCTTCTCTCCTCCCGCTCTTCCGTAACTCCGGGCGCTGGGCCGTCCTCAGCCTAGGAGAACACATTGGGGTGTCAGGGCTCCTACGAGACGAAGCTTCAGGAAGACACGCAGCCTCACTGGCTCGCTCGCCACGAAGCCGTCTCGCTTCAGGATACGCGCATAGACCCTGCCGCGCACAGACCCTGCCGCGCACGTTGGCAGCCTGGCCCGCTGCACACCACGCAGAGGGACCCTTTGCAAGAGGGGCTCTCTCTCTTGCCCGCCGCAGGAAGCAGATGTTGGGCGGACGGCCCTGAATTTCTTCCTCTTTACCTCTCTCCAACCTCTCCGGCTCCAGCCGCGGCAGCACCCATCCACAGACGGGACGTGCTCCCGTCCCTTTTCGTGCCACGCTGAGAGATGAGCCTCGCCAGCCCGAGGCGGCTGCAGCCAACGGCAGCCCAGGGTGGGAGCGAATGGCTACATCCTCAGTGTGGCCTCTGGGAGAGGGAAAGAAGAAGCAGCGGCCATTAGCGCCGTAGCTCACACCTGCCTGAGCCTGCTCCTTCCGCAGGGGCCACCGGAGACGTGCCGAGGGCTGGCTTGCCGCCTTCACGACGGGGCTCAGGAGCGGCCCAGGAACACGGGACGGGTTCACAGGAGCTGCCGGAGCTGTGGGAGGCTGCACGGGGTGAGCGGGGCCACGGGAGGAAGCTCAGGGGGAGGTCTGGCGAGCTGGGGACACACCCTGCCCCTGGCCAGCTGTCGCCTCCTTCTCCTCTGCCGGCTCCGGGGACCTCCGCGGGGGCTGCCCTGAGCCGCCTGCCTCCAGACCCCCGGGAGCCGGCCGTAGTGAGCGCTCCACAGACTCCTGTCCTGTCCTGTCCCGTCCCGTCCCGCCCCGCTCCCGGTGTCCCCTGAGACCCCACAGACACGCGGGATGCAGCTACTGGCACTGGAAGAAGCCGGTGCGCTCTGATTGGCTGCTTTCCACCCCAACACGCCGTCCCATTGGCTGCTCCGCCCATACGAACCCTCCTCGGGACGCACCGGACCGAGGACCGCGCAATTCGGGCATATTTTCCCCAAAAACATGGCTGCCGGACCCGACTCTCTGCTCCTCTTTTTTTCCCGGCCGCTCGTCCGGCCGCTGTCCTCCCGCTTTCTGACGGGCACGACCCCGCCCGCAGCGGCAGCGCCCCCCTCGCCCCCCAGCACGGGCACCGGGCACCGGGCACCGCTCCCCAGCTGCAGTACCGATCTGTGGCCACCAGGTGGCAGCACCGAGCGCGGTCACGCAGCGCCCCCCGGGTCCCGCAGCGCCCCCCGGGTCCCGCAGGGCGAGCACTTTTTTTCAGACCCCCGAACCTTTTTCTTGACCCGTGGGCAGCCTGAGCTGCCCTGAATGCGCTTTCCCAGAGCCGTGCAGATGGCAGACACACAGATAGAAAGTAAAAGCCTGACATTTCTAAATTTTTTTTTTCCTAAAGATACCTTCTGGCCTAATAAAATACACTGCCTTTCCCTATGCCCTGTGTCCTGTCTGCAGCAATAACTCCGCTCATGCGCAGCTGTAGCAGCTCTGCGCCTGTTACAGGGTCAGTTCCAGCCCTTACCCTCGGCTGAGCAGCAGCCGGGCAGGCGCTGCTGCTCTGGACGCTTCGCATCCTTCAGGAACGGTTCTCAAACGATCCTGTGCAACGATGTCCAGAGCCAGGACAGCCCGCGGCAGTGGGACAGGAGCACACGGCCGGGCCCGTCCCGGCTCGGGGCTGTTTCCGCAGTCGCTGTGAGTTGCTCCGTGAGCTGGAACCAACCTCCCCATGCCCCGGCCCGGCCCTTTGTCCCCGGCTTTCCCAGGGCAGCTCAGCGGGCTGGGTCACACAAACTGTTCTCTGCTGGCACCACTCAGCTGGGTCACCTGTGTCTGCGGTTGTGGGGACACGCCACGGGCTCCCTGGAAAATGGACATCACAGCACTGTGAGGGGGCGTTCAGGAGCCTCTGCGCTTTTGGGTTGGTTTGTTTGGGGTTTTTTCTGCCTCTTTTGTTGTTTTGATCATTAGCTTCTTGTTGTTGGTTTGTTTTTAAGCTGTTACTCTATATAGCTCATCGATGCTGCTTATAGAGTATGAATAAATCTACCCTGCTTCCTCACAGATGACAATCTTGCTTTACAAGTCATCAAAACTGCTATAGAAAAGTTCAACCACCTCCTGCATAGTAAAGGATAAGAGAAAGCATGGATTTTTGTTGCATCTAATCCACAATGCAAGTATCAATTAAAAATACATTAGCAGTGGGTTCCTTCAAATATTCACTGTGAAGGTAGTTCCTGACACGATTATATTAGTGTTCTCACTATTTTACAGGAGAAACATAGGGCACAGCTGATTTTGCCCACGTGCAGCACAACGATCACACGAGTGTGGTGAACCGGGTAAAAGGCTCTAGAAAAGGAAAATCAGGCTCCGTGTGCAGAGCCAAAACAGAAATCCTTTTCAAACTATTTAATTTTTAAAAGCTACAATGGGTACAAAGCAGAAAAAAGAGCAGTGAATGCGTATAATGACACAATTAGATGGTTTTTCAGTTTCATGATGTGCTCTTTTACTAAAAAGTGTCTGCTGGAGTGGATATCCTGGATGCAAACAGGCAGGTTCCTGGTGTTGTGCCCATGGTGATTCATTCACTGTGGTCGTGGGTGTCAGGCCTTGATACAATATACACAAAACCTTGGGAGCGAGGTAATCACAGTAAAACGCTTAAAGATAATGAGGTAGCAGATTTGATTTAATATTATTTAAAAATACACATGGCTGCTGTCTTTTTTCCAGTTTAGCTAGGACAGGCGTCAATATCTCTGTTAATTCTAATTACAATACATGACAAAAATTAGGGGGAAAAGCTTTATTGTTACAATGGTAAATACAGTCTAAATCGTAATTTGGGAAACAGATGAAGGGGTGTAGCAAATGAGGCACAGACTCTCTTTAAGATGTAGAGAGACATTTAATACAAACTCAGGTTTGCATTTGAAACATCAGGTACCTCTGTCCTTGATGTACCGATCCTGTATCAATCCCTCTGTCCCTGATGGTTCATGTCCCATACAGTCTTTGCTGCTTGTGTTATTCCACCAGCGCTTGTTCTCACGCTGTGACTCTTGCAGTTTCTCACAGCCCTGATGTCACAACACTGCCACATCTCCCCCTTCTTTGTTTAACAATTGCACAGCCATAGCAGCATGTAACTGCACAGCCATTGCACCATTAAAGCTTTTTTCAATCATTCGTTGTACACAAGATAAGATACATGGTCTACAAATCAATAAGTACAAGGCTCCACATATAAACATTCTAAGCAGCGGGTTAAAGAAGGGCCGTGTTCCGCAATTTTTGTGGCACCCATAATTGTTACAGAATCACTAATTAATATTCCCTGCATAGCGTTTAATACAGAATAATGAGCTCCCAGTCAACTAAGAATTCTATTTCTCTGTTCTCTAAGTCAGGATCTATATTAATATATTTTTGAGCTGTCTAAGATGGTGTAAAAATTCAGTGGGACATTCCTCACGGTCCTGTTAAATCTCAAAAGGTTTTGGCATATTTACAGCTTGAGGCACAGCGTGTTTAATACCGTATAAAATGCACTGTCCATACCAATTCAGCCTGGTCCCCAATATAAGGCTGTCAGGCTGCCACCCTGGATTGATGGAGAGACAATTTTGATCTAATGTTCTCTGTGTATTCTACACCAATATCTGTTCTTCAACAAACCTTTTTCTAGTTTCAATTTCTTTCCCTGATTATCCTTTTTCAAAACAAATGGATCTGAAGGGGAGAAATACAATGCATACGTAACATTATGTATCGTGTAATATGCCTTATGTAATAGGCAATATATGATTTTAAATATATATCTTATTATATATTACATGTAATGCATTACTGTATTACACATTTGCAAAGACGCAAATGAAGACTCAAGGCCCTGGTTTCACCACACATTTTCTGTAGGCAGTATGCAAACCAAACCAAACAATAAAAGTGCCTTATCTCATTGATGGGGTTTTACCCACGTCCCGAGCTGGTCCAAGGATCTGTGGTCCCTTCCAGGAATTCCCTGGTGCCGGCATAGGGTCCCAGAGATCCTGAGATCCACGGGAGGTCAGGCAGATTATCCCATCCTCATCGCCAGAAAATGACATCGAAAAGTCAGCAGACAGACTCTCTAACACTGTTTTGAAAGTGTTAAAAAGCAGGCACATTTATTATAGCGCACTGGGCACTCTGGCGATTGCTCCTCTAATCGAGTGTGCGTTCCGCTTTCCTCTGGTTTTACATATTGTGGAACTCCTAAAACAGCAAAACATGCCAACCAATGTTTACAGACGTGCCGTGCTCTTTCACCAGTGCGTACTGCCGCAACGAGAAATCTGGAATGAGTGTCTACAGAAACATGTACGTATTTACCCAATTCAGAACAACGCGTTACATCAGCTGGCCGTACTTCATTTGACAGTAATCCCTCCTGGATTAACACCCTCTTTGGATGGCACGGGTGTCAACTGTTGACAATCAGGGCAGGACATAAGAACGCTCCGGGCCTGATCCACTGTAATTTGAAATTGTCGTTTTAACGACTTTGCATTCTGGTGAAAGAATTTATGTGATAATTTAGCTTGCTCCAAGGCTTTAGGCACAGTAAGCGGCACAGCTCGTGCACCGGCCCTCCTATTGCCTTCTGCAAGAGGTCCTGGAAGGGCCACTGCGAGAGCGGGTGTGCATTGCGTAATAACCATGACGTCTATGATTTATTAGAAACCATAGCATTCTCAATTCAGCCATCAAAAGAGGATTATCCTCTTCCTTAAGAAAAGAAGCTTCCAGGCGGTTAAGTATGCCAGCTGCATAATATGAGTCAGTTACAACATTCAAAGGTTCGTTACAGGACACCTCAAAAGCGATCCTGACAGCTGTCAGCTCAAGAACTTGTTTGACCCTTGGTCTCTTTTTTCTACCTTGCGTTTGCAACACTGGGTATCTGAGTTTAGTCACAACTTCACGTGAGCGACCAGAGGCATCAGTAAATACAGTCTTGTCGCTTACTGGTCGTTTCTGACAGCAGTATTTGCTGTACAATGGTAAATTACCAATTTCAGCCCACAGTTTATGCTGAGGGTAATAAACTGATATGTTCCCTGCATATGTTGCCAATGCAATCTGGAAATTCACATCTTCAGTTAATAACCGCTGCAAATTCCCTTTTGTTGGGCGAATCCCACAAACCATCACTTGCCAAAAGCGTTCACTGTAGTGTACATGCAGGGGCTTTGTTATCAGCCAACCCTTCCTCTGTTACTGCATCCATGGTTAGTGCATTTTTGCCTGATATATCTACAAGATCCCCCTCCTTCCCTGGCAAGGGAGGAGCAGAAGGTTCACAGTGAGTTGTGACCTGCGCAGCTGCTTCCTTCTGAGCCGCTTTTAAAGTAGTCATAATTTTTCCCCAAGTAGATAAATGTTCGCAAGCAGCTTTATCTGCAGTCGCGCTGCCTGTTCATGTAATTCTTGTTCAACTTTGTGCCTTGCCTCCAACTGCAATGTACCGCTTGTAGGAAAGTCTGGCACGTGATTAGCAATCCACTCTTAGAAAGTCACTAATCGGACTACGGGTACATCGTGACTTTGCTTTCTTAATAAACATTGAAGAACATCGAGGGTTTGTTTGCTTCAAGGGAAAACTTCCTTCCCATGGTTCCTGGTTCCCGGTCCGATTTGGCTTCGCTATCAGAACAGCTGCTGCCTTCAGAGCCGCACTGAAAGTCCCTGTTGTAACATCGGGATGGCGGGAGAAAGAGGGGTGGCGGGGGCGGCACGCGGCGGCTCATCCGGCGGCAGCGGCGGCGATTGGGGGGGGGCAGTCGGGGCTGGGCGGAAAAGCGGCGGCTGCTGCGGCTCCTCAGGCAGCGACAGCAGCAGCGATCGGGGGGACGTAGGGGGGCGGAAAAGCGGCGGCTCCTCAGGCAGCGGCAGCGATCGGGGAGGACGTGAAGGGGCGACTATGGGGCAGGTGCAGGGCTGCTATATCGGTACCTGTGGGGCAGCCATAGGGCTGCTATGGGGTTGGTTATGGGTCACAGATTGGGGGGGCAGCTGGGTGTGGCCCCGCCTACAGGGGGCGGGGGTCAGTGCCAGGGGGGTCGGGGCTGAGAGGACACGCCCACGGGGAGCCCCGCCTGGACAGGGGGCGGAGCCTCTGTGTGTCACGCCCCGTGGGAGGTGGTCTGGGGGTGGGCATTCCCTGGGGCACGCCCCCATGGGAGGAGCCTCTTGGCGTAGGGAGAGGGTGCGGTCAGCATGGGACGGCCCCCAGGGAGCGTGGCTTACCTCGGGACGAGGTGGAGCTGAGAAGGAGGTGCCGGACCCGGCTCTCCAGGGCGGCTGAGGCGGAGCGGAGCAGGCCGGGCGGGGCCGGGCCGGGCACTCACCGGGGCCTCGCAGAAACAGCGGCGCAGCGAGAACGCTCCGGGCTCCAACGGTGCGCGCACGTGGCCGCCCGGAACGCTCCGTGCCCCTCGCAGCGCCCATTTTTGCGCATGCGCATTGGGAAGCCCTCGAGACACCGCTTCCCCCGCGGCCCGCCCATTCTCTTCACTTTCCGCAATCTGATTGGACACTTTTTGTTTGGGCCTAATCCATAAGGTCTGATGGCTTTCCTCCTCGTCTGAAGACGAATGTGGTAGAAAATACAAAGCAAAAAAACATCGAGCAGCCTAGCCTAGCCTAGCCTTGCCTTGCCTAGCTTAGCCTTGCCTTGCCTTGCCTTATTTCCTTCTCATCCTGTTCTCTGTCCCAGCCTCTCTCACTAAGCCCTCATCTGGCTGCATGTCTCTTCTTTCCTCTCTCCTTTTCTCAAGCTCTCCTGCTTCCTCGCTCTCTTCCTTCCATTCCTCCATTTCAGTCCTGCAGCCCAGCACTAGTTTTTTCTCTTCCCTCCGTTTGTCAAACCACAAGAAGTGAAGGTATAACTATTCAGCAATGGTAATTTGTGACCAAGGAACAACATGGCGTGGAAGGTGAGGATGCCCAGCTGCAGAAAGAGTTATACTGGCTGGGAGCAGGAATGGCAGGAACATTGACTCCTGTCAGGGAGTGAAATTTCCCTTGCTGATGAGGTAAGAAGTGCACCCGCCTTGGCTTGTAGCCATCAGGGAATTAAATTACTGAGGGGCCACCTTTGGCCAGCTGAGTTGGCACTGGGGGATGCCACCTGTCCTACAACAGCTCTGGTCACACAACCCATCCTTTCCCTGCTGTCCTCGCTCCCACATCACTCAAAGGTGCAAACAGCTTCCCCTGTTTAACTAACCCTTTGTTGGTGCCAAAGGGAGCTCTGTCTATACCACTGGTCAGCCCAGACTACACAGCAGCCAAGGAAGCTGGAGACCAGCCTCCAGGTGTGGTGGAAGCGAGCAGTTATTTGGAGTAAGGAACTTGCCGTTGCTCCAGCTTAGGACTGGGGAGGCCTGGATAGAGGAGGAATGGTGCCAGCCCTCTGGGGTGGATCCAGGCCTGCAGGTAGGAGATATAGCTGTCCCTCCTCCAATGAAAGACACTATATGCCAGGTGGGATAAAACAGCCACTGAGGAGATGAAAAGGGAAGCCAGGTTACTTCCCTCCTATTATACTCTGTAGAGTCACCAAACCTGCACCACGGCTGTGGGGAAGAGCACAGCCTGGACAGAGCCTATGGTTGGACCCAGTGTTCTTTCTTCCTCTACCACCTGCTCCGTACTGCAGTGAGGGACACCATGCAGTGTTTCCAGGCATGATGAGCAGGCATGACATGGTGCAGAGGTCTTCCTGGGCCTCGGTGAGAAAGGCCTGACAACAAATGGAATAATAAAATTGCTGCCATAATGGCACAGAATGAAAAAGAGGAATATAGATCACAAGTAAATCTTACACCACTTCAGATGCTGGGCTCATCTCCACAGATGGGATTCCCACAGCAAGTTGTGGGAAAGTCTATGTGGGGTCCATCAGTGCTGCAGGAAAGCGGGGTGCCCCTCCTCCAAAGAGATGTAAGATTTACTTGCTATCTAATAGTCCCCTTCTTATTCTATCTTATTAAAACAGCTATTTTATGACATCACTGTTAGAGCTTCCTAACCAAGATTCAAAGAATCCCGTGTTGGTTCTTCTTCCCACCCCGGATGCAGAACATCACCCTATTTCGCAAGGGCTGAGAGGAAGCCATTTCCCCATCAACTGACCAGAGCCAAGAAAGAGAAACAAAAAAGTTCCGATAGCTTTTCTCTTCAGGTCCGCAGGATTGTAAGACCAGGTTGTGAAGGATACCCAGTCCTGGGCAGGTGATTGGGACGTTTTGGTTCCAGTTCAATCATTCCAGACCTGCAATTGTGTCTGCAGAAAACCAAACCGTGGGACAGGAAGTGAGTTGTGGCAACAAGGGTGTATCAGGACCCACAAGAAGCCACCCAGCTGCTCACTGCCTCCGGTCAACGCCTTTCTCTGAAGAAGCCGGGCTTGAGCTGAGGATGGAGGGAGCCAAGAGGGGCATGATGCTGCCCGTGACCCACGTGCTAGTGTTCGGTGAGTACCAGAGGCTGTGTGGGCTCCCAGTGAGTAACATGAGGCGTTCAGAGACTCCACAGAGATGTTACACAGCTGTTTCTCTTGTAGGTGCTTGGCTGGCAGCACAGAGCGAGGCTACACCAAGTGAGTATCAGGAGGAGGCAGACGCAGGGTTTGGACACATCCCTGGTCTCCTACCCATCTCCCAGGGCTCTTCCTCAGCCCCACACTAAAAACTTGCTCTTGTGCAGAGCTGGGGCCTGGAGCCACCTCCAGGCTCACTGCAGGGCAGTTGGGCACTGGGGACACCTGTCTGTCTGGCAGCATCTCTCTCCCTGTGCAGGCAGCCCCACAATCTCCATCTTCCTGAAGCCACCTGGGGTGATCCCACCAGGAGGCTCCACCACCATCTGCTGCAGTTGCCAGTGTGACAGTGGGAACTTCGTGCTGTATAAGAATGGTTACCAGCTCCTTACCCTGGAGCTGCATGGCAGCAGGGCCGAGTTCTCCATCTCTAATGCCACCCAAAAGGATGCAGGTCCATACAGCTGCCATTACCTAGATGGTGGAATTGTGCTGTCTCGCAGTGAGACCCTGGATGTCATGGTGCAAGGTAAGGGATGTACCGTTACCCCTTCACATGGCATCAGATGCCATATGGTGAGACTGGGATACATGTGGTTACTTGGCTTCCCCCTCCACATAATGGGCAGGGGTTTTCCCTGGTGGCCCCTGGCACCATGTCAAAGCCCTGCACACCTTCTCATGCCCTCTCTTCTTCCCACAGAGTTCCACCTGCCCAAACCTGTCCTCTCTGTTCTGCCTGGGCAAGAGGTGGCTGCAGGAGCTCACGTGGCTTTCTATTGCACCATTGCACACTCCAGTGCTAGCTGTTTCCTGTACCTGGAGGGCCAGAACAAAGCGGAATTATTCTCAAAGGAACAAGGTGATTTCAACCTCTCCCATGTACATAAAAGTAATGGGGGCCGCTACAGCTGCCAGTGTTACACCAAGGGTGCTTCTTTCAAGTGGTCCGCTGTCAGCAAGACCCTGGATTTGGTGGTGAAAGGTGAGACATTCCCCAACCACACTCTACTCTTCCTCCCTGGCATCTGCTATGTGCTGGGGGAACTAGAAAAGACAATGTGGGGGAAGAAAGCAGCTGCAAGAGAGGTCCAAGCAGAGCAGTACAGGTTCCTTCAGATGTTTTTGAGCTTTGCCAACTTCTCTGAGACCCTACAGATGACCTTACAGACACAGGGTTGCTAGGCTACCAGTTGCGGGGCAAGGACTAGGAGACACCTATGTCTGCACCTGCCAGCCTCAGGACAGTTGTACCTCTTGTCTCGTTGCAGCACAGTGGCACCATCTGGCTGGTAGTGACAAGTGAGGGTCAGCTCCATGTTCTTGTCCTCTCTTTGCTACCACTGTGGGGGGTTGACAGGTCAGAGACTGTAGGCAGGGGGTGTCCCAGGGACAGGGATGTGGACTGTAGAGCTGACAGGAGCCCCTGGGGCTCCCTCTGCTCCCAGTGAACTTCCCTTTATCCTTCCTCCAGCCCCAGGAGCTCCCCAGCACGTTCCATTGTCCACGTGTCTGTTTGCCCTGGGAGCCCCTCACAGAATCCCAGAACGTCAGGGGTTGGAAGGGACCTGGAAAGCTCATCCAGTGCAATCCCCCCAGGGAGCAGGAACACCCAGCTGAGGTTCCACAGGAAGGTGTCCAGGCGGGTTTGAATGTCTGCAGAGAAGGAGACTCCACAACCTCCCTGGGCAGCCTGGTCCAGTGTTCTGTTACCCTCACTGAGAAGTTTCTTCTCAAATTTAAGTGGAACCTCCTGTGTTCCAGTTTGCACCCATTACCCCTTGTCCGGTCACTGGTTGTCACCCAGAAGAGCCTGGCTCCATCCTCCTGACACTGCCCCTTTCCATATTGATCCCCATGAATGAGTCCCCCCTCAGTCTCCTCTTCTCCAGCTCCAGAGCCCCAGCTCCCTCAGCCTTTCCTCACACGGGAGATGCTCCACTCCCTTCAGCATCTTGGTGGCTGCGCTGGACCCTCTCCAGCAGTTCCCTGTCCTTCTGGAACTGAGGGGCCACAACTGGACACAATATTCCAGGGGTGGTCTCCCCAGGGCAGAGCAGAGGGGCAGGAGAACCTCTCTGACCTACTGACCACCCCCTTCTAACCCACCCCAGGTACCATTGGCCTTCCTGGCCACAAGGGCCCAGTGCTGGCTCATGCTCACCCTGCTGTCCCCAGGACCCCCAGCTCCCTTTCCTCTATGCTACTCTCTAATAGCTCATTCCCCAACTTATACTGGAACCTGGGGTTGTTCCTACCCAGATTCAAGACTCTACACTTGCCCTTGTTCTATTTCATTACATTTTTCCCACCCAACTCTCCAGCCTGTCCAGGTCTCTGATGGCAGCACAGCTTCCAGTGTCACCACTCCCCCCAGCTTGGTGTCAGCAGCAAACTTGCTGACAGTCACTCTGTTCCCTCGTCCAAATCATTGATGAATATATTGAATAATATAGCCCCAGTACTGACCTCTGAGGCACTGCACTGGATCCAGGCCTCAACTGGACTCTGTCCATTGACCACAACTCTCTGGCTTCTTCCCTTCAGCCAGTTCCCAGTCCACCTCACTACCCGCTCATCCAGACCACACTCCCTCAGTTTAGCTGTGAGGATGCTGTGGGGACTGTGTCAAATGCCTCACTCAAGTCAAGGTAGACTCCTTCTGTCCTCTTGGGTACCCTGTTGCCCCCATGGGACTCTTTTGGTCTGGGAGCTCCTTAAGTATCCTCCCAGGGGCCCCCACTGACTGTCCCTTCCTGTTCCCTGCAGATTACACCTGGAACAACGTGGTGCGCCTGGTCCTGGGGTTCGCGGTCCTAGTCCTGCTGGGGATGATGGTGGCTGAGGCCGCGCACAGGCCCGGGCCCAGCTAGGCCGGGGTGCGGCTCCTCTCTGCCCCGCGGGGAAGCGGCCGCGCTGCCCGCCCGCAGAGCTTCTGTGACCGGGCCGAACAAGGGGACACGGAAACACTCATCCGGCGACTGCGTGCGGTGAATAAACGATCCCTCCCTCCGGCGGCCCCCGGGAGTCACTGCGGGGCGGGCGGGGCCGAGGGAACGCCTGGAAGGGGGCGGGGCCCGGGAGGGGGCGGGGCTCTGGCCTGGGGGCGGGGCCCGGGAGCAGGGCAGCCCCTCCGCCCCGGCGCCGTGTCCGTGTGTCTGTCTCCGTGTGCCTGTTTCCTCCCACCCCAGCAGGGACAAGCGACTTTCCCCAGGGGGGGGGCATCAGGGCTGAATAACCAGTCTGCAGCTGCACAGTCCTCCATTGCTCACATCGTTTATTATTTAAAATCACCGACAAAACACATCACACCATGATCTCTATATATATAAATTTACTTTAAGACAGATGTAAATTTATATATATATATATATATAATATATATATATAGGACCTTTAAACTGCTGTACACTCAGGACACAAAGTTTGAGAACAGCTTCACTGGCTACAGCAAAAGTATGTTTGTTATGAAAACACAAAAGATGCAAATATCAAAAAAGCAGGAAAAAACAAACAAGTGCAAAATGAACGAAAGTGCAAAAAAGCTTTTGTTATCATAATCACACTCCTTCAAAAATATGCCAGCCCCCCCCCCCCCCAACTTCTCCCTCCAAGGACCAGTGAGCCTCAGACCCAGGGCAGACCAGAGGAAGGGAGCCAGGTCAGGTCCTTCTCTATCCCCTGCCCCAGGGATTCACTCCCAGAGGCTGAGGAGTGAGGAAGAGGAGCAGAAGCAGCCAAGTTGCATCCCTCTCATGGCTCCATCTTCTTCTCCAGTGCCTCTCATTGCACTCAGGTCCTCAGATTTGTCCCTGCAGGCAGCAGCTGCCTTAAGCCCTCAACCCTCCTAGACAATTTGGAGGGCTTATGTCTTTTCTGAAAGTGCTTGTGATCTACACAGAAATCCCTGGAGGAAGGCAGAGGCAGGCAGGCAGCTCCGCGCTGGCAAGGCAGGCACAACTGCCCTGCTTGCTGAGCTTCAGGCTGGCTGCTTTCACAGAAACGGGCACCTTGGCCTTGCACTGTCATGATTTCTGTGAGGAGGCTTCCTGAGGAGCTCCAACTGCTCCCACGCACTTGGAGCCACCTGTGGACCAGCCGCCCCAGGAGACACCCCGTGCCTCAGGCTGGAGCACGTGGTGGGGCATCTCCCATGGCTCCAGCTAAGCCCTGCCAACATCTGCAGCAGCAGGGACAGGAACGGCAGAAGCATGGGCTTGGGGGTCTTCCCTCAAGAAAACAGCTGACTTGAAAAATTCTTCACTGACCTAGAAATTTTGGCTACAGCCACATCTCTCAGAAAGACCTCAGAGAGGAACCTGTGGACCAGACTCAGCCACATTGTCCTCTCCAGATTCTTAGTGACATGGCAACAGACACCGCTGTGAGGAGTTTGATCAGGCAACAGGGGATGAAAAACTTTGGTGCTTCTGCCTTGGTCACAGCTGCCCTTGATGCTCCCTGAGGAGGGGGGACTCACAATCAATGCCCTGTGGAGATGGAAGAACTGGCAAGGCCAGTGATGTAGCAAACCTTCCTTCTCCTGGCTTCCCTGCTGGGACCACAGACAACTTCTGCTCACAGAGGACACATTGCCTGAGACCCTGGGACCAGAGCCTGCCACCTCCACAGCCACAGAGACAGACCACCACATTAAAACAGCGACACACCAACAGTAAAGGAAATGGCATCATGGTACTTCCATAAACACCCATTCACATGTACACAAAATGCTTTGGGTTTAGTTTTAAAGGAAACAAGAAGAAGGTTGTAAGTTTAAACAGTAAATAGCCCTTGACCACCTACAAACCCTGTAAGTCTTTCACCCAGATGAATCCAGAAGCTTTGTACCCAAACGGCTGAGTCAGCTCAAGAGGCTGATGAACTGACGCTCAGGACAGCAGAAAGCGTGTGACACACGCTCACACCGCCCTGCCAGTGAGGCTGGTGTTCCTGCAGCTGCTCCCCCACAGAGCTCACAACCAGAGAGCCGGGGCCCAGCTGTGCAGCCAGAGCCCACAGCCAGGGAGGAACAACTTGGCAGCCCTGTCCCGTTTTCATCTGCACTCTGAGGTGGAGGTCAAAAGAGTCCAGGTAAGGCAGTACCCCACAGGTGCAGCTTCCTGCTGAGCCCATGGCTGGCTCAGTCTGGAGCACGTATCTCTGCCTGCCTTGCTGGTGCCCAGGCAGATCATGGCTTGATTGCACCCAGTGGCAGAGCAAGAGCCAGTGGTATTGGTTGCACCCAGTCTTGTGCGCCAGCCATTGCTCATGGCTCCTCTTCCCCTCCAGCAGGGATATTCTGAGCTCCCCATCACCTCTGCTCTCCAGGGCTGCCTTGTGAGAGACAAGGCTTTCCATCCTTCAGACTAGTTTCAGATCTGGTTCTTAGGTAGCAACTCCTCTCACAGCACTCGGGGACAGTGCTTAGTCCCTGACACAACAGAAGGAATGACTTAGCATGAGTGAATGGGGCAGATGAGAACAGGATGATTTCCTACGACGTTTCCTTATAAGCTCAGTAACTATGTCCTGTGCAAGGGAGCCACTCTGTTCCAGATCACACCTGGAGAGGTCTCAGCACTGTTTGCATAGCTGTAAGACTTACAGCTGAAAGTCCCAGGGCTCGTCGTCTTCTCCCCCAGCATACAGTGGCCCACAAAGAAACTCGCCCCATCTACTGAAGAGACCAACCTCAGTACCATTTACCGTGGGACCAGGGTCATGGCTGTTCCTTCCCACTCCCTCTCTCTCCACAGCTGGCCACACTACAGTGCTTGAAGAAATGGAAGAAAATTTTAAAAGGAGAGGGAGAGCTGCCAAATGTAACCCAAGCATTGACAAAACAAACACATGGACTAGTTGTAAGTCCTCTGCGAAGAGTAAGCAGCAGACATTTCAGGAGCAGGTCAAATGTGACCTCAAATATTCAATAACAAGAGTCAAAATGCTACATTTCCATGGGAAGCCTAGAACAGATTGACCCAGGTGACAGTGACTCACAAGGCGGTGCTGCTCCAAGACACATTGCTGGTGCACTAAGATTCCTTCATGCCTGTCTTTGGGCACTGAGAAAAGGGAAAATATTGTTTTGCTTATGATATGTCATTCATGGAAAGGAGAAAGAAAGTGGACGTGGGACTTGGATCACATCACCTCAGACTGCGGAGTGGCCGCCCTCCAGTGCCACACCACTGCTTCCACAGCAGACGTGCACGGGAGGGTGAGAGGCCATGGAGAGAGCAGCGTGGCTGCTGCTGGGGAACACAGGGACTAGCAGAAGCTGCCTGGGACTGTGCCAGCATCCCCAGGCACGCTGGCTTTCCTGGCTCTGGAGTCCTAGCCTACTCAGCCTCTCCTCCATTACAACAGACAGTGTTACATGGGCACTTTCAAAGTGCCTGAACCCTTGTTGAAAAGGTGCTATGTTACAAAAAGGATGGCAAAAAACGCCAGCTAACTGCTGAATTTATTTTAGCTCTGCAGGTAAGGAATGCAGGGACAGCAGGAGATTCTGCTCTTTAGACACCAAAACCAGGGGCCTCATGAGGACAAAAAAATGGGAGAGGGCAGCTTGGCACAATGGAGTCTGCCAGCTCAGGAAGGCCTTCAGAAGTGAGCTGTGGATCTGCCTATGGAGGAATGGATGCTTCTTGTCCTTGGCAGCTGTCCCCATTCTAGAAAGGGCCTTGCTCCCAATACATAGACCAAAGAGGGCCAGACTCTCCCCTGCAAAGTATTTTTTAATTGCTGCAAGGGGAACAAATTAACCAAGCATCCTTTCTCCCACAAACGTGCTGGCCAAGACAGCCCAAAGTACAAGAGGAAACTGAGTTTGTTCTGCACCCTCCCAGCCCTGGCCCTGTGGGGCCTCGAGGCTGCTGCATTACAGTAAAGAGGAATAAAGCACCGACGCTGGTCGTGGGCAGAGCAGCAGCCAGGACACACTGCTCGCTGGAAGGGGCAAGAGGTAGGCCACTGGTTCCCAGTGCGATGAAGGGGCAAAGCAAAGTCAGCATCTGGTCTTAAAAGAGAAAGTCAAAAGAATTCAGAGAAAAAGGCAAAGTGAGCAGAAGCTCCTTTAGAGCATCTCTTGGAAATGACATTAGCACAAGACACCCCAGGGGATACACTCAGGGAAAAAAAATTCTTCTTTTAGCTGCTGAGTAAAGCCAAGACCAGCCTTTAAATGGGTGCAAGCACATACACAGGCCATCAGTCCCTTCTCTTTTCTGGGTGACCTGAGCAGCAGTGTCAGCCTCGGCTGGTATACCCTCTGCCCTGCTCCCCCATCCCTCAACACACCCCCCAAATCGGTGCAGCCACAGCAGGACATGCAGGGCAGCTGTCGTGCTAAGACAGGTTAGTCTCACGTCCACCTCCTGTCCCTGCAGTCGCCGCTGAGGCTTGAGGTCAGCCTGGTGGAGAAGGGCAGTGGGGAGTGGAGGGGAGAGGATGGGAGATGGACTGGTGGGAGAGTGGAGATGCGGCATCCGAGAAGACATGAGCAGGACATGACAAACTGCAGTCAGTTGGGGGGAATCTGTCCTGACCAGACAGTTTGGCAGCACTGCTGCTGAGGGAAGATCATGATTGGGCCAAGAAAAATCACTTTAAGGTGTCATCAGCATTCTTGAACATGAGGATGGCATTGTAGATCTTGAGTGCCGGGCCCAGCTTGACACTCATGATCTTGACGATGTCAGCCTGCGTCAGCAAGAGGAATGCCTCACCATCGATCATCTGGAGTGGAAAACAGGGACAAAGGCACCCACTGAAAATCCAGGCTGTGACTTTCTAGGGACAGCCAGCACAGGCACAACCTGGGGATGTGCATTGTCACACTCACCCTCAGCCAAGTGCCACAGATCATCCCAGGATGTAGGGCAGTGGTCACCCACAGCACTCCCACACCGCCCCAAACAAGCCAGAGCTGGGAGCCTGCACACCCCGGAACAGGGCAGAGAGGGGGACAAAACCTTGAGGGCCAACCTCAGGAGATGACTGCAGCCAGCCTGGGCTTCTGCACCAGAGTGCAATGGGCACAGCACACAGCCAGCAGGCAACCTGCTCTGGGCAGACACCCGTCCATTCCCTGCTCACATGGAGGTTGCCTCCAGCTCAGCTTCACATGCATGAGCACCCTTAAAGAACAGGGGACATTTCCTACCATGCTGAGACGCTTGCTGTACCCAGTGTGCCCAAGATCAGCTGGCTCTTTTCTGCCAGAAAGCAGCCCCTCTGTGCGTTTGTCCACAGAGGGTTCTAAAATCAATGAACCAGACTGATAGACAGCAATGCCACTGAACTGCTGTACTGGTGAGAGGATGCAGGCAGGAAAGCATGAATGGGTGAGGATCAAGCAGCTTCCCTCGGAGGTGGTGGTGCCGTTAATGCTGCAGCACAACCCTCCTCCTGTTCCCCGATCCTGACCTCCTCAGAGGGCCCCTCCCTCACCCATGCTGGGAGAACAGGGCAGGCTCCTTTGGGTCAGCATCTCCCCTACTGCCACCGTATCTGCACAGGCAGACAGCCACACACTTCAGTGCAGTGGGGCTGTGACCCCAGGGGTGCAAAGTGGGATCATTGTCAGGTGCTGGGTGTGCTCACGGCAATCAGCAGCAATCCATCAAAGGAAGGCCACTGACCAATTCCTCCCCACCCTGCTGGCCAACAGCTGTCCTTGGCCACCTGCACTCATCCTCCAGCCCTTCTCACCTCATCCTTGAAGAGCTTGGCTTGGTCCTCACAACCCGTCAGAGTCTGAACAAAGCTAAAGACCTTGGAATAAACAGAGAGAAATGTCAAGACAGAAGTAATGTTTCTGGCTGGAGACCCCCCCAGGAGCCCACATCCTCACTTCCACAGAGGCATTTTGTACCCGTAAGGTAACATGTGGCTGTTAGGGCAAAAGCTGCAGTTGCAGCACCCTGCCGTGCCTAGAGATCACCCTTGGACCAGGGCACAGGAGCTAGCCTCCTCCAGCCCAAGCAGAAAATGCTACAGCAGGTTCATTTCCAATAAGCCATCTCCAGCACAGCAAGACAATTCTCACTGAGGGTTGGGGATAGGAGGAGGGCACACAGGATGGTAATGAGGGAATGAGGCACGTGCCTGAGGTCCAGCTACTCAGGCCTTAAGAAAGGCCATCGCAGATGCCAAAGAAAGTGAATGAAGGTGACGATGAAGAATCTGAGGTAAAGATTTTTTTTCAGAGAAACAGGAAAGTGAGTTCTTATATTCTAAATTGGCAAAGATGAAACTGATACCTGTGGAAAACTCTTAGACGCTAAACGAAGACACTGCTCTTTGTCTTCACCCAGCTGCCCTGGGTAGGGTCCCAGACAAGCCAGTTGAGAACCTGGTAGTTCTGCATGTGCTTCCCAGAAGCTGCCATCAGGTCTCATGTCTGGCAGCTGTCTATACAGTACCCCACAAGCACGTCCAACAGACTGCCTTCTCGCTAGCCCAGAGAAGTGGCTGCTGAAGCACCTCTGTGCCTGGTGCATGTACCATTGTGCTGCACAGCCAGGTGGAGTGCTCCCAGCCATGCCATTGGGTTAGGAGCCAGCACACAGTCTTTAAAATCATCTCACCTCATCAATGGTCCACTTGGCCACTGTAGTTGCTGTGATGCCAGCCACACCTGGCAGCAGTTTGCAGTGCTGCTCCCAGCAGAGTGACAGGGAGCGGTCAGGGTGGGCAGACAGAGCAGACATGAAGAGCGATTGGTGCATATTCTCTGAAGCAATAGCTGGCAATAAAAATGCAAGACATGATACAAGGAGGAAGGACGAGAACATCCCATCTCATCTCATCCTTTCCTACAAGCCTTTGGGAGGGCCCAGGGCTGGTAGCAGATGGTCTCATGGGTCCAGATATCAAGAGCTAGAGGTTGTCCCTTGAATTAACAAGTTATCAGTGTAAACAAGTGTTCAGTTTGGTGGGATTAGGGATGGTGGGGGAAGAAGTTCAGAAACAAGTTTGACTTCACCTTATTCTCACCACCTCCAATCATTCATTTTTTATACTGAAATAGATTTCAATGTCAAACTTCACACCAGAATACCATCCTATATCATTCCATTTATTACACGTTTTCAACAAAACTTTTCCCTTGCTCTCTGCTCCAAGGAGTCAAAGATGACTCCCAAGAAGAGATCCTCTTCATTCACCCCCAGTACTGAGGCAGGCAGCAGAACAGCCTGTGGTAAAATGGATACTGGCTGTCAGTCATCGTCTTATATCAGTCATCAGAACTTAAAGCAAAGCAAACTGTTCATCATCAGTTTCTGCTCTGCACCAATAATTTAGCATTTCACAATCACACCAATGTTTTGGGGTAGGGAAGCCACAGGATGAAGGCACAGCATCCAGCCTGAAGAGGACAAGCACCGCAGAAAAATGCACTGTCATTGAGAGAGGATCCTAATTTCCTGCCCCTAAAGCACTCAGAGATTCACAGACATAAACCAAGAGACATGATGAGGGACCTAGCAGAGCTCTGGTAGGAGGCAGGGACATTCCTTGACAGAGGGTCAACTTTGGCAGTTGACCACAAGCTCCTCACTGGTGCTGACCCGTTTGAGGCCTGAGTGAGTGAGCCAAGGGAGACCTGCTTCCAACAGCCACCACCCCAGCTCCTTGAGCCTTGTCCCTGCAATGACACCATGGCAGAGGATGTCACTTACCCTGGAAGTCTTCTTGCTGGATCTTCCGGTACTTTGGAGGTCGCCCTCTAAAGAGACAGGAAGACTGATTTCCAACTTGGTTGGGACTGGCCCAAGGGCCCTCCTCCACACCGCACAGAGCGATGCCCTGTCAGTGGGAACAAGGACTACCTCTTGGACCCTGACCCAAAGGGTTGACAGCTAAAGACACAAAACACAGGAAGAAAAACCAAGAGAGATGCCCAACAGAGCTGGAAGGACAAATGCCAGCTGCCCGCAATCATGCTTCCCCATGGTCAAGGAGCCTTTCCGTCTCAGGCATCCCTCCCAGGGACAGCAGTCACGGCACAGGGACCCCGCACTGCTGCCCAGGGCTCAGTGGGCTTGCTCCTACCTCCCATGATGCCTAGATTTCTTTCGCTGAGGGAAGCCAATCATGTTCCTCTTGCGAGTTGAAGCCTCGGTGTCAGACAAGTCTGCCTTAAGCCTGCCCTGGTTCTTCTCTGCCAGCGGGCACCCTGAGAGGCAGTAATGGGCCGTGAATCTCCCAGTCACGTGTCCTGACCCATCACAACCTGGCGTGGGGCACTTCCTAGAGAACAGAAGGAGGTGAGCGTTGAACCCAGCTCAGAGCGGCATGGTGAGGGAGCCAACCCTCTACCCCCAAGCACAGGAAGCTATAGCCCTGGCCATGGAAAGCAGAGCAAAGATGTGCTGAACAAATTCCGCGGCGAGCGTGCCGGGATCAAGGGCAGGGCACACCAAGTCCTTTCAGGCACAAACACAAGTTCCACCTTCTCTGTTGCCATCACAGTGACCCCATGCAAGTCACCACAGTGCTGATCAAGCAGGTCACTGGGGTTCACAGAGTCTCTATCTTCCCATTCTTGGACCCACAGGCATCTGGACTAGCCTCAGAGTGAGGAGGAAGCAAGTGTTATGAGTGTGGTCAGTACAGAAATCCCTAGGAGCCAGATTTGCCTTTTCCATCCTCACAGATCTTTCACCATGCTCACTCTTGACACCAGCCTGCCATGCTAGAGTCAGCACTATACCATGCCTGGTTTCTCCTGGAAAAGGTCAAACAAGCAACTGACTGAGCTGGGGATGATGCACTGCTCCTTCTCAGAACTTCCCAGCTCACATCCTCACCATGAAAGGTATCCATGAGTGGTGGGAGGAAAATCATCCACGAAGCTGGTATCGGTGAACAGCATCTTGGAGGCATCGACCACTATGTAGCCCATACATCCCCACAGGTAGATGGGCACACAGGGCACCCCCAGAGGTTTTGGGTGCCACAGGACAGGCACAGAGTAAGAGCTCACAGGAGTTACACTAGCCATGGGCTCCACGCTGCCTTGGGGTCCGGTCTAGGGAGAGCAAGGGCTGCCCCTAAGCAGGGGGCAGAGCCAGGCGTGAGGTGGATGCAGGGAAGGGCTGGTTGCTGGTGGGGTTGGCAGGTGCAGAAGAGGAGAGGAAGGGCTGTGAGGGAGGCTGTGCCCCTCTGAGCAGTGCTGGGGAGCTCACCTGTGGTGAAAGCTGTACTTGGAGCTCTTGGTGTGAGGGATACTCTTGCAACCCAGGGTTGGGCAGCCCCCGTGGGCAGAGGAGGCTGGTTCCTTTGGCCCTAGACCAGGAAGAGAAACAGGAGAGAGACTGTAATGGCTGCAGCCCCAGGCAGAGCCAGGGCTCCGGGCTCCCGGCTCCCTGCCTGTGCCAACCAGGGAGGACTTTCCAACTAATAACTCCATGGAAAATCTCTTCCTCCCTGCCCATCCTTGGCCAGCACCAGCCCTCTCATTTCTGTGCATACATAGGCAGGTGGTCATGACAGTGGGGTCTGGCTGACCCAGGCGCAGGACTTACTGAGAGGAGGCTGTAGTGGGTGTCCAGTTTTTGAGCACCAGCCTATTGGGTGGATGTCTGGATGATCCGCATCAATCCAGAAATCATAGACATGGCTCCAGCCATCAAAATGGATCTGAGGAGACAAGTAGAGAGGTCACCCTTCAAACCTCAGGGCATCTGCCTGAGGAGCAGCGGAGCCATCCAAGCTGACAGCAAGCAGCAGGCTAGAGCTGAACTGCAGCACAAGGCTTTCCTCCACTACTGGAACCAGGCACTAGACCTGCCTTCCTCCACAGAGTGTGCTTCCACATCCTCCACACACTTTGCCACTGCAACCAGCAGAGAGTCGGGAAGGGCAGGAGCAAGCCAGCACAATGCTTGGACACAGACCCAGCACCAAGACTCTGGCACTCACCTTTATCCTGTGATCTTCCACATCCTCCACACTAGCCACTCGGATGAAGGCAGGAGTCCTCCTGTCCACTGCCTCCAGCTTCATGTTGACCAGAAAGCCATGAGGTGGGCGCTGGGGCCAGGAAGAACCCAGGTCAGTGGGGAGCAAGGTCTTGTTTTGGGCTCCCATGCCCCTCGACACCTTTCCCAGCAGCATGTGCTACTCAAATCCAGCTACTAGCCCTGGCTTGTCTGGGTAAGAGCTATCCCAGCTCACAATAGCAACAGGACAGAGTGGGGACAGGCCTCCTGGACCTGTGTTTTATCAAGGTGGGAAAGCTGTGTCCAAGAGAAGAACACATCTAAGAGACACATTTTGAGAGATCTATATTGCAGTCACATTTGGCTGGACACAGCTGCTGTTGCTGCAGTTAGAGACAAAAACTATCAAGCAAGCATAAATCATTTCCCAACACCTGGCTCCTGTCTAGCTCCTGTCCCCATTTTTCCCAGTTTTGAACTACTTCCCCAGGATAGCCCTGACTTCTGAATCTTGAGTGTACATCCAGAACCCAGGCCTGTGGCCCTGCATACTCAACAACACCTGACACTTCATATAAAAGCAAAGACCTGACAATGGAGAAAACCCGAATTCCAGCCCAGGCACAGTACAAATGATGTGGCACTCACCACTTTAAAGGCCCAAGCCGGGACAGCAGATGCTCCTGTTTCCTTTAAGTACTTTTCCCAGGTAAAGTTGTCAGGGTCAGGATAATCTAGAAGGAGGAAGATGCAGAAGGTGAGACACTCCTGCAAGAAGATGGCAAGTACCCCAGAATGTCCTACTGCCTTGAAGTACCAACCAAGTCTGTGCCAGGCACATGGGAACAGGAGAGACATCATGAAATGCTGTTATTTTATCACGGACCATGAAATCCAGGGTACAAGGAAGCAGAGACATCTGTGACTGCACAGGCAGCTTGGGTCCTCCTCATATCTCCACTCAGTCTGACACAGCCAGCATGATGCACCTGAACATGGCAGGAGCCTGCCACCTCCCTGGCTGTGGCCTTGCTGAAGGAAACTGCCTGCGCCTGCAGACAAGCAAGGGCCATGGGGTTTGTGTCCCCAGGCTCCCCATGCCAGCCTGGGAAGCCTGTTCCCAAGGGGATGTGCCAGTGAAGGCTGCACTCCCAGGATATTAACTCACCTTGAGGAGGTGTGAGGGGTTTGCCGTGCTCCTGACACCATCCAACTGGGTGGATGTATGGACTGCTGGGGTCACACCTGGAAAACACACCCAAACTCTTACAGAGGGCTGAGATGCCCATCTCATCACCACCAGGCAGCATGGGCTGCAGGCATCCAGGGCAGGCCATTTGAAGGCAGCCCCCAGGCCTGCACCACCAGCAAAAGCCCCTGCAGAAGCCAAGGTCTTCTACAGCACCCTTGTCCCTAAGTGACCCAGGGAACCACTGGCCCTGGCAGGACAAGAGCTAGAGCAGGGGGAGTCCAGCTCAGAGGAGCAGGACACAAACGCCCTGAGTGCAAGCCCTGCTGCAGAGTTGCCCAGGGAACAGCAGCCCTTTGCTGCGAGCAGGGAGACAGGCCATGCCTTTCAGAGCTCAGAACGGTGAGAACTGAGCAATCACAGGGGCTCATGTCCTGGTCACAGCTCCCAGTGGGTCACAGCACACTCAGGTGCTGCTGCTTTGCAGGTCTGCCCTGGGACAGAACAGGCAGCTGCCCAGCACCAGTGAGTGAGGAGCAGCCAGGGACAGAAACTGCTGCAGCCACACAGTTCCTCAGGGCAAAAAGAGAAAGTCAGAGTGTTCCAGCCACAAAGGAAACAGTTGCTCTCAGGACCGTGATTGTGTTAACTTGGCACGTTAATTGGCCTTAACCAGCCTCAACTGGGACCCATCCAGCCATCATCCTCTGCCTACAGACCCAGGAGCTCCTTTTAAGATCAGGCCTTCAATCTCTGCATTGCAAGTGGCCCATTTCCCAGGTGGGTTTCAGGGCAAGCCCACAGCATGTGATCATGTCTGTCTTTGCTCCTTGTTAACTACAGGGCCATGGCAACATCCTAGGAGGTGATGTGGCATAGGTGAAGGTTTGTCTCCCAGCACGGGTAGGGGGTCCCTCTGCCTCACTGGACCACTGCTGGCCTGTCTGCAGCAGCATGCTGGGATTCTCCCACGCTTTCCCGAGCACCTCATCACTCTTGCTGAAATAGTGGAAGGGTGTCTCCCCAGCACTGCCACCCCAGGAGCCTCTGTGTACTTACCAGTAGTCATAAGTATCATCCCAGTTGTCAAAGTGCACCAAAAAGCGATTGTCCACCACATCAGTCACTGTGGCAACACAGATCAAGGAGGGGTTCATGCGGTCCACAGCTTCGAGCTTCATGCCCACCTCAAAGCCTGGGAAAGCCTCATGCTGGGAGGAGAGAGAGGCAGGTTTCTTTCAGAGCCCTGGCCCCAGCACCTTCCTCACCACTTCCCTGGCCTACTGCAAAGAGGTCCCTGCCCAAACCCTCCCAAAACCAGACCCTCTGCCTCTTTTGTTGCACGCATAGCAGGGCACTGCCCTTCTGGGATCCTAAGTTGTCCTGGACCTGCCTGGAGGTCAGGGAAGGTCTGTGCAAATCGCTGCATCGCATATGCTAGCGGGATTATTGCAGTGATGAACAGGAGGGTTTAGACACAATAACTCAGAGAAGCTGATCTATCAGTAGCTTGAATTTCCTCTGCAACTGACAAAGAAACCATCAGCACTTTGCACTCTGCTTATTTTCCCACTTTCCTTATCCAAGTCGCCATACGAAAAATAAAGGTGGAGACAGAAACAAAGACACAAAGCAGAGACAAGAGAATTATACTTATGAAACATTAACTGAGGGTTTGGGGAAGAAAAAAAAAAAGAGAGTAGCAGTTGTTTCTCCTCACCAGTACTTTTGCAACAGATTTAACTGTGCATGAGACTAATCTGGATGAAAACACAATCAATTTTGGGCACGCCAAATTAGTGTCCAAGCTGCAGATCCTCAGCAGCAAAGTGTGCTACATCTCATTGAGCAATGGCAGGAGTACACTCTGCTGGCCCTCTGCACTGTGGGCTTAAAAAGCATGGGGTGGATAGAGAAAAGCCCAGCACTGGTGGAGGCATTCTGTGAAGCTGGAGGGGAAGAAATCACATCAGAACCTGCAGGCTCTGGCAGGAAGGTGAGGATGGTACTCACAGTGTTTCGGACCATAAAGAGATGTTTAGGAGCTGCCTGAGCCTTCGTTATCTTCAGGTAGTTTGTCCAGCTGAATTCTTCTTCCTTATAACCTACAACCCCTCAGAAAGAGAAATGAGAACAGTGAGTTCACAGAGAGCAGCGAGGAGGTCATGAGGCTGAGTCTGGCCATCCCCAGCCGTCCGTCAGCCTGCCAGACGTGTCCTGCTGTGGGTGGACAGGCCCTAGTGCAGCCCTGGCAAAGCCAAAGCCTGTGACTTAGACCCAATGGCTGATTTTGAAGGGGTGTGAGGAAACATTAGCAGTGGAGTTGAAATCTAGAGCTCAGCCGCTCCCTGGAGAGCATCAGTCCCACCTGTCATGGGGCACAGCCGCTCACTCCAGCCTGGCACTGGGACCTCCATGGTGACAGGGCTTTTCCCCAAAATAGCAGCAAGTAGAGATCTTTAGTGTGATGAGTGCTAAACAGGTTGTCCTGCGGAACTCCCCTAGCACACCAGCATCTGTTCCTGGGCCCCACGGAGCCACCCTGCCTTCATCTCCAGCTCCATGTTTGGGGGCCCACTACATCCCCCTCCTTCAACAAGACCCACCAACTGAGACTTGCTAACTGCTTACCTTTTGGGGGCTGGAGTTTGTGCCCCGTCTCCTCAAACCAGCCAGCAGGGTGGATGTCAGGGGAGTCAGCATTCAGCCAGAAATCATGGCACTCAGAGTAGCCATCAAAGTGCAGGCGCATCCGGTAACCACAAACCTACCAGCAGTGAGGGCAGGAGAAGGAAAGGACATCACATGCACCTCCTCTCCCACACACAACCTCAGCATTTCACTTGGGGAAGCCATGAGTTAATCACAGGCCAATGCCCAAATCAGGAGGCACATGCCAGTCCCAAAAGGTGTCCAGCATGGAATGAGGTAAGTGCAAGGCTACCGCAAGCCAGTCCTAAGAAGAAGAGGTTCAGGCTGGTGTGTGAGATGCCATGGTGGGCCACCCTTCTGGGTCCACCAAGTGCATGGATTCCCTTTTCTCTATCTGGGGGAGATGCTGGCACAGGGATTTTGGCTAAATGCCACACTGCTTTGGTGAAATCTCTCCAGCAGCAAGAGCTGCAGCCACTGTTACGTGGCTGATCTCCCTGGCTGCCTGGGGAGCACTATAAGGCCAGGCTGGTTCAGCTGCCACATGGCTGAGCAGAGAGAGGACATTCACAGACACAAGAAAGAGCAATGGGATGCCTCCACACCCTCCATCTCAAGGGCTTAGACCTGTCTGAGGAGCATCAGCTCAAAGATAAGAAACTGTTGCTGTCATCACAGCCTCTCCTCCCATGGCCCTGATGTGTCAGGGCGATGGAGGAACCAACGAGGCTGGGCCAAGACAGCTGCTCCACAGCACTGTCTCCTGCCCCTACAAACTGGAAGGAAACTCTCATTCACTTGACTGAGGTGCTGGAGCACCAGCTCATCTCATGCAGCGACACGCTCAAAGCCCATGCCCTTCACGGGCCAGCCAGCAGCATCTCCCCTCCCACAGAGCTTCCCACTGCATAGGTGGGAAAAGGAACGAAGGAACATGGGGACTGGAAGCACCTTACCTCAGCCACTGTCAGGATAAAGTACATAGATGGGTGCTGCGGATCAATCCCCTCCAGCTTCATCCCCACTTTAAAGCCATTCTTGTGCTGCGAAGCTACTTGGTACTAGAAACAAAAATTAAATTACAATGTAAAAAATGGCACAGGTAGATGGATCTAGAACCATCCCAAGGAGCAACCATCAGGCAACGGGAGCTGCTGGGACCAGGAGGCTGTGGGCCACAGGCTGTTTTTATCCAAATTTACTTCTTTTTCCTGTAGAAAAACACATTCTTCCACCTCCTTGTGGATTTGCTTCTCTTGCTACTGGCAGGGCAGGGTGTCCCTGGGCTAACAGCTGCAGTCAGGGAGAGTGGGGCACAGGTCTGGCTCCTCTTGTAAACTGGCAACCAGATGTCTGGGAGCGGGGGTGCAGCGCAGCAATGTGCCCTCAGGAGAGCCCACCTCTGGCTTCAAGGAAGGGCTGGAAAGGCTTCACCACCCTGCCAGAGCCACAGGGATGTCCTAGGCCAATGGGGGGTGCTTGGGATGCAGGACAGCATTCTGCTGGGGAGTGGGACTTGGGGCAAATCAAAACTAGAGGCTGACTGGTCACCTCCAGGTGAAGATGGGAGCTTGCTTATCACTCAGAGTTCCACAAAATAGGGAAGCAAGAAAGAGAGGAGAAGGAGGAGGGGTGGGAAAAAAAAAAAAAAAAAAAGAAAAGAAAAAAGGAAAGAAAAGAGAAGATGAAAGAGGGGAAAAGACAGGAAAATCCCAACTCACATCCTGGAAGAGATCTAAAGGGGCAGCGACAGCTTTCTGCTCCTCCAAGTAGGACGCCCAAGACCAGCCTTCTTTCTTCTCCTCACTGGCACCTGAGCGCAGCACAAATGCACACACAAGAGCGCTGCTGAGGGTCCGCTCCAGCCCCCACCCTGCCTGCCTTGGGGCAG